>NW_028318228.1:11592000-11910500 GCF_062004578.1 Staurois parvus
AGTGCCTTCTAACAGTGCCATTCAGTGCCACCTATCAGTGCCATATATGAGTGCTGCCTTTCAGTGCCCATCAGTGATGCCTGTCAATGCCCATCAGTGCCATGTACTAGTGCCTCATCATCAGTGCCACCTATCAGTGTCCATCACTGCAGCCTATCAGTGCCCATCACTGCAGCCTCATTAGCGCACATCAGTGAAGGAGAAAAATCACTTATTTACAAAATTTTATAACAAAAACTAAGAAAAAACGTTTTTTTTTTTTTAATTTTCAGTTGTTTTTGGTTTGTTTAGCAAAAAATAAAAACCCCAGAGGTGACTAAATACCACCAAAATAAAGCTCTATCGGTCTCAAAAAAGTGATAAAAATTTCATATGTGTACAGTGTTGCATGACCGCGCAATTGTCATTCAAAGTGCGACAGCGCTGAAAGCTGAAAACTGGCCTGGGCAGGAAGGGGGTATAAGTGCTATTTTCCTGATCCACACTTTTGTACAGTATACAGTCTGCTGAGAAGTTTGTCCTCAGGTTTTCAGTTCCTTGGGCATCCCATGTAGCCCTAGACCAGGGGCGGACTGACAACTCATGGGGCCCCTGGGCAACAGGGAATCATGGGGCCCCTGTGTCCTTGTCCAAACTCAAAAAAGCCTATGAAAAAGGTACCAGGGCATCTCATGGGGTCCCCTACTGACCCCGGGCCCTCAGGCAGTGCCCGAGTTTCCAAATGGTCAGTCCGCCCCTGCCCTAAACCCCATCATAGTTGTTAACCCTTCAAAAAAACAACTAAAAACCAGCTCAAGGACTGTCTTTCTGACTCTGGGTGCAAGATGTAGAAAAATTCATGTTGACTGGCTGTGCAGAGCTTAGGGGGACCCAAGCAAATCCAGCGACTCCTGTGGGGGTAATGCTACATATGTTTAAGGAGAAAATCCTAGAACTCTCCTGAGATTAGGCACCCACTGAATAATGAAAAAAATAATCTCTTTTCTCTCTTGGACGTGTCATAAATATCTTTTCCAGACGTAATAACCACACCGGAAGGCCAGAGAATCGGATTACCTATCTAAAGCAAGGCTGCACACTATTTTTCATTGTCAAAAGTATATGTCTTGGGTAAGAGCAGACACTAAAAGATAACCTCCGTGTTATCAGTTCATTTTTTAAAATCTGCCCATGAAAAAAAGACTTTTAATACTTACCTATGCCACTGCCTGTGCCTCCTCTGCCTTGGTAAGATGTCACTGCTGAAGAACCTTCTGTATTCCACACCATTGCATTTTCACCAATGTAGTGTGCCATGACACATTGGGGTTGATATACTAGAACTGTGCAAAATCTGGCTCAGCTCTGCATAGAAACTAATCAGCTTCCAGGTTTTATTGCCAAATCTTATTTAAACAAGCTGAAGTTAGAAGCTGATTGGTTTCTATGTATAGCTACACCAGATTTTGCACTCCCCAGTTTTAGTAAATCAACCCCATGTAATGTGTGCTGCGGTGCACTGTAGCACAGGTGCATTGACAGCTACACTTTCTGGGAGGTCAGTTGCCTAAATGGATGTGAAACCTTAGGTGATGTTAGATTTAGGTAGTCTCTCAGTGCTGGAGCTCTGAATCGAACATTCCAAGGCCACTTCTGTAGGTATAGAAGAGCATGCCTCGTATATATACGTGATTTTGCGCAGTAAAACTTCTACAGGGCGATTGACAAGTGGATTTTTCTGCTGTAAAGCGAATGTTAGTAAATAAAGTGAACTTATGTTGGAAGGAAATTAAAACAGGACATTTGCCAGGACATTATTGGTTGACTGGAGTGAACACGCCTTTACCCTATTTACAAACTCAGTTAACTCTCACTTCATACTATAACTACAAAGCAGGGGCGGACTGACAACTCATGGGGCCCCCCGGGCAATAGGGGATCATGGGGCCCCTGTGTCCTTGCCCAAACTCAAAAAATCCTATGAAAAAGATACCAGGGGCATCTCATGAGGCCCCCTACTGACCCTGGGTCCACGGGCAGTGCCCAAATTTCCAAATGGTTAGTCCACCCCTGCTACAAAGTGAACATCTCTACTTTTCTACTTTACATTGCTTGCAAAATCAACCTATTGATATAGCATGTTGACAGCTGCAGCCTCCTTTCTCCATTGCAGGTGATGCTCAACCAAAGTGGCATTGCAGTAGGAGAGGCAGTCAGGAGGAACCTGTTCCTTTATGGTTTCCTGGATCACTGGGGAAGCAATCTGGTTGGATGCCTCATGTGACTCTGGCAGCCATCTTGGGTCAGGCAGAGTCTGTTTCAGACTTTTGTTCTCAGGTTTGGCACTCATTTAGCAAGTGGACAGTGCATGGACAGGTTACCCATCTGCCAGGGAAAGTGAATAGTGGTAGGGAAAGGTTCCAGACAAGTAGGGACAGGACAGGGACAAGCTATCCTTTCCAGGAATCCTCCCAGTTGGGCACAGACTGGCCAGGCTGCATTCCACTCTCAGAGACAAACGCTGTCGTCACTCAGGACCTGCTCCACTCTGCATTACTGCTCAGAACTGTGAGTGTTCCCAGTTGGGTTTCCTCCTTCTGGGATGTTTGTATCTTTGGGCAATGACTTCAATACAAATTCTGTTATGTGCAACCACCGCCGCGCCACACTCCACCCACCCACAAGCAAGTTATACAACTACAGATCTTACACACAATATACCTCATCAATAACAAATACACCCTTCTTAGGTGTATATTTTTATATTATTGTTGCACATCTTCAAGGGTGAAGGTGTTATTTGTGCTATGGGGATTTAAGATTTTGTCTTAGTTGATTTTTTGAACTTGTCACTTGTTGGATTTGAAATTATTTAAGGAAGTGGTATTTATAGATACATCCAAAACTTTGTAGAAGTTTTCGGTAGATGCTGGCAGCAGTGCTAAACCAGCTATTGTTTTAATTTATAATTCTTGGAGACACCAAATGCTGAAAATGCTGATTTAGAGCTCTTACCCCTACCGTGACAAATACCAAGGTGCCCTTATATGTTTTAATTTTATTTTCCCATTAAAATCTAATCATGCAGCTGCCCCCCCCCCCTTCTTCCGATGTGGGTCTCCGTGCTTAATGATACCATGCGTATGGAGGAAATGCTGGAGTTTACTAATGATACCTATGATAAAAATAAGCTGTTGTGGTCGGTCTGGCTTCATTTCTCCTCCTCTACGACTCTCCATGATATGTGTGCCCCTGCTTCGCTCTAGTGGAGCTGTGCCTTGTTCAGGGGCGGACTGGCCATTTGGAAACTCGGGCTCTGCCCGAGGGCCCGGGGTCAGTAGGGGGCCCCATGAGATGCCCCTGGTATCTTTTTCATAGGCTTTTTTGAGTTTGGGCAAGGACACAGGGGCCCCATGATCCCCTATTGCCCGGGAGCCCCATGAGTTGTCAGTCCGCCCCTGGCCTTGTTCCCCCTACTCGATCATTATCCGCCGTTTGGACCCTGTGGCGCATGCCGTGCTATGTACTTCAGGGTTGCTTCCATGAGACACGCGTGGGCAGCTACTTCGCTGCTGCTTACTGCCGTCCCCGCTCCCCACCCCCTTCTTTTTACTTTTTTCTCCTTAAATACCCTTTACACTGGTCCCTTTTTTTTCTCTCTCTCTCTTCTCTTTTCTTTTTCTTTCTCTCTTCCTCCTCAATTACGATCTATCATCTTGGTTGTACAGAGTTCTTTCATATTGGTCCATACACCATGCCAGGGGATACCCCCCGGCAATGTGTTATGTTCTACCTCCGTAATATCGGTTATCGATCCTTTCCTCTCACTGTTATATTGCGCTATCATTATTTATCCATATGGATCATAACCACCTCTCTGATGTTTTTCTCTTGTTTCTGTATTTGTACTTGCTTTTTATACTTCCTATGCTCTGCTTGTTAAATTTATATAAAATAATAAAGACAAATTTGCCTTTAAAATATAATCATGAATGAATAAAAAGGTAAAGGTGATTGGAAAGCACATATTTCAAAGTGGGGAGGACACAGCTAGGAATGATATCACCAAGAGATATAAGAAGCTAGCATGTAACTGAGCCCACCATACTCCACCTATAACAAAGATATTAGCTTTTGTTTTGGGGGGGGGGGGGGCTTGACTCATCAATTAGACTAAATTAGCAGATATTAAATATGATACAATTATTAGATACCTAATACTTTCATCACCAGAGGTCAATGATGCCTACCTAGAAGCCCCAGCCAACAGCATCTTCATGTGTCAGTTAATGTGACAATATCTCTACAACAAATTTGGCTATGAATAATATACTTTAATAACATACAATGTTATTTTATAGGCTATTTAAAAAAAAAACTGCATTTTTATTTTAGACTGACATATATGCAAAAAACTATTAAAAATATATATATTTAATATTTTATTCTCTAGGGTGTATGCTTTCTGAAAATATGTGATATGTTTGAGTTTTATGTAATTTTCAGGCCTTCAGGGTTAAAGGTCTAGTTCACTTATAGTCCATTCACATTGTTTTCAATCAAGCCCTGATGAAGAGGGCATTTTTGGACCCCCCCCAAAAAAAAAATGCATGGTCTACAATTTTGATTTTCCACGTGAGGTTTTTAGAATAAAGTTGTAGCTGGACCTTTTAGCAGTGCTGTGTCGCTACAATTTAGCTTCTTGTAGCAATAATAAAAAATGACAGAGTGTTTCAACACTTCTCCACCCAAGACAGCAAAAAAAAAAAAAGGCTTTAACCCTTTGGCAGCCAGGTCCAAATGCCATACAGACCTGACAGCAGGGGGTTTATACACAATCCAGTGGCTACAGCCCTGGGATTGTGTATAAAACTGATAGGCAGACTTCACAGCCCCCCGTTCTGGTGCCCCCCTCACAGGCATGCCCCTGCCATGTAACTGGGCTCCACTTGCCCATCTGAAGGAGAGCCATGGCGGGTGCCAATGGGTGGAGGAAAGAGAGGAGAGGGGACGAGCGACGAAGGCGACGTTCATGACATCACGGATGTCACTTTCCTGGCTAGAATAGCCGAGGAAAGATGTATTGCAATGCAACTAATGGATCATAGAGGAGACACAAGAGGACTTTTAGATCCTTCATGTCTAAATAAATAGAACATGTCACCGAGAAATCATCACATAGGGGACTTTGTTGAGGCCCTCCCACCCCCACATACTCGCATGTACGAAATCAAACACATATGTCAGGGTGCCTACACGTACAAATGTTGATTGCGATACACATGTTACATATCACCACGTACGCCGGAGTGAGAGCAATAATTCTGGCTCCATACCCCCTCCGTAACACTAAACTTATGATCTATATGGACTTTTGAAGTGTCATCTATAGAAAACATAGGATACTGAAGTTTGTCGCCATTTCATAGGCACACACAAATCTCAGGTTTGGCATGTTGGGTGTTCATTTATTCGGCACAACCTCGTCTTTCATATTTTACCAAAAATGTGGGTAATTAATTGCGTGTGTTTGTCTTAAAATTCACTTCAGAGTGTTTTTTACTGAAGTTTTGCATTTCCCAGAACTTTGCAATAATATCGCGTGACATAAAAAATTGGAATGACCACTATTATATTCTCTAGGGTTTCTGCTTTCAGAAAATATATAATGTTTGGGGGTATTGTGTAATCTTCAGGCCTGAAATTATTTTTTAAACGTGTGCAAAAAAATGCAAAAACGGCTCTGGCAGCGAAAATGTAATTCATGGCACTGGGGTCTTCTCTATCAGTAAACCAGATGAATGCATAATATTTGCATGCATTGTTGGATGATATCCCAACAATGCACTTCACTATTTCAAAGTTAAGTTGAAAAAAAGACATCAGTCCATCGACTTCAATCAATAGAATAAATAAATAAATAGATAGACAGAATAAATGAATAGAAAACCTCCATATACAGAATCCAATATCCACAGTTGATCCAGCGGAAGGCAAAAAAAGCTTCTTTTCCAATTCTATATAAATAAGGTTGTATATTTTAATCACTTTAGGGTCCCCCACCTACATTGTACTGCGGATGGGTGGCCCTAACAGGCATAGCAATGTACCTGCACATAACTGCCTGCTTCCAGGTTTAGGGGGCACGTGCACCCCCTCTCCACCGACTCCCACTGTGATTAAACACAGCTGGATTTTGTCAGCTGGTCCCGGCTAATGATTCATGGCCGGGACCCACTGATTGGCTGTGCCCAATCACAGCCCAAAGCCCTGTGTTGACAAACAACACAGGGCTCTGTACAGAGGGGAAAATCTCTTTACTTCTTCTTCCTGCACATCAGGGAAAAAGAAACAAAGAGATTTTAGTAAAAAGCAGTACACATTACACACATTAACACTTGTTAGGCCTACACTTAACCCCTTGATTGAGATGTTAACCCCTTCCCAGCCGGTGTCATTAGCACAGTGAGAGAATAGTATTATCACTGATCACTGTATTAGTGTCGCTGGTGATGTCAGTATCAGTTAGTCGGTTCCCACCCAGTGTCGGTTAGTGTCAGATTGCCCACCTCACTATTAACTTGGTTCACACTGGATCCGACTTTGAAATCATGTGACTTCACATGAAGTTGCCCAGTCAGTGCAACCTTTAGGTGTGCCTTGGAAGACTCCTGTTTGACTTCATGCACAATTGTCTATGCAAGTTGCACCTGAAATTGCAAACTGTAGAGCAGGAACTACTTTTAAAATCAGTGCAACTGTGAATCAGTCAGAGTCGCACCGATTTGAATGGTTTTATTGCGGACAGTAGGGTGCAACTTGTCATGTGCTTTAAAACTGTCAAATCGCATGACAAGTCACACAAGTGTAAACCATGGCTGACAGTCCTGCTATATATCACTGATCCCCACTATTACTAGTATAAAAAAAAAAATAAATAAATAAATATTCCAGTATATATACCATAGTTTGTATGCGAAAATGTTCATTTATATATTTAAAAATAAAAAACCCAGTGGCGATCAAATACCACCTAAATAAAGGTCTATTGGTGTGAAAAAAATGATATAAACTTTATTTGGGAACAGTGTTGCTTGACCGCACAATTACCTTCTGGTTTAAGTGGTTAAATAATCCGAAAACATTTATTAGAAGACTCATACATGCACAGAGCAGCACTGTGACAAAAGTGATTGCATTTGCATTAGTCTGGTCATCTGCTCATTTTCTTTCAGTATAGCCTGTCTGCCCTTTAAAAACGGTGCCTGTGATGACATTGTCTTCCTCCACTGAGTCCATTTCTCTCACTGAGCTGCCATTTCAGCAAACATCTCAATCCTTCAGCAACGGCTAAAAATAATATAAATATAAATATATATATATATATATATATATATATATAGTATATGTCAGTGTATATCCAGCACTTATATGACCAAGATCTCTGGGAACATGCATAGTTATTGGTGATTTCTGTAAAGTTCATACCAGCCAGGGGGTAGATTGTGATAAGCTGCACAATTACCTAAGTAATTAGATTTTGGAACACTCTCCCATCTATAGCTTAGTAATATGGTTAATTACCATCCCAGCAGAAGAAAATCTATCAGCTTTTTTTTCAGGTTTTAAAATATTTTAATATCTCAGATGTCTATGGTCTGGAAAGGTCGTAGTCATCTTTTAATTTGTAATTTCTGCTTCTAAACTGCTAAAAGTGGTTACTTGTAAATGACTGCCTTACACATGTAGCCTGGTGCCGGCTATATCATTATGCCTATCAGGGACATTTAAAGATGAGACTATGAATAATCCTTTTCCCCCTAGTGCCCAGTACTGGGACTGCTACATTATTTCCTGTTAGCAGAGTGGATCCAGCTCTTCTGACAGCAGATGGTCTTGGGACTTGTAATCCTATAGCCAATACATACTCTATTCCTGGGTGCCAACTGAACTACAACTACCAGATAACTGGTGAAAGAAAGGGATGCTGGGAGAGCAGATTCTACAGCAAGGGACTGCCTCGGTCTTTTGGTGTGGGATTCAGAGCTGAACACAGGGAGACTTCCATTCTCCTTCAGAGTCAGATTGCAGGCATACTGCTGGGGGACTCTGCACATCAGTTCAGCACAGTGGGGGCACCGATCACCACACGGGGATCACATCAGCTTCTCTGCATCAGGACTGTCACTGTCTGGTCTTCATAGACATCTTTGCTTGCCACTCTGATAGTCTGTCAGGTTGCACATCCCTGCAAACAGCGAAGAGCCTGGGCAAGAACTCTTGTTCCTAAGACGGCCGCGCTATCCAAAAGATTGGGGAGCGGGTGGAAGCCCAACTTTTTTCTGTCATCACTATAGAGACACTGCATGTATACACCTTTACACCTCTGTTACCAGGAGATCTTTGCTTTGAGCAATTCCACTTCTCTTTAACTTCACTACTGTTTATGGGCCTCACCATTGCCAGCAGAAGACAATGGATATCACCATATCTGGAACTTTAAACATCAGAGGACTCAAGTTGCAATCTCTAGTTAAAGGTATCTCTTCTCTTCTAAGGCCATAATTTTTTAATTTAAGGTATTTATATCTATTTATACCAGAGTATACAATGACATAATTATCTGCATCCACCATTGCAACGCCAGTGGCCTAGAGGGAGCTGATAAGTCAACAAGCTTTTTCTTCCCCCTTCTTGCTGATGGTGTCGCAGTTTAATAGTTGAAACTTGCTACTCATGACCAGGGGCGGACTGACCATTTGGAAACTCGGGCAGTGCCCGAAGGCCCAGGGTCAGTAGGGGGCCCCATGAGATGCTCCTGGTACCTTTTTCATAGACTTTTTTGAGTTTGGGCAAGGCCACAGGGGCCCCATGATCCCCTATTGCCGGGGGCCCCATGAGTTGTCAGTCCGCCCTGCTCATGACTGTATAATTTGTTAAATGTTGCTAATTGAATATTTCTATTCTGCTTTTTTGCATTAACTGGGGTTGTATTTCCTAAACCCAATATTTCTATGGCCTACTTTTTGAACAAGTCTAATATAGAGGTGTTTCTAAAGAATCATGCATCTTGCATTATTATGTCATACTGTTGAAATAACTGAACCCGGAGTGTCAGAAGTTTTGGGAGGCCTGCAAGGTCAGAGCAACCACTAGGGAAAAGCATTATCAAGAGTCCCCTGGGGGGAAGCACTATATACAAGTAATTTACCAAAAGCTTGGCAAACTTATAAAGTGGCATTCAGAAATGGGGCAATTTATCCTTTTTAATTTCTCGTACTCACTTTTGCTTTAATAGTAACATACCTTTCAAATTTATGAGATAAGGAACTCCCAACTCCAGAACCACAGTAGATGAAAAAGTAACATATTTAGATCTTAAAAGTCCATCAACAAAGAAACAGAAAAGTTACAGCAGAAAAAGATCAAGTGGTCCATGAAGTCTGCCCATATTTTTTTTTTGCTATTATAGATTATATATATATAAATATATATATATATATATATATATATATATATATATATATATATAATATTTTTTTTTTGTCCATTAGCTTTTTTGTTATATCTACAAGAGTCTATATCAAGCATGTTTGAAACAATTTATTGTTGACTGGCTCACTACCTCTGCTGGACGTTTATTCCAAGCATCAACTTCCCTTTCAGTAAAATAATACTTTCTGAGATTAGGTTTGAACATTCCTCCAGTAAATTTAAGCTCATGTCCCCATGTTCTTGTTTTTGGTTTCCTGTTGAAAATACTGTCCTTCTTAACCTTATTCACCCCCTTGATGTATTTAAAGGTTTCAGTCATGTGTCCCTTTTCCCTTCTTTCCTCCAGACTGTACATATTAAGTTCCTGAAGTTGCTCTTCATACGTTTTATCCCTCAGACTCAGGGGTGGACTGACAACTCATGGGACCCCCGGGCAATAGGGGATCATGGGGCCCCTGTGTCCTTGCCCAAACTCAAAACAGCCTATGAAAAAGGTACCAGGGGCATCTCATGGGGCCCCATACTGACCCCGGGCCCTCGGGCAGTGCCCGAGTTTCCAAATGGTCAGTCCGCTCCTGCTCAGACCTTTCACCATTTTTGCTACCTGTCTCTGGACTTATTCTATCTTATCAATATATTTTTGTAAGTGAGATCTCCAGAAATGGACACAATATGAATGAGGTCTAACTAAATATCTATATCTGGGAATCAGGACCTTCTTCCTTCTGCTAATGATCCCTTTCGTGATGCACTTTAGAATTTTATTCACATTTCCCACTGCCTGGCCACACTGTTTGCTCATTTTGCAATCATCTGAAATAAGTACCCCCAAATCCTTTTCCTCTGAAGTGCTGGCCAGCGCTGTACCCCCAATGTTGTACTCTCTCACGGGATTATTTTTCCCTAGATGCATTATTGTACATGTAGAAACATTGAACTGCAATTTCCACTACTTTGACCAATCTTCCAGCAATGCCAAATTATGTTCCATGTTACAGACACCTCCCAGGATATCAACCCTATTACACACCTTTGTGTCAAGTTTAACCAATATTAGAAAACCTTCAAAAACAGAACCCTATCCCCACACAAATAAATCCTTTTAATGCATCTGCAAATTTGCTCCAACAGGGGAAAAATATTTCCTGATCCTCTAAGGCAATCCAATACTCCCTAGATCAACAGGATCCCTCTGGAGCAACCATCTAGATGAGGTCTTCCTAATGCAATTTGCAGGGGCAAAATTATATCTCACTAATCTATATATTCTTTACATCTCTTTTAAAACAATTACGTGTTTTGCTTGCTTTAGAAGCTGTAGTTGCATGCTACTGCTAACTTTATGATCTACAGTCCTTTATGGTCTAACGTCCAGATCCATCTCAATTATTTATCCTACTTGTACTCCTCCTAGCATGTAAAAGTCCTGAACTTTTTTAGCCCCCAAGTTCATAACTTTACAATATTCAACATTAAACCTCATTTCCCACCCAGTTGCTCAATCAAACAATCCACTAACGTGTAACTAAACCCATTAGTTTTATATTTTCGAGGTTTATTCCTTTCTTTTCATCTAGTGATCAGCCAGTAACACACCTGGGGGAAGATATACTAATGCAGGCCATACATGGGTCAAATTCCGAAAGTAATTCTTTTTGAAAATTGCAACTAAGAATTTTAGTTCGAATTATGCATCATTAGTGGGCTGCAGCATCGGCCAATTTTTTGAAAATCAAACAAATTTCTAATCAATGATGGGAGAATCACGTGAGAAATATAGTTGAAAAAGAAAGAAGCTGTGGCCTGGAAAGAAAATAAAATTCCCAGCTATAAAAATTCTTTTCTGTAGCAACATTAGGTGAAATTTAAGGCTTGGTTGGTCAAATTTCAAAATCAATAGTGGCAGCATTGGATTACAAAATGCACTAATTTTCCGATTTTCGAAAGAAAAAATTCAGAATTTGACCCATGTATGGCCTGCCTAAAACTGATGAACACAGAATCTGGGGCAGCTGTGCATGATAGCCAATCAGCTTCTAAAGCCATCTTCAAATAAGCTTTGACAATAAAACCTAGAAGCTGATTGGTTACTATGCACAGCTGCAACAGATTCTGTGTGCTGCAGTCTTAGTACACAGCACACAGTTAACCCTTTGATCACCACACATGTTAACCCCTTCTTACCCAGTGCCATTATTACAGTGTCAGTGCTTTTTATTAGCACTGATCACTGTATTGGTGTCACTGGGGATGTCATTGACACTAAGTCAGTTCTCCCCAGTGTCAGAATGCCCACCGCAGTCCTGCAGTCCCGCAATAAGTCGCTGATCACCGCCATTGCTGGTAAAAATGTAGCAGAATAAATTTTGGCCTAAATGTATGACTTTAGGACTTTTATGACTTACGTCTTTATTGAGTTTTCAACAAGAAAAATATTTCCCCAACAAGGGAAAGACATGAGGCAAAGACAAAACAAAACAAGAAAACGAGAAACAGAAAAAGGAGGAAATCGTACATAGTAATATCAATCCAGCACACTCCATTGCATTGTAAAATGACATTAGGAGCACAGTGACAATGAGACAACCAACAGTGATATGGCAATTTGGCATTCAAGTACAATAGCCCTTAATGAAATTAACTAGTGAAAGGCACTTGCTTCCAAGACTGCCATCTTTTGTGGAAGTAATCAGCAGATCCATTTCTATATGCCATCATACGTTCATATTCACATATTACATCTAAGTGTTGATTAACCTCTGTTAGGGTAGGGACCACTGAAGATTTCCATTTTCTAACAATTAAGAGGTATGCTGTGGCTAGAATATGTAATGATATAGGTTTCATGGGGGATGGACATTTATCCATATTCACACTTAAAAGAGCCTGTTCCATAGTAATATTATTGAGGACACCCGTTACTCGTTTCAGTAGTTTAATCACTTGGGTGATTATCCAATATCCTCTACTGTTAGGACAGGTCCAAAACATGTGGATCAACGGCTCAACCTGACCACACCCTCTCCAAAGGGCATTGGAGCCCCCTTTAGAAAATGTTGCTATTGTGTAGGGAGTCAAATACCATCTAAGATGAATTTTCTGTGTCAGTTTCCAGTAGATTGAGCACCTGGAGAATGAATAGGGACATTTGATTGCTTCTAGCCATTGAGCTTCTGTAATAGGTAAGTTTAGTTCTTTTTTCCCATTTAGCCAAAGGGGTCGATTTGGTGAAAACCATTTTAGATTGAAGTATGGAGTAGAAAACGGATATTCCCCCTTTCTCTGGTGGAGAAGAATTCCAGAATGACCATGCCTACATTGGGATAATCGGCTCTAATATTTTATGATGTTTAAGACATGACACCACTTTAGCATATAGCAAAAAGTCATGTTGGGGGATGTGTAATTTAGTGGTATTTCCTCAAACGAAACCACCATCCCTAGGCGGAATAAGTCTGAAATATTGTGGATCCCTGCAGCCTACCAACATATAAAAGAAACCTCCCCAAGGAGGGGTGTAAGAGAATGCAGCGGTATGGGAAATTTTGTGGTATTAAGTGCCTTATTCCCATCATTAAAAAGGTTGTTCCATGCTGCGCTTGCTGCCGTGATAGTGGGATGTGATTGGGCTATTGTATTCTGACACTGTTTGGGTACCATCAATAGGGAACACAAATTCCCTGAGGGAATACACGCCTGTTCTATTTGGCACCAAAGTTGAGACTTAAGGGGAGATATCCAGAATTGCATGTGGTCCAAAATGGACACCGTATGGTAATCTTTTAAGGATGGCATTCCCATTCCTCCCGCTTTTCTATGTTATGATAAAAGTTTCTAGGACTACAAATGGGCAATGTCCTAAAGTAATACAAGATCTTCGTGAGAATAGGCATCTTAACTGCCGCCAATCTGCCTGACCATGATAGGTAATGCCTCTTTAGTTTTTCTAGGACTCGACTCACTACCTCATTGAGTTAGTTGTAGTTGGTTGCAAAGAGATTTCTAATAGGGAACATGAGAGAGATGCCCAGATATTGTAATTATCCTACATTCCATGGTAAAGAGAATTGTGTCTGTATAGAGGCTTTCAACTCAAAGTCTATATTGACAACTAAAATACTAGATTTAGTTTTGTTAACTTTATAGTAAGACACTTCATTAAAAAATTATGTATCGTAAACTTGGGCCAGGGGAAGAGTCGGGTTCGTCAATGTCAGAATCACATCATCTGCAAATAATATTATAATATGTGTTTTATCAAGTACTTTGATTCCTGAGATTTGGGAATGTAAACAAAGTCCGAAATTTGATTTTTTTAATTTTTTACTGGACATGTTTAATAGCAAAAAGTAAAAAAATATTGTTTTTTTTCTCAAAATTGTCGGTATTTTTTTTATTTATAGCGCAAAAAAAAAAGTGCACAGGAGATCAAATACCACCAAAAGAAAGCTCTATTCATGGGCAAAAAAGGACATAAACTTCATTTATGTACAGTGTTGCATGATCACGCAATTGTCAGTTAAAGTAATGCAGCACCACATCACAGAAAAAGGCCTGGTCAGGAAGGGGGGTAAATTCTTTGGAGGGCAAGTGGTTAAACAGTTACAGTAATAATTTTTTCCTTTTAAGAAAAAGGTTTTACATAAATGAATAAAAGTTGATCATTGTAAGCACCCCTGTATAAATAAGTTCAAAACTAAGGGACCCAATACTGAACCTTAGAGTACACCACTAACAACCTTAGGCCATTCGGAGAATGGATAATGAACCACTACTTTCTAAAGCCATTTACGGACTGAATTTTCTAAGCCCATATTATTTTACACTTTAGCTGTCTCTTGGGAACTGTGTCAAACATTTTTGCAAAGTCCAACAATACTATATCCACAGCCACTCCTTTGTCTAGGTTTTTGCTTACTCCCTCATAAAAAGAAAGTCGATACGTTTGACATCTCTTTTTGTGAATTGATGCCGACTAACCCCTTTAATATTGTTTTCTAACAAAACTTAATTTACTTGATCCTTTATCACACTCTCTAATACCTTCCCAACAATGGTTAAGCTTACAGGTCTGTACTTACTTGGTAAAGACTTTGATGGCTTTTTAAATATGGGCACCACTTTGGCCTTGTGCCAATCTTTTGGTAGTAATACAGGCATTACTGAGTCTCCAAAGACTAGAAACAAGGGCTTCCAAACAGGGGCGGACTGACAACTCATGGGGCCCCCGGGAAATAGGGGATCATGGGGCCCCTATGTCCTTGCCCAAACTCAAAAAAGCCTATGAAAAAGGTACCAGGGGCATCTCATGGGGCCCCCTACTGACCCCGGGCCCTCGGGCAGTGCCCGAGTTTCCAAATGGTCAGTCCACCCCTGCTTCCAAATAACAGAGCTCAAGGCTTCAAGGACACATAGGTGTAAGGCCCCTTTCACACGGGCATCATCCAATCAGTCACGTTTTTTCAAAGGAAAAACGTACTCAGTTTACATTAGTTTACATCAGTTTTTACATCAGTTTTCAGTTCAGTTTATGTCAGTTTATGGGCTCTTTCACACAGGGCGGACCCGTTTAGTGGATCCGCTTGCTCAGCGGGGTATCAATCTGCTGATCCCAGTTGAACAAGTGGATGACAGCTCTGTCTGCTCTGCTGCTGCAGAGAAGACACAGCTGTTTGCTCTCCTTAATGGGCGGTCGGATGAAAATGGACCGCCTGTCCGTTTTCATCCGATCTGACAGACAAAAGGGAAGGGAATTGGATCCCCATCCGTCCCTTTTTGGTGGATCAGATCGGATGTCAGTGGGTGTAAACAGATATGCTGCTCCATAGAGGGGAATGGAGGTTCCGATTGGGTCTGCCTGAAAAACGGGCAGGCGGACCCTATCGGAACATTCCTGTGAAAGAGCTCTATGTCAGTTTACGTCAGTTTTCACTTCTGTTTGTTTCAGTTTAGTTTACATCAGTTTATATCAGTTCAGTTCAGTTTACATCAGTCTACATCCGTTTTTGCATATGTTTTTACTTAGTTATTGCAGAGACCAATCAGAGATGACAAAAGTATAAACAAATATTGTCTTGCCTAGCAACAGACATAAACGGAACTGATGTCAGAGGATGGCATCCGTGTACATCCGTTCTATTCCGTTTCAACAGATCTGGATGTACCCTTGTACATTTACAAAAACGGACTGCAACGGACACAGATGATAATGGATCGTAACCGTATGATCATCCTCTGGTCCATAGAAATGCATTCCTGTCCGTTTTTCATCTCTCAACGGATGGATGAAAAACGGACAACGATCCGCACATGTGAAAGAGACCTAACCCTGGTTCAGGTTGTTTTTTTCATCTTTATTTTGTTTCTGGACCATATTTATTTTGAGTTATTGTGGTTCATCTACTGTAAGGCTGTGACACAAGCATCATCACTGAGCTTCACCATTTCCCTTCCAATTCACAGAGCTGAAGAATATTTTAATAGATTTTAATTCTCTTTGTCCCCAACCTCTCTGAACTATCTTGTAATTAGCCTACGTGCCCAGACCTAAACTTTTACTATTAACTACTTACGGACCACCCGCCTGCATTGTACTGTGGGCGGGCGACTCTTACAGGCATAGCTACATACACAGGAATAACCTTCCTTTTCTGTAAACCATGTCACTACCTCTAACTACAATAACCCAGCTTCCTACCAGATCATCCTCAGTTACCCTTCCACCCTCCACTCTTCACCTGCCTGCTCAGTGAGCAGAAGATTCCTATCAAGATTATCAAGTCTCCTCTAAAATGAGCTTCCAGAAGGGCAATCTGCCCATATCTGTTTTGGGGGTAATTATTATTATAATTATTACAGGTACTTACATAGCGCTGTCAATCTGTGCTTTTAATATATATATATATATATATATATATATATATATTGTACATTCACATCCATCCCTAACCTTCATGGAGCGCACAATCTAAGGTCCCTAATCACATTCATACATAGTGGGGCCAATTCAGACAGGAACCAATTAACCTACCAGTATGTCTTTGGAGTGCCCTTTAGCTGTTGCTCCCTTGAGTATACAAATGGTGCACACACTGCACTGAGCAAAACCTTAAACCTTGCTAGCACAAATTTTCCAAGTTACAATATTTAGATTTCTTACAGGAAGTTTAAGAGATTACTTACAGGTTGAAGACTTTTGTTTACACCCAGGGGCAGACAGACAACTCATGGGGCCCCCAGGCAATACGGGATCATGGGGTCCCTGTGTCCTTGCCCAAACTCAAAAAAGCCTATGAAAAGGTACCAGGGGCATCTCATGGGGCCCCCTACTGACTCCGGGGCCTCGGGCACTGCCCAAGTTTCCAAATGGTTTACACCCCCTGTGTTTTTACTCCAACTTAATTAAAGCCACAGTTCACAAGCCTCTGTAAGCATACTGAGTTTCCCCCTTCCAAGGTGGTGGCCTCTTTTGATGTCTATGTTACAGGATTAGTGGTGATCTGAGTGTGAGGTATGACAAAGATGCAGCCTGCAGAATCTGTATCAAGAGGAGGGTACACACATATGTTGCTCACTTGCTCATTCCAAGTTTACTGTGTTAAACAGAAATGGATCACATTATACAGATAATTACTTTCTTTATAGTGGCAGACATGGAAAAGTGCATTAGTTTGTGTTAGAGTTACCATTACTAACATACAGGGTATTAGCAAAGAAAGTGAATGCCAGAACAAAAAACAAAACTGAATAAAGATAGCATAAACAAATTGTGGCTAACCTGAATCAAAGAGGAAAAGACAAAACACATTTTGTTCACTTACATTCCAAGTTTAATGTGAGCTTGTTGGTATTAGTCTCCTGCAGTCACACTACAAATCATTAGAGCTCCCTCTAGCTGCAGAGTAGTAATAGCACTGCTGGGAGGTTTATTCATTTACTTGCTACATCTATATTCCAACTGATAATAATTCAGTGCTGGGCTGACCACACCTGCACATTAATTTCCCATAGACTTGAGTTGGATGTACTCATACTGAAAGATTCATGTCCGATTCAAGTGTAGGGTTAGTTAGTATGTAGAAGGATCTATCTTTTTCTTTCAAAAGCAGTATGGTCATCCACACAACACCATTAAAGTAAATAGAAGTTTGTCCATGTACATTTCAAGTGCAGTTAACACGTGTCAAATGCAGGAATACAACATCCATTTACATAAGCATTTGGTGGTTGAAGTGGTTTAAAAAAAGAGTTTGCCTGGAGTTCCACATTCTATGAATGCTGATGTGTGCATAATAGCACTTTATACCTTAGTGCCCTCAGGAGATGCTAATCTACCTTTTGTGCCATCATCAGGCCCATACACGGGTTCCTTAGTGCATTGTGTCATGATTTTATTAAAGTGGTTGTAAATCATGGATGAAGGAAAAAAACCTTCTATGTGCAGCTTCCCCCCAGTCCCCCCTAATATATACCTGAGCCCAATCTCAACCCAGCAATGTGCACAAGTTCAGTGGCTCTCCTAGGATTCTCTCTCCTCATTGGCTGAGACAGCAGCTGGAGCTATTGTCTCCCACTATTGTCAATCACAGCCAGTGAACCAATGAGGAGAGTGGGGACAGGGCCGAACCATGCTCTGTGTGTGAATGGACACGCAGAGCAGCGGCTTAAGAGTCATCTGCGTGGGTGCCCCCATAGCAAGCTACTTGCTTTGGGGGCACTCAGTAGGAGAGAGAGGCCAGGAGCACCAAGTGGAGGACCCAAGAAGAGGAAAATTAGGGTTGCTCTGTGCAAAACCACAGAGCATTTAAGTATGACATGTTTGTTATTTATGTATTTATTTAGTTATTATTGAATTTAATATCACTTTAAAATTTACCACTTGAGCCCTAAGGAAGGGGGTAGGCTTTTTCCCCCGAAGTGTGTTGGCTGTATATGATACTCTCAACCATTAACTGTTTCATAACAGTGAGATGAACTTGTGTACAGGGAGCTCCTCCATACACATCCAAAACAAGAAACCCTATATGATTAGGAAAGCCTGTTACCTATTTTAATTCTAATATTTTAATTGTGTTGTGTGTTATCTAATGAGCATCTGAGTTAGAGGGGGAATTGTATTCCATTTTTGTTTTTTTTCTGCTTTTTCTACTCTAGCCGTTAGACATAATAACAATGCTACATGCACATGCAGTAAGGATAACATAGCTGTCAAAGCTGTAGTTGCTGCATGGTATCTGCTTCTTCCTCTACTGCATCTATAAAACAAAGAGGTGCAAGCGGAGGGGGTTTAAAAATGATGTCCTTCTGAAAGTTTAATTTCATGCTATGGCATGCGTGATGTATCCTGTCAGCTAAGTTTATAGCAAACAAGCCCCATTAGTTCTTACACTCGTATTTGATATCCATGTCTATATATCTTCTTTTTCCCTCTACCAGCTTGTCACGTGACACAACTTTTCCTATATCCCCAGTTCCTAAATGACATCATTCTTAGAGGAAGAAAGGGAACATGCAGCATATACACATATTGAAAGATGTAACTCAAGTCCATGTGCAGCCATTATCCATACATCAATTTAGCACAATTATTAGCACACTCTCCATGGCGTTCTCAGCTGCCAACATTCATAATCTAAAGTGGTCTACCAAGGCTTTTTAAGACTGTTCAGCAAAGCTTAGGAGGTGAAAATAAAGTGACAATGAAAAAGAATCATGAAGGAAATCTATATCTTAATAAGAGTGGAATATATGACAAAAACTAAAATTGACAAATTGCACTCTATCAGCTGCTGCTGAACATTTCATTGCAGTTAAAGAATACTTCCAGTTACCATTCATTGTGTCCAAGTTCATTCCTAGAGCTGCTTAGGTTTGTTATCATTAAATAAACTCCACTATGGTCAGGAGGCCCCATCATTTGCTGAAGGTGATGTGTAGTGCTATCCACATCTATCTATTTTAATAGGCTGCATATTTAGCAGTTTAATTTATTAAACAATCAAAAAAGCACTAAAGTAATTTTAACAGACTTTTTATACTTTGCTAGCATCATAGCACAAATAATTGCAGAACCCTCCTTGTGTAGAATGCTAGGCAGAGTTAGGTTTTGGTTGATTCTTGTTCAAATATTTAATTGGCATAACGTGATTGTAGCCGTATTAGTGCACTTGCGACAGAAACAATTGAGTACTGTCCGTGATACTTTCTTTTATTTGCACTAACATACAATTTTGAGGACAAGCTTTCGGGGTATGTCCCCTTCTTCAAGGTCCAAGCAGTACTATTACAATGTTTTAGCAGAATGTTAGAAGTTGGAGATGAGAGAGAAAAAAAAAGGCAGAAAGAAACACAAGTCTAGGGTTAAACTAGAGACCCTTTACTAGAGATAAGATACAGCAAAGCAAAAGCAAAGACTGGGGGGGGGAAGAACAAGAATCACAGAGTCATAAAAATGTCGGATAATGAGTGAGGAATCCCATGTCCAAATTAAGGCCCTTATCTCTTGTGTCAAATAGAATTATCATTCTTAGTTCAAAAGTTTTTCTTTCCTCAATGGATTTGAAATTTCCTTTCAGAACTAAAACATTGAGGTCTCCCAAAGTGTGGTCCGGTTGTGCGTATTGGTGTCCTACAGGTGTGCAAAAGTTATCTTCTTTATGTTCCTTGATGGTATGTCTGTGCAAATTCATCCTTGTTTGCAACTTCTGTCCTGTTTCACCAACATAAGATCCTTTGTCACATTTTCTGCACTGGATAAGGTACACAACATTACTAGAGGTGCAGCTGTATGAACCGGAGATATTGAAGATCCCTTTTGAGTGTGTGACACTTTTTGATGGATTAATTTGGTTACACAGTTTGCATCGTTTTTTATTGCAGGGTGTGCTTCCATTATTTGTGACCTCATAATCAGAAGGAAGTTTCCTACTGATTAGTTTATTTCTGAGGTTGAGGGGTTGTCTGAAGGCCAGTATTGGGGGTTTCTGGAATATTTCTTTCAGAGTTCCATCCTCTGTTATGATGGGTTGTAAATCTTTGATTATTTTTCTTATCCCTTCTTGTGCCGGGTTGTTTGTGGTTACTAGAGGTACACGGTTGTTTGTTTTTTTCTCCTTGTACTGAAGTAGATTTTCTGTTTGGGTTCTCAAGGCTGTTTTTTTGCCGGTGTTGATAGTTTTGTCCTTGTAACCTTTCTTATGGAAGGCGTCTGCTAGTGTCCAAAGATGTTTATCTCTGTTTCTTGGGTCAGAACATATTCGGTGGTATCTAATGGCCTGACTGTGTATGATGGCACGTTTCATGTGTTGGGGGTGGAAGCTGGAACTGTGGAGGTAGTTGCATCTGTCAGTGGGTTTCCTGTATATTGAGGTGTGAAGTGTATCATCCCTGATGTATACTGTGGTTTCTAGGAAGTTGACTTGTGTGTTTGAGTATTCCATTGATTGATGGATGAAAAGTGTTGATCAATGAGTAAAATTGTTTTAGGTTTTCTTCACCTTCTGTCCATATGATGAAAATATCAATATAGCGATAGTATTTGTATAGTTTTTGTTCCATGCTGTTCAGGAATTTTTCCTCCAGGTCAGCCATAAATAATTTGGCATATTGGGGTGCCATTTTACTTCCCATCGCAGTACCCATACATTGAAGATAGATGTCTTTATTGAAGGCAAAGAAGTTGTGTGTAAGTATGAATTCAATGAGCTGTGTAACATCCTCAGCAGTGTATTTGTGGTTTGGTGAGGATGATAAGGATCTGTGACAAGCAGCTAATCCATCCTTGTGAGGGATATTCCTATACAGGGATACTACATCCATAGTCACTAGAAGTGTATTAGATGGTAATTGCTGTATGTTGTTGATCTTGTTCAGAAAGTCAGTGGTGTCTTGCAGGAAACTAGCAGTATTCTTTACTAACGGTTTTAAAATTTCTTCTACAAAGCCTGAGATTTGTTCGGTGAGTGTATTCATACCTGTTATGATGGGTCTGCCTGGATTCCGTGGCTTGTGGATTTTGGGCAGCATGTAGAAGTCACCGATTTCTGGATGATCCGGAATCGCATTTATAAGTTCTGAATGTAGGTGGGCTGGAAGTGTTTTAATGAGGCCTTTTAATTGCTTTGTAAAGTCCTGGGTCAGATCATAATCCAGTTTTTTATAGTAGATGGTATTTTCCAGCTGCCTCTGGCCTTCTTGTATGTATTTGTTTGTATCCATCACAACAACTGCTCCCCCTTTATCCGCTGGTTTGATGGTGATAGCCTGATTATTGCGCAAATCATGTACAGCCCGTCGCTCTAGTGGTGAAAGATTGTACAGAATTTTCTTTTGCTGGGTGGATATCAGGGATGTAGTGTCAGGGAATGAGGAGCCAGACACACAAGGAGGTGCAATTAAAGGTAAGTTTATTATACAAAAACAAGACAGAGTCTATGCAAGTCCAACAGCAACAGCGGATGACTTGGTAGGACAGTAGCCAGGAAGGATGGTCGCCAGAGCCGAAGTCAGAAGCCAGGAAGGATGATCGCCAGAGCCGAGGTCAGAAGCCAGGAAGGATGGTTGCCAGAGCCTGGGTCAGAAGCCAGGAAGGATGATTGCCAGAGCCGGGGTCAGAAGCCAGGAAGGAGTCTTGCCAAAGACGAGTCGGTATCCAGGAGAGCAATGAGAAACTAAACAGGAGCTTGCTGCTGTGCAACAGACAGGACACAAATGCAATGGACAGCTACAAACAGCAGACTTATATGTGATAAGCCCCCACCTCCTGGGGGAGGAGCCGCAGAGGGCTGAAAGCATAAAGGATTCCACAATGCTTTGCAGACACCTAAGATGGATGCCAGAACATGGAGCAGCACAAGCCCTGAGGAAAGGTAGGACCTTGACATGTAGCTGTCTGAAGCTATCAATATAGGTGTCCAGTTTGGGGTTGCGTCCTTGTGGAGGTGTGAAGCAGCTGTTCTTTTTCTTTGTGTAGCATCCATTGTCCTAGGATTCCTTTCATTGCTGTGGAAATATTCTTTGAGCCTTAGTCTCCTGAAGAAATCCTCCATATCTGACAATACTTGTAAATGATCCAATTTGGTGGTTGAGCAGAATGTAAGGCCTTTGGAGAGGATGGTTAATTCTGGTTGTGAAAGTTTATGATTTGACAAGTTGATGATTCCAAGTTCCTCTGTTATATCCACATTTTCAGTCAGGTCAGCACTTACACAAGGGATACCTTGGGATTCCGAATTGGATTGCAGGTCACTGATAGTAAGAGGTATAGATGTGGGGTTGCTTTTATGTTTAGGTTGTATCCAAAAGGTCTGGTGTAGCTTCTGAAGTTTTTTTTGTTTCCCATTCATTGCAAGTTTTTGTTTTTGTTTTTGTAGAGTTTCCAATTCATTCTTGATTTGGTTAATGTTGTTAGGGTCCAATGATGTTAGGGTTTCAAACAAAGACTGCTTTTGCATCCTCATCATTACCCTTTTTCCATACAGTTTGTGAATGAGGTGATTCTTTAATCTCTCGCTGGTGCATCTGCAAAGTCCTTCTGCATAAGGAGAGTTGATTGTATTTACACAAGGATTTTTAATCGGGAGGCCTTGTGGTATGAGATTCCTCTTTTTGCATCTTGAGAGAAAGAAGATATCACTGTTGATCTAAGTTTCCTTTGTGATTAGGTTGGTTAACTGCTTCTTTATGCGGCTATATGCAGTATCTTTCATTTTGCTTGAGGTGATTGTAGCCGTATTAGTGCACTTGCGACAGAAACAATTGAGTACTGTCCGTGATACTTTTTTTATTTGCACTAACATACAATTTTGAGGACAAGCTTTCGGGGTATGTCCCTTTCTTCAAGGTCCAAGCAGTACTATTACAATGTTTTAGCAGAATGTTAGAAGTTGGAGATGAGAGAAAAAAAAAAGGCAGAAAGAAACACAAGTCTAGGGTTAAACTAGAGACAATTTACTAGAGATAAGATACAGCAAAGCAAAAGCAAAGACTGGGGGGGGGGGGAGAACAAAGATCACAGAGTCATACAAATGTCGGATAATGATTGAGGAATCCCATGTCCAAATTAAGGCCCTTATCTCTTGCGTCAAATAGAATTATCTATATCATGGACAGTACTCAATTGTTTCTGTCATTTGCATAAGAAATACAAATGACCTAGTACAGGTCTACATCTAAATTGAAAAATAAGTGAATTTTACATAGGTAACGAGCAAAGATTACAATCAAGATCCATTTAAGTGGAGATTTCATATATAGCACTAGCAAAGAAGTTTGCACAAATAAAACTTAGGTACAATTGTATGGTAAGTGGTCCATACTAGTGGTTAAGAAGAAGTAGAACAAAAATCAACAGAGTATGCATTGAGAGGGGCTTCTTTCATCAGGTCAATAGTGGACTCAATGTTCGGTGAGTGTGAGGCCTAGGGATTCGGAAAATGAGAAAAGAGAGGGAAAACAAATAGAAAAAAAAATCTCAAAAACCGCCTCTTTGTGGTAGTGGGGTTCCCAAACGTAGGCAGTGTCAAACCCGACTAGTAAATGGCTACCTGAAAGAAGAGAGGAGATCAGGTGGAAAAAGAAAGAAAATTTGTCGAGAAGGAGGAATAAAAGCGAATGGGAAAGGCAAAAGAAAGAGGGGGGAGGGGAAGAGGAGATGAAAGAAGGAGAGAAGGGGGGAAGGGGTGAGACCCCCAGGAGTCAACCTAAGAGGAAAGGCTGAAATATGTCCCTACTGGGACATGTAGGAGTTAGGGATTCATCATAATTTGGTGTGAAATAGTGAGTCACCGATGGTGTCCAGAGGGCTTAAATGTTGGCCACTGTATCCGTAATGGTCGCTTCTATTTTCGCGTGTATCATGGCTTTTGTCACCATATGTTTAACTGCAAGCACACAAAGAGTTGGAATTTTCTATGCCTTTGCACTTGTTTGGCCGCAGTAATGACCTTGTCAAGTATCTGATTGGAGACTGAAATGACGAGGTCGGCCTCACTGGAAGCGGAACAGAGTGTGTCTAGGGACCAGGGGGACAAGAGCTCCAGCAGATGTTGTTTGCAGCTTTTGCAGCTGGAGACTTTGAAAGACTGATGAACCTCTGATTCAGGAACAGTAGTGATATGCAGAGCTGGTATGGTAGGTCGCCAGGTGTGCACCAGAGTAAGACAGGAAGCTGGGATGGGAGACAAGAGCAATGTCATAGGAATAGCTGGGGTCATCAAGAGGCGGACAGCGAGGTACCAAATCATAAGCAAGTCAAAGTCAGGAGCAGAGCCGAAGTCAGGAACAAGTATCAAGCAGGAGAGTAATCAGAGTCAGGTCAGGAACAAGCCGGGTCAGCAACAAGGAAATCACACAGGAACGAGCAGGAAACGGGGAACAGCTGAAGACCAGTCAGCACTCAGCACAGGCAGAGGCACCTTTTAAATAGTCCATCTGGCGCCAATCTTCACCATGCGTGTGCGTGTGCATGATCACGCATTTGTGTGCGCATACGCACGTCTATTCACCAGCCGTCTCACTGGAATTCCCATACAGACCTGCAGAAGGAGTTTGAATTGACATTGGACTAGTTCCTGTGGTTTTTGATTCAATAATTCAATAGCTGGGTATGGGGAGAGGGGTATAGAAAAGAGTGTGGATAAGATACCGAAGGTTTTGTCTCTATAAGGAGCAGTGATTGTTTGTTCTGGTCTGTTCAGGGCTTCACAGGCTGGGAATTTGATTGATTCCCCCTGACCCTGGAAGAAACTTCCAGAGCATAGGGAGCGAAATTCAAATGCACAGCCTGAATATTCATAATGGCCCAGCCAATCCCTGGAGATGACTGTCCAGAAGGTGACTGGGGAGGTGATAAACACAGTAGTCTGGAGCCCTGGGGAGGATGTTCTTTCCATGGCAGGGAGTGGTCTGAAGCCTGTCGACTGTGTAGCTGTTCTTTGAGGGCTCAGCTGTGCCAGAGCTGAGGGCCAGGAGTGATCTTCTAAGCAGCTGACTGTAGGGATTCACCAAAAAGGATATGGGCTGAAGAAGGATTGTCTCCCTTACTAGACCATGTATGGAGGAAGCCGGAAAGCATGCAGCTGTACTGGGGACTTGCTAGTAATGTCCCTGAACTGATTCCTAGTGACTGTGTGCTTTTGGGATGTACAATAAGTGTCAGAGGTAGTTATGGACAACTCTCATAGGGTCCCAGAGTACTGGCCATTCTCACCCCTCAGAGGAATTCTGGAGTGTGAGCATAGAGAAAAGTGTCCGACTGTTACTGTACAAGCGTTTTGGAGAATATCTTGCCCTAACCCCTCTCCTGTTTAAAATTCTTCAAGCAGTAAATTTCAAAAAAGCCATCCACTAGACTGAGTTATTGAAAGACTGTATGTATGGACTTGTTTGTGGTGGAGGACAGCCTTCATGTTATACGGGAAGATTGAGTTATTACCAGTGACCCCTATGAGGGGAGCGTTACATAATATTTCCTTGCTTTTTTGCCTATCAGAGTCATGATGGCATCTATTAACAGAATAAACTGTAAGTTGCCAGTAAGTAAACCCCAAAGGAACAATTTATTATATTTAGCTAATTTTAATGTTTCACTTTAAAGCATTTTAAACATCACAGCTCCTGGCCAAATTGATTATTTTTAAAAACATTGTTTTGCATCAGTATATGTTCCTCTGGGTAGTGTTCACCCGCATGCTATTTTTTGACATTCCCTAGTCTATTATCCCACAAAATGAGCATTTAATTTGAAAGATTTGACTCCCATTGTTTTCAGTGGGATTCAGGGTCAGAATTTAAACTTTTTTGAAGTTCGACGAACCCTACTCGAACTGAACCCAGGGTTGTATGGCCCAGCACTAATTTGTAGCTGCAGTCGTACTTTGGAGCTTCGGCTAGAACATCAGAAGTCCCTTCCAGGCCATGTAGCAAGCCCAATATATATTAGCTCCACCTGATTTCTGCATGCTGTTAGAGTCACATATTATTTACTCACTGTCTCACTGTGTCTCAGAATTTTGAGGGTGCGCTTCCCCTTAAAGCACACATTAGGACATTTTTTAAAGGAAACACATGACTTGATTGAAAATTACTCATTTACTTAATTTCATAATAAAAACAACATTGGTATGCAGTAACCCACATCAACTAGATAAGGGATTTCATCTGTTTACAATACACAGGCTACTTGAAGAAGATTTATGATTGATTGATCTTATATACAGTATTGTTATGAAGTGGCAATAATATATTGAATAATTATCAAAAAGTGCCATTAAAAAAAAGAAATCCTCCAAAATCTGACCCATATTCTGGCAACAGAGGGTGAGGGTCCCTCTAAGCCCATCTACATCTGTGTGGCTTAGGGCTCATTCACATGTACTGTACAGTACTTTGTATTTAGGTGTCATTTATGCAGCATTTCTCATAACTGCTCTTCAAGGTCTGCCAATGCGTCAGATGGCATGGTAGGAGTAGTGGTTTCGTAGGAGTAGTGGTTTAGTAGGAGTAGTGGTTTAGGCCATCTCCTACACCTGACTCATGGGGCTGGTTAGAGCATGTCCATTTCTCTGTTATACTGGAGGCACCACACAGTGCTATACACAAAATAACAGTAGCTTTATGTTGAATTAAATATAAGGCAGCATCTTGCTTTCATGATCCATCAACGCTTGTCAGCCACTTACATTAATTTCAATGGCAAAGCGCCATAACTGCATCTTAACCGCATTTAAGAAAGTGTTATCTGGGCTCTGGAGGAGAGGCAGTGGAGGCTCAGGTATCCCAGAATTCACTGGGAAATAATAGAGAGCTATTACTGATCAGCTCCAGCTACGTCCTGTTCATACAGAGCAGCCATGTGGTAACACCATTTGCTTCTGTGTGGGTAAAAGCATCAATCAGCTGGCAACACTGACAGTGCCAGGTAGGAGCAGAGGCATGGAGCATTATTGCCAGTGGCAAAGCTTTTTGTTTCAGCAAAGTTGAGGTGGACCAAGCCAAGTGTCAAGAAGATCAAAGTATACAAATCTATCCTGCAGAGATTTCACAAAAATGTCTGCTATCACATCACATTCTAACCACGCCTCAAAGTAAATAATTTCCACTACAAGCCCTTCCCCTAGAAAAAAACAACACTTTCTTTTTTTAACATTCTTTATTTAAGAAAGGGTTTCATCACATACAAGATGTTGTACAAGTCATGGGCATCAGAGAGAATGAAATGTTTACTAGGTGGACATTTACAAATTATAATCAGTGGACAAGAAAAATACCCACTGTCTTCAAAAACTACAAGGCAATTTACAAATACATATTTTATTTATTACAGGTAGTTATAAAGCACTGTCAATTTACACAGTGCTTTACATACGGTATACAGTTGTGTTCAAAATAATAGCAGTGTGTTGAAAAAAGTGAATAAAGCTCAAAATCCGTCTAATAGCTTTTATTTCCCTACACACAAATGCATTGGGAACACTACACATTCTATTCCAAATCAAAACATGAAGCAAAATATATCAAATTTGTGTTGTTCCTCTAAAAAAAGTGAATATTAGACTGTTCAAAAAAATAGCAGTGTTTGTATTCTTCTTTACAAACTCAAACATTCACTATATAAACTGAAAAATGTTTGAAGATTTTGCTTTCCTTTGAATCACTTAATGAATATTTGGTTGTATAAGCACTGTTTCTGAGAACTGCTGTACATCTGTGTTGCATGGAGTCACCCAACTTCTGGCCCCTGTGAACAGGTATTCCAGCCCAGGATGATTGGACTACATTCCACAGTTCTTCTCTATTTCTTGGTTTTGCCTCAGAAACTGCATTTTTGATGTCACCCCACAAGTTTTCTATTGGATTAAGATCCGGGGATTGGGCTGCCCACTCCATAACGTCAATCTTGTTGGTCTGGAACCAAGATGTTGCACGTTTACTGGTGTGTTTGGGGTCATTGTCTTGTTGGAACACCCATTTCAAGGGCATTTCCTCTTCAGCATAAGGCAGCATGACCTCTTCAAGTATTCTGATGTATTCAAACTGATCCATGATCCCTGGTATGCGATAAATAGGCCCAACACCGTAGTATGAGAAACATCCCCATATCATGATGCTTGCGCAACCATGCTTCACTGTCTTCACAGTGTACTGTGGCTTGAATTCAGTGTTTGGGGGTCATCTGCCAAACTGTATCCGGCCACTAGACCCAAAAAGAACAATCTTACTTTCATCAGTCCACAAAATGTTGTCAGTATTGCCAAATGTTTACATGTTATGTGCAATTAAACCATGACAACATCTAATGTTTGTGTAGTATTATGTTCAGCAGACTGTATTCTTCTATTGTTGTGACTTAGATGACGTTCAGAGCACATTTTATGCCCAATTCATGCAAAACTACACGTAATCCCAAGGGGTTCACATACTTTTTCTTGCAACTGTAGGTGTATAAGAGCATGGTTCAACTGTTGTAATGTTACCCAAATTTTTAAATCTGGAGATAGGGAGGCATACGTCCGGCAAATTCCCCTGAATAAAAGAAAAAAAAGGGTATTGGAAAGGTAAAAGAGAGGACATGGTCTGCAGATCAGGAGGTGCAGCTCACCAACAAAGGGATGAGAATGGGAATGGAGAGGAGAAGAAGAGAAAAGAAGGGAAAAAAGGAAACAAAAAGGGGGGGGGTAGGGGGTGGAGAGGGAGAGTGGGGCAAGGGAAAGGAGGATAAAAGGACTAGTACTTAATACAAAGATTTGGGGTTAAGGCAAGGAATATCTTCCCTTGTGTCCCCTGCCTCAGTTCTGATGTAGCAAAATATAAGAGTGGGCAAACTCCTGTCCACCCGAGGGAGGGGTAGTTGCTCAAAGCCACTGGTTATAATTGGAGGAGTATTTTAAATTGTTCCAATAAAGTTATTTTTTATTCACCTCTGTTGTTGTGTCTTTAATGGCCGCTGTGAGACCCTCCATTTCTTGGATATGTAGTACCTTCCTAGTTAGCTAAGGGGAGCTAGACTTGTTAGTTAGGGCCGAGTAGCAGCCTGGAGCCTGGGTGTGATAGCTAGCAGGGGTCAAATTTAGCTGAGAGGCTCTGCAGACCAGCCATCTAGAATTTCCCCCTGCTCTAAAACTTTGGAGAAAAGTCTAGAAGCAGTGGGTGGATCTGAGGAGTGGCTGGTCTGTATTCTTAGAGGATCCTGGCTGGTCCCCAACAGGAGGCTTGGCAAGTGGTCAGGACAACCTTTAGGTGTAACTGAGTCTGCTCAGCTGAGAGAGGGAGAGTCTGGTGGAAGATGTGAGAGAGGAAGAGATGCAGGAGCCTGTGAAGGGGGCCCAGATGGGAAAGGGGCTCACCTCCACGCAGAGATACCATGGAAGGAGGAAAGCTTGAGAATTCACAGGCCCACTGATAGAGAACCACTTGTGTGGCAGGGAAGGAGCAGCCCAGCTAGAAGGCCTGGTAACAGCTACCAACCCACCAACAACACAGGAGAAGGACCAAGTGGGTAGACTTGCACCTTCTGGGCCAGCAAGGGGCAAGAGGCACTCTGGAAACTGGATTAGCTTTGTACCCAGGACTGTTTACACTTCCGTGGCAAGCACTGGAATCCCTGCCCACGGATTCATCCAGTACAGCTGGATGAGAAGAGGATTCATCTGGGGTGGTACTGTGGGGCATGCAGGCTAGCTCTCCAGAATAATTTTGCTGTAAAGACTTGCACACAGTTGCTAATGAGTTTGTCCTCTGTTGCCATTATCCTTTGGCATCCCATACACCCCTCACCCCATCCAAGTTCTAATTCCCTTAACTATTACTTCAAAACAACGCTCAAGGACCGGTTGCTGTTTCCTGATGCAAGTCCAAAGGAAATGCGTGTTGCCTGGCTGCAGAGGACTATAGGGGGACCTAAACTTCAGCGACTTCTAAGGGGGTAAGTTCTACAGATATCATTTACCCTGTTAAACCATTGTCTCACAGTTGGCGATGAGGTGCTTTTTCACATACTGGGAATGCAGGCCTTAGCCGCATTTAGCAGATTGAATAGTATGGATTTCTTGTAACATTTGCTTGACATGGGGGTGAGGTGAAGAAAAATGGCTGCTGGGTTATCCTGTAGAGAGATATCTGTGGTCTGTTGTATGATCTCCAGGACCGATTTCCAGAGTATAAGCAAAACCGGGCAATCTCAGAAGAGAAGAAAGAGGGTGCCAGCATGTGTACCACAGCGCCAGAAGGTCAAGAATTGGGGAGGAAAGAGTTTGGCTAAGATTGCTGGCATTCTGTACCATCTGGTAAAAAGACATTTCTTGGTATTTGTTAATTGACACCTTGGGGTTTATTTACTAAAGCTGCAGAGTCCAAAATCAGACTCCCTTCTGCATAGAAACCAATCAGCTTCCAGGTTTCATTGCCAAAGCTTCATTGAACAAGCTGAGGTTAGAAGCTGATTGGTTTCTATGCAGAAGGGAGTCTGATTTTGGACTCTCCAGCTTTAGTAAATAAACCCCCTTGTGTGCAAAGACCAAGATTCTCTGTTTTTGTTTCTCTGAGAATGTGAATCGCAAATCAGTAACCCATGTCCGAGAAAACAACACTTTTTTTATGAGACTCGGGTCTCATATTACACTAAGCCCCCTGTTGTGCAGTGTGTAATATCAGATCCTTGTCCTCTGTCATCTGGAGCTGAGAAATGCTGTCTAAATTCTGAACTGTGAACAGCTGTAAAGGAAAGAGGCTATAGATAAACAGGTACAACTTTGTAGGAAGATTTGTTTCATCTCTTTGTATCATCTGAGGCCAGTCACTTCACTGGGTATATGTAAGGGTTTACAACCACTTTACGTGCTAAAATGTAAAATCCCACTTGCGCAATATTGTTGTGAAGTACAGCAGCATACTGAACCAGGCAGCAATATCAAACAGAAAATACAGAAGACAAACAAAATCTTTTTTAAAAATTTAAATATTAGAGATGCAGCAGCACAGCAGAATCAACTCAACTGGGCCATTTTATTAGGGTGAACCATAACTACAACAAATTTATTTTTTATCCAAGTATGCAGCAATACAACAGCGTCAACTTTTAGGGTTTTTTTTCATTTGATAGTGTATGTTGTCTAATTAGGGAAGACGATCAGACACAAATATTGAATGCACCAAAACAAGAAAATACTTTACACAGTCAAAAGATTCACATTGTGGAATACTATACTTCCTCTGTTGTTCAGTCTGTGAAAAAAAAGACATAACATGGCATGAAACTATCATTTGCCAACAACAGTATAGTATTAGACTCTCTCTTTTTGTCTCACTGTGTGTGTGTATATATATATATATGTGGATAGATAGACAGACAGACAGATACGTAATAGATAGATAGATAGATACGATAGATACGATAGACAGATAGACAGATAGACAGATAGACAGATAGATAGATAGATAGATAGATAGATAGATAGATAGATAGATAGATAGATAGATAGATAGATAGATACTGTATATCAGATCTTACTTGACAATCTATGCAAGAAAGTTATTTCTTACTGCAAAGACATTATAGTTACAGACAGTGACAATTCTCTCTACATGCCAACATTGCAAGACAAATATGTTTCATTATTGTCTTCTGCAAATAGAAATTTATATACAGTATGTGCGTGGAATAGATTGCTTTTGTCAGATTAAAACAATCCAAGCAAATACATACAAAATGTTTTGAAACTGATACATTGCTAGAATTGTTTATACACTTTGTTTTTTAATATCATAACTCGCAGGATTCTTCGGTGATTAACTGATTCTCTTACTGAGGTGTAGCACTACCCCCATAGGAGTTGCTGAAGATTTGGGTCCCCCTATAGACCTGCAGAGCCAGGTAACACACATTTCCTTCCAGCCTTGCACTCCAGAGACAGTAAACAGTCATTGAACTTTTTTTTTTTTATTTGTTTTAATAGGGGTATTGGACTTGGATGGGGATGAGGAATACATGGAATGCCCAAGGAACTTTTAAACTGAGGAAAACTTCCTGGGACTATGTACAAGTGCTCAGAAGAGGTTCTCTTCTTTGGAGAGCTATCCAGGCTCTCCTGACATACCACCTCAGACCCCAGATGAAATCTCCTCTTCACCCAGCTGTCTGAGGGAATCCCTGGGCAAGAGGACCTAGAATCTGCCACCTTAAATTAAAGCAGTCCCAGATGGGGGCTAGTCAGGTTTCCCACCAGAATGCCCTCTCCCCTTATCTGGCCCAGAAGGTGTGGAATTATTCACTCAGTCCTCTCCTACAAGCTTGTGGGTTGACGGCTGCCTTCAGGCCTGACTCCTTTCCTGCTTCCCTGGCTGTCTTCTCTAAGGGGACGGTGAGGCTGAAAGATCCTCCTTTCCAGCTCCTTCACCTGTAGGTAGGCCCCTCTGCAGGACCCCCTCCCAGGCTCCACACTCCATCCTGCTCACGCCATCTTACAGCCAAACTCTTCTGCTACTGAGTAGGCTTAGCCACTCTTAAGGGCTGTACTGACCCCATACCAAGCCTTCTACTTGGGGATTGGCCAGGATCCATTAAGAGTGTAAACCAGCTCCACCTCACCACCACCCACTGAGGTCTAGAGACTTCTCCAAGTCTCTAGATCAGGGGGAGGTATCAGGGAACTGATCTGAAGCCCTGACTTAAATTTGACTGCTCTGGCTATTATCCCCAGCTGCTATTCAGCCTCCTACTGAAGAAGAACTAACTAGCTCTCCCTAGCTTTCTTAGGAGGGTGCTACAGAGGCAATGGGGTTGGTTTACTAAAGACATATAGCCTGTTTACTTTGAAAAGGTTTTACTCCAGAGCCTAAGCTGTTGAAAATACCAAGTCATGTGCAAGGAAATTAAAAAAACAGCATTATTGCTTGGTGGTCTCTGCAGCATCCGGAATGTGTGCGCTTGGCATATGGACTGCCACCTCGCTTGTGTAGTGCAACTTCTCTAGAAAAGCGAACGGTCTATTTGTCATTAGTGTATCAACCTCAATGACCGCCAAAGCAGTCAGCAAATCAAAAGATGATGCTTAAAAAAGTGGAAAGCTTGCACTTGACCCGTACAGTTATCTGACTGGTATTGTTATCTTAAGGTATTGATGTTGGCGTTAATTATCTGGTTCCCGGGCAGGCTGCTTTTACGCCCCAGAAAATCTACACAGGATCTACCTAGTTTGTAATGTAAGGTAATGAGAATCAAAATTGAAGCCCACATCACTAGTAAGAGGCAGCCAATCAAGCTACTGATAAGGCCTGTGCTTGTAATTCCCACTAAAAAACCCAGATGAAAGGGGCACTTGGACTCCTGAAACTTATGCAGGCCATAGATGGGGAGAAAAACGGCAGATTTTCGGCCGATTAACGAACTATCGGTCGGTCTAAAAAACTTACCTGACCACCAATTATTACGAAAATCGGCCGATTAATGAGTAACCTATAACGGGAAATGATGTCATTTTGTGGCCTTTGTGATCCTTTTTCGGAAAACGATCGTTCGTTTTTGACCATCAATGAGGATAAAGTCGGGCGTTTTTCGAAAATTTTCCAACATCACCGATAATCTGAAAGTCCAAAATACACGAAAAACGGCCGACAAAATCGTCCACTAACGATAAGATAATCGGCCGTTTTTATTTTCGGACGAAAAATCGGCCGTTTTTCTCCCCATCTATGGCCTGCATTACTGAATACGTTTTATATTGTACCCGACTTTTAATGGAATAAAGTTGCATCTGGACCTCTTACCAGTGGCGTGATGCTTCAGTTTTAGTTCTCACCACAAAAGATGAAGCTGGTCCCTTGGATCTAAGATTTTCCATTGTTCAGGGTTGTATTACCATACATGCAATTAAAATAAACCAGCTTTAACCACATGCCGCCCAGCCACTGTAGAAATACGGCGGGGCGGCACGGCTGGGCAAAACCACGTTTTAAAATGTGTGTTTTTAAAACAGGTAGGGGGCACGCACGAGGCGCCCCGCCGTCCTACCTGTCCCGCCGATCACAGCCGCGGATGTCAGTCGCCGGGTTACAGCCAGTCGTTACCAGCTATGTCCCGACAATCGGCGGCAATTGCTGACAGAGAGCACAGCTGCAGTAGCTGTGCTTTCTGTCATTTCCCTGACAGCTCCTGACACGCTGATCGTGACAGAAGAGTTTCTCTCTCCCGATCAGCGGTGTTCCCTGCAGTACACACCCCCGCCCCCTAGTAAAACACTCCCCTCACACAGTTAACCCTTTCCCTGAATAATAAACTTAACCCCTTCCTCCCCAGTGCCATTAGTACAGTGTCAGTGTTTTTTTTTTGCACTGATCACTGTATTGGTGTCACTGGGGATGTCAGTGACCCCAAGTCAGTACCCCCCAATGTCAGAATGTCTGCCGCAATCCCACAGTCACGCCATAAGTCGCTGATTGCCGCCATAAGTCGCTGATCGCCGCCATTATTAGTATAAAAAAAACCTAAAAATCCCAGTATCTTTCCCGCCATTTGTAAACGCTATAACTTTCACGTAAACCAATTAATTTACACGTATTGGGTTGGTTTTTTTTTTTAGCAAAGACATGTCGCAGAATGCATTTTGGCAGAAATTTATGACTAAATTTCATTTTAAATTTTTTTTTTACTGGACATGTTTTATAGCAAAAAGTCCAAAATATTGTTTTTTTCCTCAAAATTGTCAGCCTTTTTTTTTTATAGTGCAAAAAATAAAAACCGCACAGGCGATCAAATACCGAAAGAAAGCTCAATTTGTGGGAAAAAAAGGATGTAAGTTTCATTTATGTACCGTTTTGCATGACCGCGCAATTGTCTGTTAAACTAGCGCAGCGCTGTATAGCAAAAAAATGGCGTAAATTACAGCATCTATAGCATAGTTTGTAGACGCTATAACTTTCACACAAAGCAATCAATATACACTTATTGTGATTTTTTTACCAAAAACAAGTAGCAGAATACATTTTGGCCTAAATTTATAACTAACTTTGAGCTTACTATATATTTTTTATAGCTGAAAGTAAAAAATATCGTTTTTCTTCAAAATATTTGGCCTTTTTTTGTTTATAGCGTGAAAAATAAAAGGCACACAGGTGATCAAATACCACCGAAAGAAAGCTCTATTTGTGTGAAAAAAGGACGTAAATTTTGTTTGGGTGCAGCATTGCATGACCGCGCAATTATCAGGTGAATTAGTGCAGCGCCGAGTAGCAAAAAGAGGCCTGGTCATTAAGGGGAGTAAATCCTCTGGAGGTCAAGTGGTTAAACCTCATAACTTTGTCCCTATAACTTTTTTCTCTAAGTCTATCACTATGGTGAATACCTGTAGCCCAAATACACATATCTGTCATTTAAGACCCTGTGCATGTGATAGCAGAGGTTGTGGGATTAATGTACTAAAGACAAATAGGCTGTTGCAAGGGAAGTTGCACTTTGTAATTTCTATTTGCAAAGGATACCCAAGCGAAATAAAAACATTTTTGCATGCACATGATTGGATTATGGCAGTCAGCAAAGCTTCACCTCATTTGCTAAGCTCTGGGGAAAATTCCCTTACCTTTAGTGATTCAAGCCCAGATGACCAGCTACCTATTAGTATCAGAAATAGAGAATTATAAAATCTGGCACTGACTTGACTGATGATAAAAATGGTTCAAGCTTTATTAAGTATCCATCAAGACATAAAAGTATTCATCATATAACAGAACTGATGCGTTTCTGCCCCATACTTAGGTTCTAAAACTGGGGAAGAAATGCATCAATTGTTTTATATGATGTATATATTTACGTCTTGAAGGATACTTAATACAGCTTGAACCATTTTATCAATAGTCAAGTTGGTGCCAGACTTTCTAATTCTCTGATGTTTTTGCACGGTATGTACAGTATATATCCTGGCATAGACTATTGCACCTGTTCCAGTGGACACTAAATTCAGGGGTTGTAGTTTTTTTTCTCAGTATCAGAGCTATGACATCGGCTTCCTAGAAGTACCAATGCCATCTGCTGGTACATAAAGTATGTGGTACCTGCATACAAGAGTTAAAAAACATCTTAGATGGGCATCTATACGAACGCAATATACAAGGATATGGAAAATAGTATTAACATAAACACACATCCACAGAGGTTGAACTGGAGTCTTTATTCAACCTTACCAACTATGAACCTATGTACCTGTTAAACATTACACTGACAGTAGATGTGCTGCTTCTTACTGGCTGTGTCACTGATAATCCCCCACACACCTCACCATAGAATTATAATGCTGTTTATCATCTATTGCATAATGCACAGAAGCTCAGGTCCACATTGTGCAAATGCGAATATGAAGACTGGGATTTCAATATTTAATTTAATACCTTGTTCTGATGAGCTGTGTATTTTTCTGTCTATCCATTATCATCTATTTTTCAGGCACATTGAACAATGTAACCAGAAAGGCCACAGAGATGAATACTGAATTGATAAAACGAATACAACAAGCTAGAAACATTAATAATGAAACACATTATTTTCCCTTTTCTATAACAAATCCTTGTTTAAGCTGTTACGTTCCACAAGAGTATTCTATTTTTTTTATATCATTTTATGAGTTCACCTATAAAAGACAAAATTAGATTATGCTAGGGAAGCAAAGGCAGTCTGATGAGAATTTCAGGCAGAAGCATGGTGGTCCGTTGACCGGCAATTGAGTGGCCCCAGGAGTCACCCCCTCTTTCCTGCCACAAATCCCATTCAGTTCCTTAATTTGTTTTCACTTTTCCTGTTGTTTCCCATGTTTGCTATATATCTAATGTGTTAGTTTATATAACTCTTAGGAATCATCTCACTAAGGGAATTCTCTTCCATGCTTTTTGATTATCTAAATACTCTAAATGGGTCAGTTCAGGTGGCTCTGGCTTTTAGAGATTACAGTCCTTTAAAGCCTAGCATGGATATCATGTAATCCTAGTTGAAGTCAATGAATTCCCAGCCTTTTCACCCCATTGACCCTGCTCCACTCAATACAGAAAGAAGGTCTGTATGTTTCTGTTGTATTTACAGAATAATTTAAGCACAATAAACTTCCTTCTGTTTTTGTTCCTTTGAGGCAGTGATCTGTACTGTACATATAAATAGCATTAGTGCTGTGAACTAATCCACCATAATGGAAGCATGAACAGACGTGACCCGAGCCATAATGATAATATGTCAAATGACGGGGTAATGCACAGATTCTCCATAAGGTGGGCTGGTTATTCTGACATCAGTCATTATGGTCTTTATGGGGTATTATCCTTCATCTGTGCAGTTGGTGTCGTCCTGCAAATCCACAGAAACAAATCACTGTCTTGACTTCTCCTTGTAACAGATGTGCTAATGTAATATTGCGTACAGGAACACAGAGATAGATCTATCTCATGTATTCTTGAATTATAAAAGACCGTGAATCCATGACCTCAGAGAACGCCATAGATGTAAAGAAGTAAGCCTTTTAAAGATTGGAATTATAATTTAGAAAATATGGAAATGCATTAAGATATTTTACAAGTTACAAAAGTAAATCTAAAATAACATTACTTTATAAACAATTGTGTATTTACTAATAATTATGATATAGAAAAATACCCCAAAGGGGAAAAAAGTTCTTTGGACTTTACTGGTACCAAGAAGGACTTACAACATTTTTTAAGATAATTTTCTTATAAATTTATGGTATAAAACCATACATATTAAAACAAACCTTGTATGGAGTTATTTATGTGTTGATGCAATTGTATAACAGACCTCTATTATAACTGTGTACTTTGAGGGGAGGGATACCCAACCCCCTCCCCGCAAAGAGGATTTTTTATAATATGTATGGTATTATAAAATAGATTTATAAGAAATTGATCTTAAAAAATGTTGTAAGTCCTTCTTGGTACCAGTAAAGTCCAAACATTTTTTTCCCCTTTGGGGTATTTTTCTGTAAGCAGCTAGGATTTGGTACATGGGGAGCCTTATTATATGTTAAATTATGATTTTGAATCTAAATTGGTAAATAACTAGAAATAACAGAAGGAGCCTTTACTAGGGACATAACCATTTGTGACCTCATCACACTCAGCCTAGTCATATACAAAGGGTCAGTGTGACGGTCGCGGCCTCAGACCTCAGCCCTTCTCACCAAACTCATGGCCGAAGGACTAGCCAATCTAAAACCATGCTGTCACGTGCGTAACAATACCACGCCCAGCTGCACCCTGCACAAAGATTTTCCAGCTAATGGACCACAATCTGTGTACCTGCAGCCTGAGATTGTTACTGGGTCAGGTAATTACGCAATTAACCCTTCACACTGCCACCACCTCCTTTTTGTACAGAGAAAGAGGAAACTTAGCAATATTAGCAATAACACTAAGATGTTTGAATAATTGTCTGTATACCACTGTCACCACAGGCAGAGATATATAGAGGTTTCAAAAACACACAGTAGCGCTCTTCAGAGAAAGGGATTCTTAGTTTGCATTAAAGAGCTTTAGAAACAGTTCAACACTTTTAGAAAGTAAGATTTATAACTAAAAGGTAAAAATTGTGCAATAAAAATATTTACAGAAAAAGATGTAGCCAATATATATATATTTATATAAATATACAGAGAGCAATAACACAGCAAAGAGATAACAGAAAGAAGTTTAGAGAGATAGAGTACTTGGCAAAAGTTGGTTCCGATGTTAAAAGGGAGGATTCTTCAACTTCAACACGACCTACTCAACTTAACTCAACTGCTCCAAGCATAACAGCTTTTTCTAGGAACTCAGCGGGGTGTCTCTCTGAAGCAGAGTACCAATCGCCACACTTGCGGAGACCCAAGCTAGAACCAAAAATCCCTTAGCAGTTTATATCATGATCAATAACTTACCCTCAGTGCATGTAGCAGCCTAGCCACCAGTAGATTAGTATTCAGAAGCATCTGCTGAATGTCTAGATATTAAATATGACATACCTGCTCGGGACAGTTAAGTAGATATCATTTTCTGCTCTCCTGTAGATTCCAACTAGGGGGGTGTAAGATATCAGCCGACTCGTATTAAAGTGACTGATCTGAATATATGCCTGGTTTCCTTGTAAGTCTTCCATATCTCCAGATATAAAAGTATATGGAAAAGGGGATTTATAAATGTGAGTCTGTTTTGCAGCTAGCTGTAATGTCTTTGAAGCTCAGTGAAAGACTGGTTTATGGTTTTACTATATCTCAGATTGAGAAGCTAACAGACACCTGGGCACCAGCTAGTTTGGGGTCACCTTCCTTTTAGGGTGAATCCAAAGAAGTACATTGTGGTTTAAAGTTATGTCATTCCCAATATCTGAAGATCTCCATTCATGTATCAGTCCCCTGGAATTAAGAAGTACAAGTCTGGCATTTTCCCTGTTCCTCCATTGCCATGTTTTGTTCAAACCTCCTCTTTGCTTGGCCTGGTGCAGTATCATTCTTTTTCTAGCAGGCTACTGACCACAGCCAAGATGCTGAAGGTGTATTACTGGTTGTCCTTATAGAATTTTATTTATTTATTTATTTTACAGATTTTTTTATTTAGGAAATGCAGCATTCAAATAGCCATATAAACAACAGCAATCTTAACCATACAACTTGAAATACACAAGTCATTGACATAACAAAATAATAACACAGTGTGCTAAGGGGAGCCAACATATATGCTGGGTACAATCCTGCACGACAAAGTGGACATAGACTGAAACTAAGATATCAAAGGCATGACTGCTGTTTGGTCTTTGTCTTCCAGCATAGAATGTTCCAGAAGGTATCATAGCTCAAATTCAAAAATGCACGGCCGTAGTTGACAGTCTTAGTTGAGATAGTTTAACAGTTAATTGTTGACAAGGTGATATTTTGTTTTGATCCTCTACGGAGCGTATATCAGAGTTAAGATCATCCAACCTACGCTGTCTTTGTTTCTTTTCATTCGCACCCAGTTTAATAAAATTGCCTCTAATGTACGCTTTATGGGCATTCCACAGGATAAACGGGTTATCTGTGGAAGGTGTATTAAAATAGTCAGCCAGGTGGCTTTAAAGAATTTTTTGAGTAGTAGAATTGTGTATAAGATATGAGTTAGCACGCCACACCATGGTTGATGTTTTTGGATATGCATCAGCCACAGTAAGAAGTATTAATGCATGATCCGACCATGTGATATCATTAATTTTAGCTTGAGTGATTTTTTGCAGGAGCCACCTGTCTGTCAAGAATAAATCAATTCTAGAGTATGTACAGTGTCTATTAGACAAAAAGGTATAATCTCTTTCATTCACATTTACACAACGCCATGCATCATATAGCTCATGAGAATGCATAAAAGGCAACAGAGCTGGTGTTCTACCGGAAGAATCCGTTGAGGAATCTATATGTGGATGTGGAACCATATTAAAGTCACCACAGAGAAGGATGGATCCTTGTTGTATTTTCTTAATTTTCCTAATCAAGCTATTCAAAAAACGAATTTGATGCATATTTGGTGCATAAACAGCTACTAGTGTGAATCTATATTGAATCTATACTAGTGTTATTTATATTGCATATTAGGATCATAAAACACCCTGCTGGATCTTTCAGTTCCTTGTGTAGCTGGAATGAGACCTTTATCATGATCAGCACTCCTCTCTTCTTCACAGGCATATTTGCAGTAAAAAATTGTTGAAAATGTTTATGGGCGCATCTAGGTGCCGACTCTTGATGAAAGTGTGTTTCCTGAACACACAAGTTATCACAATGTGATCTGTCCGCTTCTTTCCACAGTGAAGCTCTTTTGGCAGGATGATTCAGGCCATGTGCATTAACAGATAAAATGGTGACTGGCATGTTGGTAAATTTTTAATTTGCTGTTGTCACCACTCTTCTAAACTAAGCATGGTGACCTCTGGGATCAGGCAGTCATTGTTGCGGAGTTGGGTATATATAAAGGCCTTATAATGGTATCTGAATACATATCTTGTACAGTGAGGGGAGATGGCAGTACAGTCTGATATCCCGGTCCACGTAACAACAAGAACACTGATAACCAAAAAAGAATAGAAAACAAGAAACTCTTGTATAAACTGGGGTTTTAAAAAACCTTAGTGCAGAGAATTTCTGCTCAAGCATGTGGGAGCAAAATATTTGGCTTGAGCTCCCAATGGCGGAAAGTGCTGTGTTGGGCTATACGTTCAAATACCTGAAGATTCCTTAAGGCACTGAATGTTATTCAAGAATTGGATACACGTTTCCAATCTGGTATTATTTTGTTAGGGCTACTGAGAGGTGGTATTTTTGGTGTGTCATTGGGAATAACATTTCAGCAGTTGCAAACCTTTGTTAGGCGATGTGATGATGTGGGTGGTGCCATTGTTGGTAATGATAAGCTTCATAGGATAGCCCCACTTGTACCCAATGTTGTGGTTCCAGAGGGCCTTTGTGATATTATTCAAGCTTTTACACAGTAGTGGTGTATGCTGTGATTGATCTGTGTAAAATTGAAGATCAGAATAAGTGGAAGAGCGGTGTCCTCTTTTCGTGTTAAAAACATTAGTCACTGATGATCAGTGCCCTGATGATCGGTGCCCAGCAGTGCCACCCACAAGTTCCGCCCACCTGTTCCCAGCAGTGTGCCCACTAACTCCGCCCACATGTGCCCAGCAGTGCACCCACCTGTGCGCAGCAGTGCACCCACTAGCTCCGCCCACCTGTGCTAGCAGTGCACCCACCGGTGCCACCCAGCAGTGTCACACACATGTGCCCAGAAGTGCCACCTACCTGTGCCCAGAAGTGCCACCCACCTGTGCCCACTAGTGCCACCCACCTGTGCCCACCAGTGCCCATCAGTGCAGCTCATCAGTGCTATCAGTCAGTGCCACCAGCCAGTGCCCAGCGGTTGTGCCAGTCAGTGCCCAGCAGTGCCGCCAGTCAGTGCACAGCAGTGATGCCAGTCAGTGCCACCCATCAGTGCTGTCTATCAGTACCCATCATCAGTGTCGCCTATCAGTGCCGCCTATCCGTGACACCTCATTAGTGCTGCCTATCAGTGCCGCCTATCCGTGCCACCTCATTAGTGCTGACTATCAGTGCTGCCTATCAGTACCCATCAGTGCCGCCTATCAGTGCCCATCAGTGCAGCCTCATCAACGCACATCAGTGAAGGAGAAAACCTACCTGTTTGAAAAATTTTATAATTGAAACAAAGAAACTTTTTTTTTTAAATTGTTTGCAATTTTTTTGTTTATACCGCAAAAAGTAAAGCGCCCAGCGGCGATTAAATACCACCAAAAGAAAGCTCTATTTGTGAGAAAAAAATGATAAAAATTTCATATGGGTACAATCTTGTATGACCGCGCAATTGTCAATCAAAGTGCGACAGCACTGAAAGCTAAAAATTGGCCTGGTAAAGAAGGGGGTAAGCAAGTGGTTAATGCAGGCAAACTACCATTCATTAGACACAGTTAGAAGACATCAAAGCTTTTCTTCAAAAATGCTGCACTGAAATTAGTGATAGATAAATATGTGTGTGAAGCCAAACAGCATCTGCCTTTTGAGTTAAGGAAATTTACACTCAACATACACAGCACATGCTCCCATCTGACATCACAACAATCATCACTTTGCAGTTCTAAGAGTATATTGATTCTATAATACTCCCTTCCTTTCTTTTTCACAAAGAGAATGGTTTAAAGAATATTTACAGAGGGATTAGTGGATCATGTATTCTTAAACATGTTTAGCCCAAGGAAATTGGACTTGGGTTTAATGTATTTATTTTGCTTGTAAAAAGGGGTCTCATGTTACTATAATCCAGTGCAATTTAGACTCTTGATTTATTGCTAATAGTAAGCCATTTTGAAGTACATAATTACATTATATACTGTTACTGCCTATGTGACATTTTCACAGATACATTTCCATTTCAAACCTATACAGGGCACAAGCATCATTTAGAAAATATCAAAGAAAAGTCCTGAGAATTTGGGCAGCTAAAATTGGAAATTTAAAAACAAAATCAGGTACTAGTAATTTTATATTGTATTTATTTCTTCCCAGGTAAACACTGATAATAAGTAAATTATATTTGAAGAACTTAGTGGCAGATCATGTGTTTCACATCTAGGCCTGCAGTGATGTCCTACCTAAATTAATCCAGCAACTTTTTGGCTTTATCCTTAAAAAATCAGCATGTATCACATACCTGGTCAGTGGTGTATTTAGTTCATGTGCTGCCAGAGGAAACAGTAAAATCAGGCACCTTCCATCCCACCAGCATCCAACCACCCCCTCTGCTGCCATTACCACCTTCCAACACCATAGCCCATCACTGCATCCGCCCCCATCCACCACCATCATCAAACAACACTCATCCCCCAGTAAAAGCTGTGCAAAGCAGCACTGAATCAGCAGGCAAAGACAAGCCTAGTAAATAGGCTGGGGTCAGAGTAATCAAGTGAATAAAGCTGAAGCAGAAGCGAAGTCCAAAGCAGGGGTGGACTGACAACTCATGGGGCCCCCGGGCAATAGGGGATCATGGGGCCCCTGTGTCCTTGTCCAAACTCAAAAAAGCCTATGAAAAAGGTACCAGGGGCATCTCATGGGGCCCTTTACTGACGCAGCGCCCGAGTTTTCAAATGGTCAGTCCGCCCCTGGTCCAAAGGCAAGCCAGGTCATACACAGGTAAGCAGGTACAGGGGATCAGGTCTCAGGAACAAGAGAACAAGCTGTACACCATTCGCCCACTGCTCACAGTAACAGACTAGTTTAAATAGTCCACTGGGTGTCAAGTGAACTTGCTTATTTTTTATGCACCGTGTGCGTATGTGGAACAGCACATCTAACAGTGCCCCTTCAATTGGAAATACTGTATGAACATGTGTGCAATGTGCATAAACACGAGTATAGATCCGCAGTGGTCTTCTGGTGTTGGAAATCTGGTTTACCTTACAGCATGGAAAAAATGGGGACACGGAAAAAGTAGAGCCTGGATTATCCAAGGTTGACTGTATAAAAAAATTTAAACAAAATGCATAATACTCACCAAAACTACCCAAACTACTGATTGTTTGTACACAAACTCCATCCTCCTTTCTTGCAATTACTTGGTTGTACAGGTCCCAGTGCGTTTCGGTTCCCACAATAAGTTATTTTCTATTGCCAGTTGTATACCTATGTTTTAATATATTTTTTCCATGAATGTGTATTAACTATTTGAGCTCCAGAAGATGTTACCCCCTTCATGACCAGGCAATGTTTTGTTATACTGCGCTGTGCTCCTTTAACTGGTTATTGCGTAGTCTTGCAATGCTGTACCCAAACAAAATTTATATAAATTTTTTCACACAAAGAGAGCTTTCTTTTGTTGGTATTTGATCGCTACTTTGTTTTTTTATTTTTTTGCGACATAAATGAAAAAAATACCAAACATTTTGGAATTTTTTTACTTTCTGCTATCAAACAATTTTAAAACAATGTAAAAAAAAATTCATTTCGTCAAATTTTGGCCAAAATGTGTTCTGCTACATGTTTTTGGTAACATAAAATCCCAATAAGTGAATATTGATTGGTTTCCATGAAAGTTATAGTGCCTAAAAACTACTGGAATTTAAAAAATTTTTATACTATAATGGCGGTGATCAGGAACTTATAACAGGATTGCGATCAGGCAATATGTCACAAACTGATGCTGAGGAGAAACTCAGAGAAATTTAAAAAAAAATCAGTTACTACAAATTTTATATTGTATTTATTTCTTCCCAGGTAAACACTGATAATAAGTAAATTATATTTGAAGAACTTAAGTGGCAGATCATGGGTTTCACATCTAGGCCTGAAGTGATGTCCTACCTAAATTAATCCAGCAACTTTTTTACGTTATGCTATAAAACAATTTTTAAAAAATGTAAAAAAAAATCAAATTTCATCAAATTTTGACCAAAATGTATTCTGCTACCTGTTTTTGGTAACATAAAATCCCAATAAGTGAATATTCATTGGTTTTCTTGAAAGTTATAGCACCTAAAAACTATGGTATAAATACTGGAATTTTACTTTTTTTTTATACTACTAATGGCGGTGATCAGGATCTTATAACAAGATTGCGATTGGGCAATATGTCACTAACTAATGCTGAGCAGAAACTGACTAATTGCCACTGACATCATCAGTGACAATAATACAACAATCAGTGATAATATTATACACTGTCACTGTACTGACACTGGCTAGGAAGGGGTTAACATCTAGGGCGATCAAGGAGTTAAATGTGTGCCTAACATTGTGTGCCTAACAATGTATTGTGTGTAAAGTGTGCTGCTTTTTAGCAATGATCTCCAGGTTTTTCATCCCTGCTTTGCAGGGATGAGAAACACAGAGATTGTACCCTCGGTACAGAGCTGTGTGTTGAATGTCAAGACAGAGCTCTGGGCTGTGATTGTACACAGCTGATCAGCAGGTCTCGGCCATGAATCATTGGCCGGAACTTGGTGACAGGCCTTTGCTGTGTACAATCACAGCAGGTGCAGACCAGGAGGTGCTCATGCACGTGCCCAGAACCCGGAAGTAGGCAGTTACTTAGGGGTATGACGCTTTTCCTACAATAGCCGCCCTTCCACAGTACATCGTGAGCAGGCAGTCGCTGAGTGGTTAAATTATTCCCAGTAGTCTATTCTCCTCATTTCACAGCTTTTCTCCTGGCTGCATGGCTTCCAGTAGTGTATGTTGTATGTTATCCAATCATATTTCAGCTACAATAGCCATCATATGTTGTCAGGGTCAAAGAAACCTACGTTGAGGTCTCTGGCATAAGGTATTGTACAGCTGCTAGATGGCCCATGTGTCAACAACTGAAATCTTATTGGTTAAAGCTACTGTTTGATTCTAAAGGCCTGAAGGCAGATTTCTTTGAGGTCAATATCATATTCACATGGCAGTCCTATAAGTAAAGGGCGTGTGTGCTGAGAATTTACAGCATCACATACAGTAGCCTTTGCTGAGACAGAACGTTTTCTAGTTAACGTTTCATCAGCAAAAACTGTTAATTCTGGTGAAGGAGCTAACTTAAAATATGACTCCACTTTTGTGGGAAAAAATAAAGATTAATTAAAAATATAGTAATATTGCATATACAATTGCTACACAAGTTATATCGTAATTGAATGTTATTAACAATTACATTTCCTTTTCAATCTTCTGCTCTGTAATTGTCTGTAAAATTCAATACAATTTGGCAACTTGGAGACCTCCTGTACACAGGTAGGGTACAAAACTTTTCCAGAAAGGAAGTCACACATACAAGTCAGATTTTAGGCATCCTCTTCAAATAAAAAAACAAAACAATTTTTGTTGAGATACTCCCAGAGGCTTAATTAATTCTAAAGAGATGCTGACGGTGCAAAATTCATCATTAGAACACTGCTAGAATTTTAGCTCATTAATAATGTATAAGTCACTCCCATTTAGAATTAGTATCCAAGGATACGAAGTGGAACATACAGGAATCTGCAACAAAGTTTGGTAAAATCCTTGCAATGTCCATTGATCACCCAGAGGGGATTGTTTTTTTCTCAACAAAAGTGTTACTCTTCAACTAAGTACATGTACAGTGACTTCAGAAAAAGCTTAAAGTCATATTAAACTTTCACTGTATAAAATTTTTTTATCTATTTAGTTCCATCAAAGTGTACCATATAAGTATTGTTCATGAATTCTTCCCAAAACACTCACTTTGAGATCTTCTACAAGACAATGTTTTGGTCAGGGAACACCCTCTGGTCACATCACTAAATAGTTCAGTGTCCTCACACATTAAAACTGCATGTCCCATGATCATTTGTTCCTATTAGCAAAAGCAAATGACTGTGCCGTGTTTTGGCAGCTGCTGCCCCATCAATCCCTTGGAAAGTGGAGTTGAGGAGTGCCTTGTATATAGGGCTTCAGTGCTGCCGTTGCATAGAACGGCTAGGCATACACACACAAGAGTGGCTATGATGGAGCTCCACTGTGCAAGGACACCTAGAGATTGGAATGCAGAACACTGAGTATATTGCATGCCAGAGTTTTCTGAAATGAAAGCCTTGTAAGGGAGGAGGATAAACAGTTGAGCATGGCTCCTAGTAATATGAGCCAGGGTGGTAGCTGATCATGGACTTTAGAAATTAGAAAGGGGGTGGGGGGCAGATCAGTAGTAAGTTATGGATGCTATAAGGGTAACTGTATATTTAGTACAGTTATTGTAAAATGTAGTTTCTCCTCCCCCAGCATGTTCTCTGTGGTCTACCATCCAAATAATGACCTGAACATTAAAGATGTTCAATTCCTGCCAGGGCTTTTTACAATGACAACACACCACTCTCTCCAACCCAAAGCCATGCCCCCAACACATTTTACCAACATCGGAGCTTAATCATGGAGATCCCATGAAGCCCTTCTGTGGGTAAAGTATGTTGGGGCCACGACTTTGGGTGGGAGAGAGCAGTGTGCTATGATTGCAATAAACCTTGGCTGGAGTTGAACATCTTTGGGGTGTGGCCTGTTATTTAGATGGTGGACATCCAAATTATTGTCTAATTGGGAAATTTTAACACCGTAGAGTGTTGTAAAGAGGCCAAAAAACCATGCAGTCTAAATTATTTCATTCATGTACAGGTACACGCAGGGGCGGACTGACAACTCATGGGGCCCCCGGGCAATAGGGGATCATGGGGCCCCTGTATCCTCACCCACACTCAAAAAAGCCTATGAAAAAGGTACCAGGGGCATCTCATAGGGCCCCCTACTGACCCCGGGCCCTCGGCCAGTGCCCGAGTTTCCAAATGGTCAGTCCGCCCCTGGGTACACGTTTGCTAGTATGGTACCCAACAGAGATCCTACTAAAAAAAAAAGCTACATTTTTTTTTTTTTAAATTGTGCTGATTTTATTTTACACCAGTCCAAATCCTAGGAAAAGCAATATAAATGCTATGACTACATACAACTAAGCACGTAAGCTCTTATTATATGGGAATCAGCAAATGTAACATGGTTGTTCATTATGTCTCGGAAAACTTAACATTTATGTAAGTTTTGTACTACACGGCACTTCTGAATAAAAACAACCTTTTTCTATATTTTATGCATTTTTGTAAATACATGAATTAAATTATGTATTACCAGCCCTAGTGATAAGAGCGTAGCTCAAGTCACATACATATAATCAAAGAATATACCACAGTAATCATTTTAGAAGTTACAGCTGCCTTCTCTCGGATGCATACAAATGAAACCAACTTGGTGTATCAACTGTAAAGTATTACTATCCACCATAAACAGCACCTTTATAAATATTTTATTAGGTAACACCAGTCTGCAACACAGCATTAAGTACTATATTAAAAATTGAAATAAGCCAACAGACACTGAATGATATATGATCAAATGTTCAAGTGATAGACATCTTATGGTATTCCAGCTCTTTGAAATTATTAGAGGTTGGCTGCTAATGCTTTGACTTGTTGTGCCACAACAGCCTGTATGATTTAAGTTAGCCAGGCAACTAAACCAAGTATTTTCTTTTCTGGCACCAAGATATTGACATTGCATGTCTTCAAGAGGGTCAGTATGCAGAAGAACATGAGTTAATAAGTGTTGGGCTTTGGAAATTGAATGTTTTTGGGGTTAAGTGTTTGAGGGAGGAGAGGTTAAGTGTTGAGGAACATACAGCTCAATTTAGGGACTTGTAGGTAAAAATTAATGTTGAGGGTAAATGATAAGGGACAGATTGAAAGGTAAAGTATAATATACAGTACAGTAGTTTTTTAAAAAGATGTTTTGGATAGAGTATAGTAGTAAAGGGTTAACAAATGTTTCGGTTTTTTTTGTTGTGTGTATTCCATCAGGAAATTTCCCCTTATCTTGCAGTCCCAGAGATACAAGTTGAAAGCAAATCTCTACAAAGTTAGAAGAATACCTTTCTTATTTGTCAATAGACTAAAGTAGGCCATAGATAATGCATGGTTGCAGGAAAGAAAATCGCTTGATTACCCCATCAGCACAGCCAGTGTTGATGGGGAAATCCCCCCCGCTGAGCTATTGTTTTCTCCTGGCTGGGGAGTGCAGGGGGGAGCTGTCCCTGCCAAAGGAACACAGTGAATATCGCTTGCTAGTGGCTATAGCCACTGACAATAAGGCCCGGTTCACAATAGTGTGGGCTATGTGGCCCAGGTTTGCACTGGCATGGTAGCCCAGTCATTTGAAGGGGAACCGCATGGTCTTTTTGTGATCCCGCTGCAGACCGAGATGCATGCTGGTGACATTCAGAATTAATGGCAGCCTCGGGTGTCTCACAAGAGCAGCTCGATTTGGCTGCAGGTGGCTGCGGAGGACAGGAACAATTGCTATTCCTGCACCCGCAGCCAACTCACTGCCTGCGGGCTAGTGTGAGCCAGGCCTAATCGCATGAAAAATTAGACAGGCTGGTTGAACCCAAGTTGTTCAACAATCGATTTGAATCAGCCTGCCTATAGATGGTTTGAATCTTGGCCAGTCCCTGCTTAACAGGCTGAGTTTCGAACCATCTATGTCCGACTTCATTGGAAAATTTCCTTTTATTCCGATTCTAATAACATTGGTAAAAAGGACAAGTAAATAAGGTAAATGTCCCTGAACAGAGAGCAATAAAAACGTAACCACTTCCCGACCGGCCGTTGCATATAAACGGCCGGACGGTGGCAGTGCAGGGTCGGGTGGCCGTTTATAAACGGCCTCCCCGCACCCTGCTTGTGCGCGCTCCCTGGGAGCGTGCAGCACCACGATCCGGTGCCCGCTGTGTCCTCCTGACACAGTGAAACACCGATCGTCGGACAGGACCTCTGTACGAGGTCCCGATCATGTGATCACTGATTGGCCAATCAGTGATCACATGCAAAGTAGTAAGCAAGATGTCACTTGTGACATCATTGCTTACTACGTGTGAAATCTGTGAATGATCACAGAGGTCACATGGTACAAGGCTATTCACAACAGCCTTGTACCATGTGACAAGCTGTGACCAATCACAGTTCACTCAGTACTTCTCAATGAGTGCAAGAATGCACACAGAGAGAAAGAGAAATGATTGCTTTTACATCCTATATGGGTGTAAAAGCAATCAGTGTAAAAAAAAAAAAATCTTCATTACCCCCCATAAGTAGTACAGTGTCACCATGGTGACACTGTACTGCTAGGGTGACAGTATGTAAAAAAAAAAATATAAAAAAAAAAATAATATAAAAAAATAAAATAAAAATGTAAAAGAAAAATGTTTAAAAATTATAATACTAATTTGAATTTTTTTTTTCACTAAAAAGATAACGGAAATGTTGGCAAAGATTTCTGATGAAATATTATTTATTTGCAAAATTTTATAAAAAAAACACTTTTTTTCAAAATTTTTGGATATTTCATTTAAATAGCAAAAAAAATAAAAATCCCAGCGGTGAATAAATACCACCAAAATAAAGCTTTAACTGTCTCAAAAAAATGGTAAAAAATTCATTGACATTCAAAGTGTGATAGCGCTGAAAGCTGAAAATTGCCCTGGTCAGGAAGGGGGTAAAAGTGTCTGGTCTGGAAGTGGTTAAAGTATATGTGAACCCTCGCCCTGTAAAACAACCCATTCAGTTTCTCAAATAAATGAAAGGTAAAACGTGTGTATACTGTAGATATAAAAAAAATTATAAATACTTTTTTTAACCTTTTTTATAAGTGATCACTTACCCTCTGTTCTCAGCTGCATAAGGATCTTAAAGAGGTGGTGATTGGGGGGAGGGGGGAGGAGAAAAGTGAACTTCTCAGTGAATGGCTGTTCAGGATGGGGTGGGGGGTGTCAGCAGAAGTCTGATCATCCCGGCACAGCCTGAAAACTGATTATAGGAAAGCAGAGGGACTGGCAGGAACACAGGATACTTTTTCATACAAGTCCATGGTACAGCAGGCACATATTAGGAATATGAAATGTTGGGTTTACATATTCTTTAAGGAGGGAATGCAAATAACCACCCTGAATATTTATCATGCTCTTGTCCAGTTATGGGCCGGAAGAAGAGGGTTCCAGAACCTAAGGTGCTGCTGCTCTCAGATAGCCCATGGACTTTACAGCTCAGTTGCTCTAGAGACTTCAGTGGAGTGGGCTGAGGTCCTAGATCAGGGGTGGGCAAACTTTTTGACTTGAGGGCCGCAATGGGTTCATATATTGGACCCGGGGGCCGGACCAAGAGTAGATGATGTGTATGTGTCATCCATAGTAAGTATAGTAATATTCCCCCATAGTAAGCATAGTAATTAATCCCCCATATAGTAATTCATCCCCCATATAGTAATTCATCCCCCATATTAATTCATCCCTCATATAGTATTTCATCCCCCATAGTACTGTTCCCCCCCAAGTAGTAAGCCAAGTCCCCCCTGTGTCAATTCACTTACCTTTGCTCCGCGCGTTCCTCTCGCCGTGTTCCCGCGCCGTTCCGGTCTTCAGGGCGGACTGTGAGAGGAGCCTAGCTCCCCTTACGTTCGTCACGCTGCCCCGCCTACACACATCCTGACAGCCAATGTATCACGCTCCGCGGGCCGGATTAAAAGGTCCGCCGGGCCGTATACGGCCCGCGGGCCGTAGTTTGCCCATTGCTGTCCTAGATGGACCATGCTAGAAGAAGATTGCAGGCTCTCACCACCTCACCACAAGTCTCACTTACTGAACCATGTCTGGAGGAAGTAGGAAGGTGGCAGCTGTCTTGGGGCTTTTGAGTAAAGATCCTAAATTGATCCCTGATACTAATTGATCCCTGGTACTGTGTATTATTCTTGAGATTGTGCTGGATACTAGCAGTTGTGCACTGGCACATGGTAACCAGCTGACAAAGAAATGTGCCTCATGGTCCCCTCGTTGTGAGGCTTTAGAGGATCTAACACCCACAAATGCTTAACCACTTGCCAACTGCACTATAGCTGAATGATGGCTACAGTGCGTTTGTCCAGTTCTGGGAGGGCGTCATATGACGTCCTCCCAGAATACACCTTCCTGCGAGCCCCCAGCTGTGCTCACCTGGCAATCTTCATGATCATTGTGTCCTATGGACACAGCTGATCACATGATGTGGTAAAAAGCCAATCACAGCAGCCTTTACCAGGTGATCAGCTGTGTCCAATGACACAGCAGATCACCGGGTAAATGCAGTTTCCAGTTATCGGCTGCTGATAACCGGCAATTGTCAGAAAACAGATTGGCACTGATGATAAGTGTCCTGATGATCAGTGCCCAGCCGTACCATCCATAAGTTCCAAGCAGTGCCACCCACCTGTGCCCATCAGTGCTTAGCAGTGCCACCCACCAGTGCCCAGCAGTGCCTCCCATTAGTGCCACTGATAAGTGCTGCCCAGCAGTGCCACCAGTCAGTGCCCAGCAGTGCCGCCAGTCAGTGCCACCCATCACTGCTGCCTAACAGTGTCCATCAGTGCCGCCTAACAGTGTCCATCAGTGCCGCCTAACAGTGCAGCATCATCAGTGTTGCCTATCAGTGCCCATCAGTACCGCCTATCAGTGCTGCCTATCAGTGCTCATCAGTGCTGTCTATCAGTGCAGCCTTATCAACGCAGCCTTCATCAGTGAAGGAGAAAAATTACCTGTTTGCAAATTTTTATAATAGAAACAAAGAACATTTTTTTTATATTTTTGCTCTTTTTTGTTTCTAGTGCAAAAAATAAAACACCCAGTGGCAATTAAATACCAACAAAAGAAATCTCTATTTCTGTGAAAAATATTATAAAAATGTCATATGGGTACAATGATGCATGACCGAGCACTTTTCATTCAAAGTGTGACTGTGCTGAAAGCTGAAAATTGGCCTGGACATGATGAGAGTATAAGCAGAGGCGTAGCTAGGATATTTTGCGCCCGGGGACGAACTATAAAATTGGCGCCCCAGCCCCCCTCCCCGTTTAATCACATCAGTGATGGGGCACTATTCCTCCCACTGACCCCAATGACACTTACCTTGCTGACCCCTGCTCCAGCCTAGGCTCCTTCCCTCTCCCATCCACAGCCAGCATACCTGGTTGCAGCAGCACCATCTACACGGCACACTTACCAGTCAGCTGTCTTCTTCACTTGCTCAGGCTGCTCCCTCACTCGATCGGCTCCTCCTCTCCAAGCTCTGCCTCCTCACAGGTGATTGGCCGCCTGTGTGCCTTTCCTGAGCTACATTTCTGGCGCCCAATCACTGGTGAGGAGGCAGAGCTTGGAAAGGGAGGTACAAGCTGCCATAGGCTATCCAGTGATCCCCAGGGTGTGGCCAGATGACAGGGGCAGCATGTCATCCCGCCCACACATCACGTCCAGGGAAAAGAAGACACCGGACCTGCGGACCTCTCTTCCCCTCCTCCAGCAGCGCCTCCTGGACTGGATCATCATGGGACTGGGAAACGGAGTCAGGTAAGACACAGCAGCCCGCTGCCCGCCCCTGTACTAAGTGTCCCTTCCGTTGGAAGGGGGGGTGGTGGCACCGTGCCGCCCCCCTAAAAAGTGCCGCCCTAGGCAAACGCCTTGTTTGCCTCGCGGCACATACGCCCCTGGTTGTAAGCCTCATTTTGGCGCCCCTGTACCTTAGCTCCCAGGTACATGTGTACCCCCCTGCCCCCCCTAGCTACGCCTCTGGGTTTAAGTGCCTGGTAGGAAAGTAGTTAAAGAGAAAACTATACTCTAATTGTACTAATCATTTTGGAGTATTCTATGCCCTAAACCCTCTCCTGTTAAAGTTATCAATCTTAAAAAGACATCCCGCAGCCTGTGTTATTGGAGTCAGTGATTGACTGGTGATCTCAGGGACAGGCAGCCTCAGTGCTTTTAGGGAAGAACCAGTTAATACCAGTGGCCCCTACAGGGGTAGGGCTACATAAAAATATAAATATATATATATATATATATATACATATCGGCATTCTTCGTTTAGAAGCAAACTTATCAAAAGATGTATCAATTACAAAGCAAGGATATCTAAAGATATCCCTTCCTAACTAATAACAATACATACATAACCCAAAACCCAATTTCCTTTCAGAAAGTTATATTTATTAATATTTGCTAAAAATTTAACCTTATATCAGGTGTGACAGGATGAACGGCGAGGTGATAGAGGGACGCTATGTGTCACCTCGCATATGCTCATACCTGACCGTTTAGGTGGAGTCCACTCCGGGTTTTCGGGGCCACAGTTAAGCAGGTGGTTCCGGACCAGAGTTTGGACTCCACTGATCTCCACCAACAGGTGGTATAAAAAGGGCAGGGCTGGAGCAAGGAGTTGCTCGTGGCCTGGGACTCAGAGAGGTGTTCTGAGAGAGCTGTGTGTATGGACTATACCTACAAGAAAAGGTTTGCTTTTTGTTTTATTTTGGTGACAGGGAGAAGCCCTTCACCTCTGAGAGAGGAAAAGCCTTTTGTTTAGTTAGTGCCTGGATGGCAAGGATTTATTTTCATGTTTTGTTTATTTTTCTGCAAACCTTTTAAATAAAGCTGACAACCAGTCAGAGTTTGACAAAAGCCTGCTGTGCGGTCTACCTTTGTCTCAGGGAAGGAGATCCCCCACCTGAGCTAACCCCACATATGGTGGATTTGGCGGGCAACTTCCTGAGCAAGTGGGAAGATGGAGGAAGTTATAAGAGCCTTGCTGCAGGCCAACGCAGCACAACGGGAGACGAATCGCCAGTTGTCGGAAGCCCAACAAGCACAACATGAAGCCCAACAAGCAGACCGAGAGCTCCTTAAGCAGGTGGCCCAACACCTATTGGAATTAAAGAAGGAATCTGCAGATCCGCTGCCAGTGGAGCAGAAAATGGCGCGGGCCAGCTATGTTTTGCAGAAGATGACACCTGCGGATGATGTGGAGGCCTACCTCACAACTTTTGAAAGGGTTGCTGTTCGGGAAGGATGGAAAAAGGAGCAATGGGCAGGACTGCTTGCGCCATTTCTGACGGGTGAATCCCAAAAAGCCTATTATGACCTGGAACCAGGGGATGCCCAGGACTATGAGAAACTGAAGGCTGAGGTCCTTGCACGCCTGGGCGTCACCATTGCAGTCCGGGCTCAGCGGGTGCATCAGTGGCATTACAGGGCTGACAAACCACCCAGATCTCAGATGTTCGATTTGATACATCTCTCCAAAAAGTGGCTCCAGCCAGAGGTATTGTCAGGCCCTCAGATTGTGGAGCGTGTGGTCATGGACCAATATTTACGTGCACTCCCTGCCACTTTGAGGAAGTGGGTCGGCCGTGGAGACCCTAAATCTGCAAATGAGCTGGTGGACCTGGTGGAGAGATATGCAGCCGCTGAGGACTTTTGGCACTCACCTGGGCCGTACCCCAAGGTCACTAGGGGTGGAAAACTATCCGGAGGATCCAGTAAGACTGTTCCATGGGCCAAAGGCTCAGAAAAAAATGATAAGACTATTGTGTCAGATCATGAGACTGTAGGCTTAGGACCTAGAGACTGGCCAAATAGGTCAGGAAGGTCCCCAAGGCCATTTAGAGGTCTAAGCACTGAACATATAATATGTTATCGTTGTCATGCGTTAGGTCATATTGCTGCAAACTGTCCTTTAAATGATGAACCTATGCAATGTGAAAATGCGTATTTAGGAAAACGCATGTCTCTTTTTGCACAGGTGGTATGTACTGCAGCATGTCAGAAACGCATGGAAAAGCAAATGTGTGTGATTGCCATTGATGAAAAGCCAGTAACTGCTCTGCTAGACTCGGGTAGTGTTGTGACCTTGGTTAAAGGTGATTTGGTAAACCCTGCAAGGTTACACCCTAGCACGATTGGGGTTATTTGTATTCATGGTGATACACGTAATTACCAGACTGCTCTGGTGGAGATTGGTACTCCCTGGGGCCCTGTGACCCATTCAGTGGGGGTGGTGCCCTCTCTGCTTCATGAAGCCATAGTGGGGAGAGATTTTCCCCATTTCTGGAAGTTATGGGATAAGGAGGGGAGTCAGGAGGACCGAGCTCCCCCTGCTGGGGAAACGCCGAAAACTCCTGAACTCACTCCTGACCCCTTTGACGGCAAGGTGGAAGGGGAAACTGTTGGTGTATCCGAGGAAGGTGTAGATCTTTTTCCTTTCTCTGTAATGGCTGGGGAGCAGGAGGAGTTGGATCCAACCCCAGACAGTGAGGATATAGAACAAGAGATGATCGCTGGCTCTGGTGAGAGTGGACAGAATGTGGTGCCTGACCTAGAGGTCAGAAAAGAGGATTTTTGTACGGAACAACTGAAAGATTCCACACTTAATAGAGCCCGTGAAAACATTAAAATGATTGATGGGGAACCAGTTGAAAATGATGTAGCGGTGTCTTTTCCCTACATGGCTCTTAACAATAACTTGCTGTATCAAGTGGTAAAGCAAGGGGAGGAGGTGGTAGAACAGTTAGTGGTCCCCAAACCCTTTCGCCGGATGGTACTAGATTTAGCCCATGGGCATATAATGGGTGGACACCTGGGCGTAGAGAAAACAAAGGAGAGAATAACCCAGAGATTCTTTTGGCCAGGCTTACATGGAGACGTCAAAGCACATTGTGAGTCATGCCCGGAATGTCAATATTCTGCGCCCTCACCCCATTTTCGCAGTCCGCTAGTACCTCTACCCATAATTGAAGTACCGTTTGAAAGAGTGGGCATGGACCTAGTGGGTCCAGTAGTAAAGTCTGCCCAGGGCCATCAGCACATACTGGTTATACTTGACTATGCCACCCGGTATCCTGAAGCCATCCCCTTGCGTAATACCTCCGCTAAAAATATCGCCAAAGAGCTTGTCCGGGTGTTTAGTCGTGTAGGTATCCCAAAGGAGATATTAACGGATCAGGGCACGCCATTTATGTCTAGAGTTATGAAAGAGTTATGCAAATTGTTCAAAATCTCCCATCTCCGTACCTCGGTCTACCACCCCCAAACCGATGGGCTTGTGGAAAGGTTTAACAAGACCCTTAAGAATATGTTAAAAAAGGTGGTGGACAAAGATGGGAGAAATTGGGATTTTTTGCTACCATATCTCATATTTGCTATACGAGAAGTACCTCAGGCATCTACAGGATATTCACCTTTTGAATTACTGTATGGTAGACATCCCAGGGGATTGCTAGATGTCGCAAAAGAAACCTGGGAGGGAGAGACCACGCCCTATAGAAGTGTCATCGAGCATATCTCACAGATGCAGGATAGAATCGCAGCTGTCATGCCACTTGTTCGGGAACACATGGAGCAAGCCCAGGAGGTCCAGAGAAGGGTTTATAACCGGGGTGCCAGGATCCGTACCTTCAACCCTGGGGATAGAGTGCTGGTGCTAGTCCCCACCGTGGAAAGTAAATTCCTCGCAAAGTGGCAAGGTCCCTTTGAAATTAGGGAGAAAGTGGGGGAAGTAAATTATAAAGTTTACCAGCCAGGAAAAAGGAAACCTGAACAAATCTATCATGTGAATCTCTTAAAACCTTGGAAAGACAGGGAAAGTTTGTTGGCAGTACCAAGACCCCAAAAGGACGTGGTTCCCGTGGCCCCTCAGGTACCTATAACGGAAACCTTGTCAGTAGCCCAACAAAATGAGGTTAAGGAGTTTGTGAGGAAAAATGGAGATTTCTTCTCCCACCTACCTGGACTGACGACTGTCATACAGCATGACATAGTTACCCAGCCCGGGGTCCGCGTAAATGTCAAGCCCTATAGAATACCCGAGGCCAGGCGGGAAGCGGTGGCAAAGGAAATAAAGGACATGTTAGAGTTGGGAGTGATTGAGGAATCTCACAGTGAGTGGTCGAGTCCCATAGTGCTGGTGTCAGGGCTCCCAGGTATGACCAGAGGTGTGTGACTGAAGCAGGGAAACGCAGACCTCAGATATGTTATAAACAATATAATTTATTAACACTAACAGTACAAACATAAACGCAGTGCAATACTAAAACATAATACAGTGCAAACAAACCAAACCACCCACAGATAACAATACATACAAGCAAGCGTCGTCAGGCAGGCCGGGTCAATATCAATAAGGCAGGTAGGTACAGGGGGAGCAAGCGGAGATTGGTCAGGGTCACAAGCCAGGGATCAGAACAGGTAGCAAGCAGCGTGGTACAGAGGGTCAGACAGAGGGTTGGTCAGGAGCGAGCCGGGATCAGAGCAGAAGTCAGCAGCGGGACAGAAACAGGATGCAGGACAGAAACAGGATGCAGGACAGAAACAGGATGCAGGGCCCAGGACAAACACAACACCAAGGCAGAGTCTGTGGGTCTGGCCATCCCTTAAATACCCCAGCATCATCAGTTACAGGTGTTAGCTGGCTGCAAAGTTGAGTCTCTGATTGCAGGGAACACCCGCTGGCCAGCCCTGGTACTGCAGATCAAAAGGCAGGTGAGTCCCACCATTGCTGGCCAGTCCATTCCTAACAGTACCCCCCCCTCAAGGAGCGGCCTCAGGACGCTCCAAACAGTCCTAGCTGGGCAAAATGTTCCACCTCCCGGGTCTGGCAACTGGCGGGATATCAAAGACTGGCACACCGGGCAGGACTCCGGGCAGCGGCACACCGGGCTGGACTCCGGGCAGCGGCACATCGAGCAGAGGCACACCGGGCAGAGGCACACCGGGCAGGACTCCGGGCAGAGGCACATCGGGCAGGACTCCGGGCAGAGGCACATCGGGCAGGACTCCGGGCAGAGGCACATCGGGCAGGACTCCGGGCAGAGGCACATCGGGCAGGACTCCGGGCAGAGGCACATCGGGCAGGACTCCGGGCAGAGGCACATCGGATTACCAGGCGAAGCAGCAGGCACCGGGCCCCCGGGCGGGGCTACAGGCACCGGGCCCCCGGGCGGAGCAGCAGGCACCGGGCCCCCGGGCGGAGCAGCAGGCACCGGGCCCCCGGGCGGAGCAGCAGGCACCGGGCCCCCGGGCGGAGCAGCAGGCACCGGGCCCCCGGGCGGAGCAGCAGGCACCGGGCCCCCGGGCGGAGCAGCAGGCACCGGGCCCCCGGGCGGAGCAGCAGGCACCGGTCCCCCGGGCGGAGCAGCAGGCACCGGTCCCCCAGGCGGGGCGACAGGCATCGGGCCCCCAGGCGGGGCGACAGGCATCGGGCCCCCAGGAGGGGCGACAGGCATCGGGCCCCCAGGAGGGGCGACAGGCATCGGGCCCCCAGGAGGGGCGACAGGCATCGGGCCCCCAGGCGGGGCGACAGGCATCGTTCCCCCAGGCGGGGCGACAGGCATCGTGCCCCCAGGCGGAGCGGCGGGCGCCGGACCCCCAGGCGGAGCGACAGGTCTCGGGCCCTCAGGCGGAGCGACGGGCGCCGGACCTCCAGAAGGAGCGACAGGTCTCGGGCCCTCAGGCGGAGCGGCGGGCGCCGGACCCCCAGGCGGAGCGACAGGTCTCGGGCCCTCAGGCGGAGCGGCAGGCGCCGGACCCCCAGGAGGAGCGACAGGTCTCGGGCCCTCAGGCGGAGCGGCGGGCGCCGGACCCCCAGGTGGAGCGACAGGTCTCGGGCCCTCAGGCGGAGCGGCAGGCGCCGGACCCCCAGGCGGAGCGACAGGTCTCGGGCCCTCAGGCGGAGCGGCGGGCGCCGGACCCCCAGGAGGAGCGACAGGTCTCGGGCCCTCAGGCGGAGCGGCGGGCGCCGGACCCCCAGATGGAGCAACAGGTCTCGGGCCCTCAGGCGGAGCGGCGGGCGCCGGACCCCCAGGTGGAGCGACAGGTCTCGGGCCCTCAGGCGGAGCGGCGGGCGCCGGACCCCCAGGTGGAGCGACAGGTCTCGGGCCCTCAGGCGGAGCGGCGGGCGCCGGACCCCCAGGAGGAGCGACAGGTCTCGGGCCCCCAGGCGGAGCGGCGGGCACCGAGACACCAGGCACGACAGTGGGCTCCGAGTCAACTGGTATGACCGCAGGCACTGGGTCAGACATTGGATGGTCTGGCTGGACAGCGGGCATCGGGTCACCAGGCATCAGGTCATTTGGCTCGACAGCGGGCACCGCGTCATCTGGCAAGGCAGTGGGCTCCGAGTCAACTGGTATGACCGCGGGCACTGGGTCAGACATTTGATCGTCTGACCGGACAGCGGGCATCGGGTCACCAGGCATCAGGTCATTTGGCTCGACCGCGGGCACCGCGTCATCTGGCAAGGCCGTGGGCTCCGAGTCAACTGGCATGACCGCGGGCACCGGGGCAGACATTGAATCGTCTGGCTGGACAGCGGGCATCGGGTCACCAGGCATCAGGTCATTTGGCTCGACCGCGGGCACCGCGTCATCTGGCAAGGCAGTGGGCTCCGAGTCAACTGGTATGACCGCGGGCACTGGGTCAGACATTGGATCGTCTGACTGGACAGCGGGCATCGGGTCACCAGGCATCAAGTCATTTGGCTCGACAGCGAGCACCGCGTCATCTGGCAAGGCAGTGGGCTCCGAGTCAACTGGCATGACCGCGGGCACCGGGGCAGACATTGAATCGTCTGGCTGGACAGCGGGCATCGGGTCACCAGGCATCAGGTCATTTGGCTCGACAGCGGGCACCGCGTCATCTGGCAAGGCAGTGGTCTCCGAGTCAACAGGCACGACAGTGGGCACCGGGTCATCAGGTACCGGATTGTCTGGCTCGACAGCGGGCATCGGGTCATCAGGTATGACAGCGGACACTAGGTCACCAGGCATCAGGTCATTTGGCTTGCCAGCGGGCACCGCGTCATCTGGCAAGGCAGTGGGCACCGAGTCACCAGGTACGACAGCGGGCTCTGAGTCAATTGGCACGACAGCGGGCACCGGATCAGGTACCGGATCATCTGGATCAACAGCGGGCATCGAGTCAACTGGCCTAATAGGATCGTCAGGCTGGATCAGTTCATCATGCTGGGTAGAGGCATTAGGCCGAGTAGAGGCTTCAGGCCGCGTAGAGGCTTCAGGCTGAGGAGAGGCTTCAGGCCGCGTAGAGGCTTCAGGCCGAGGAGAGGCTTCAGGCCGCGTAGAGACTTCAGGCCAAGTAGAGGCTTCAGTCTGAACCACGGAAGGCAGGCTCACCGGTTTGGATACTGGCAGGATGGTATTGGTTGGAAAGAATTTTCGCTTTTTTCTGGTTTTAACTACTGGAGCACTGCAAGTAAACGCAGGTCTGCAAACGAATGGAGCAGCTGGAGACAGAGAAGAGCTGGAGGATGGAACAGGAGAGGGAGCAGTTGCTACAGAGGGCTTTTTTACAGGATTAAAGGCAGGATAGGTGCAGCGAGTGGGAACAGGGTACTGACATGCGGTAGATAGCCAAGTATACTGGGCTGTAACTGGAGGAGCTGGTGGGAATACAGGAGTAGAGTTAGAAGCAGGACTGGGTCTTTGTAAGCTGACTGAGGCTGGGTGCAACAAATCTGTCCATGTCTGCAGTAGGGGTTGAACAAAGCTGAGCTTACACAAAGCCTGTCTGGTCAATGACTGCACTGCGTTTATACAATCTCGCAGTGTCTGTGGTGAACATGTGGAATAACGCTCCAGAAAGTAACCCACATCATCCTCTAATAACCACACCAGGGACTCTACCTGGTCTGCACTAAATGGTGGCAAAAATTCATCCCTGCATTCGGGGGAACCAGATGAAACCAACTCTGCACAAACCTCAATCAATGGCTGCACCTCAGAGAACACTGTGCCCTGATCTACTAGAACATGAGCGAGCCGTATACATTCTAGCAATTCATCCCGGGTATACTCCTTCAGAGTTTGATAAGCATACTCCCTGTCATCAAACACTAGCAGATATAAATACTCAACCTCATCAAGATCCATCCTTCCCATCAACAAGCCAAGATGGCTTCCCTGTGCAGCCACTTCTGGTCAGGATTGGCCTTGGTGTAATGTCAGGGCTCCCAGGTATGACCAGAGGTGTGTGACTGAAGCAGGGAAACGCAGACCTCAGATATGTTATAAACAATATAATTTATTAACACTAACAGTACAAACATAAACGCAGTGCAATACTAAAACATAATACAGTGCAAACAAACCAAACCACCCACAGATAACAATACATACAAGCAAGCGTCGTCAGGCAGGCCGGGTCAATATCAATAAGGCAGGTAGGTACAGGGGGAGCAAGCGGAGATTGGTCAGGGTCACAAGCCAGGGATCAGAACAGGTAGCAAGCAGCGTGGTACAGAGGGTCAGACAGAGGGTTGGTCAGGAGCGAGCCGGGATCAGAGCAGAAGTCAGCAGCGGGACAGAAACAGGATGCAGGACAGAAACAGGATGCAGGGCCCAGGACAAACACAACACCAAGGCAGAGTCTGTGGGTCTGGCCATCCCTTAAATACCCCAGCATCATCAGTTACAGGTGTTAGCTGGCTGCAAAGTTGAGTCTCTGATTGCAGGGAACACCCGCTGGCCAGCCCTGGTACTGCAGATCAAAAGGCAGGTGAGTCCCACCATTGCTGGCCAGTCCATTCCTAACAGCTGGTCCCAAAACCAGATGGAACCATTCGTTTCTGTAATGATTTCAGGAAACTGAACAGTGTGTCCAAGTTTGATGCGTACCCGATGCCTCGGGTGGATGAGCTCATTGACAGGTTGGGAACGGCTCGGTACATAACCACCTTAGATCTGACCAAAGGCTATTGGCAGATTCCGTTAACGGAAGCTGCAAAAGAAAAGACAGCATTCTCCACCCCCGAGGGGTCCTTTCAGTATAAGCGGATGCCGTTTGGTTTGCATGGGGCTCCTGCATCATTCCAAAGGATGATGGACAAGACGTTGAGACCACATCGCCAATATGCAGCTGCCTACTTGGACGATGTCGTCATCCACAGTCCCGACTGGGAATCTCATTTGTCCCTCTTGCAAGCGGTCGTAGATTCGCTGCGGGAAGCAGGTCTTACCGCCAACCCCAGAAAGTGTGCCATTGGCTTAGAGGAGGCCAAATATCTTGGCTACATCATTGGTCGAGGTCTCATTAGGCCTCAGATCAATAAAATTGAGGCAATTCAAAAGTGGCCCCAACCTGTAAATAAAAAACAAGTCCGGGCATTTCTTGGAATCACGGGGTACTACAGGCGGTTTATCCCCAATTTTGCCACCATTGCAGCCCCACTGACAGATCTGACAAAAGGTAGGGGGTCAGTCATGATTAAGTGGAATCCTGAGGCGGAGACCGCATTTCAAAGGCTGAAACAAGCTCTCTGTGCTCAACCTGTGCTTGTGACCCCAGAGTTCACAACAGAGTTTGTGGTACAGACTGATGCCTCTGACGTGGGACTAGGTGCGGTACTGTCCCAAATCAGAGATGGGGAGGAGCACCCTGTGGTCTTCCTAAGTAGAAAGCTCAACAAACATGAGAGAAACTATGCCATTGTGGAGAAGGAATGCTTGGCCATCAAATGGGCCTTGGAGGCCCTGAAATATTACCTGTTAGGAAGACCGTTCAAGTTGGTTACTGATCATGCCCCGCTTAAATGGATGTGTGATAATAAGGAGAAAAACAGTCGAGTGACAAGGTGGTTTCTCGCGCTACAAGTGTTCAAATTCACAGTGGAACACAGAGTGGGGAAACTGCAAAATAATGTAGATGCCCTCTCCCGGGTCCATTGTCTGGTTGGAACAGTTGCTCAGCCGCAGGGGCTTGAGCAGAGGGGGGGGATATGTGACAGGATGAACGGCGAGGTGATAGAGGGACGCTATGTGTCACCTCGCATATGCTCATACCTGACCGTTTAGGTGGAGTCCACTCCGGGTTTTCGGGGCCACAGTTAAGCAGGTGGTTCCGGACCAGAGTTTGGACTCCACTGATCTCCACCAACAGGTGGTATAAAAAGGGCAGGGCTGGAGCAAGGAGTTGCTCGTGGCCTGGGACTCAGAGAGGTGTTCTGAGAGAGCTGTGTGTATGGACTATACCTACAAGAAAAGGTTTGCTTTTTGTTTTATTTTGGTGACAGGGAGAAGCCCTTCACCTCTGAGAGAGGAAAAGCCTTTTGTTTAGTTAGTGCCTGGATGGCAAGGATTTATTTTCATGTTTTGTTTATTTTTCTGCAAACCTTTTAAATAAAGCTGACAACCAGTCAGAGTTTGACAAAAGCCTGCTGTGTGGTCTACCTTTGTCCCAGGGAAGGAGATCCCCCACCTGAGCTAACCCCACACAGGGTTCCCCAAAGAAGTCAATATTGAACCCCCCCAAGACTGGAGGGTATTTTCCAACAAGGGTGATAAAATGGGTAGGAGTCCAATGAGTTTACATAAATATCTCGGGTCAATAGGTGGTCGATAAACTTCCATGTCACTCGACACTGCGATCAGGGTATCCCCTAAGCATGTTACCTAATAGAATTTAGCATTTTTAATGTTTTTTAATTTTTAAAACTTTTTAATGTTTAACTTTAAACATTACTAAAATCTGTGGCTCCCCACCAAACAGAATTTAACAATATTTTTGGTTTAGTACACCTGAAGCCTCCCCCCCCCCTCCCCCAAGCCATTTGTTTGTCAGTTCATTGCCTGTTAGCCTACAAAATGGCTACTACTGTTTTTTTAACATTCATCTCCCGTTGAGTTCAGTGGGGTTCAATTTCCAAAACAGTAGTAATGTTTGCTAAACCTGCCCTGAACCAAACCCAGGTATGTTCCGCTCATCAGTAACTCTTATTTTTATAACTTTCATCTTGATTATCAATACTGCTATACATTGAACAGTCATTTACCTTCATTACGTCACTGTTGGTATTGAATCTAACCTCTTGAATGATGTGTTACAGTAATTTGTATATAAGATTTTTTTTTTTTAATCTTTTGTGCTACATGATAGCCCTGATGAAGGGGGTAGAGTTGTGGCAGATAAAACATGTTGGATTTGCAAACAATCTATATTGAAATATACTTTTTTATTTAGATTTTGATATTGCAAAAGGGTGCTTCAGTTCTGAATTGATTTATACTTGCCTATAAAGCATATCCAGTGAAGCCGATTTAGAAAAGCGAATAAACAAGAGCAGTTATAAATTGTTACAGTATGCTTGCATTGCAGATGTATACGGCAAACACAACTCAGCCTGAGACAACCTAGCAGCTTGTAGAAAGCTGGAGAAAAACTGAAGTTGCATGTACTGACTGGACATTGGTTGTTCCTGTACTTCAAACTCCAAATTCATATAGGCTGTGAAAGTGCTGGGCCCTGCCACTGTGGAAAAAAAGGTAAATGGCACACAAGGTTCTCAAAGATGCAAATTTAGTGGCTACAGAATGACTGTTCTAAAATGGCTTTTGGTTTTTTAGCTTACTCCAGGTTTTGTAACTCCTGGATTGGGTTCTGGATTCCAGAGGCTTTGAAGAGCTCTGGGAGGGAAGAAGCCTCCTATCTTGCATCCAGGTTTTACCAGAGACCAGCAGGCAATGTGTGCAGGTGTGCTGACCCTTTAGGCCTGGTTCACACCTATGCTTGTTGCAATCTGCTGCAGGAAAAAAAGTCTTTGACCCTTTCGAAAAATGTAAGGGATGAAAACACATAGCTGTGAACATGTCACATAGGAAATCATGTTAAATGGACTGTAGTGAGTTTCTGCACAATGTAAAAGCACTAAAAATGCATAGGTGTGAACCAGGCCTTATAGTCAAGGGCCTGACAGCAGTTCAGGGCTCCACCACAGAGACAGGAGATCCATGTCCAGAGACCAGGGCATGTGCCAGAGCAACAGAGAGCCTCAAGAGGTACATAGTTTTACATGAGCACAGCGGTGCCATATAACGATGGACCAGTCAAAGGTCTAAGCATGGAGGAAGCCAGTAGGCATGGTTTCATTTTTGTTTGTGTTTGAAATGATGGAAGAAACCCTTGCAAGGGCAACCATTTCTTTTGTGGAACATTTCATTTCACTTTTCGAAAAAAAGTAGTCCAACAAGTCTTAAAACATAATTTCCTAGCTGGATTGAACTCATTAGTAAACACTACAATTGAGTGAAAAGCCTATGAACAGGGGCAGACTGACACCTCATGGGGCCTCCGGGCAATAGGGGATCATGGGGCCCCTGTGTCCTTGCCCAAACTCAAAAAAGCCTATGAAAAAGGTACCAGGGGCACCTCATGGGGCACCCTACTGACCCCGGGCCCTCGGGCAGTGCCTGAGTTTCCAAATGGTCAGTCCGCCCCTGCCTATGAATATCACAAGGTATACTGTATTATTACCAAAGACCCAATATGATGATATCATTGCAAAATGTAAGCAATTACATTCACCAACCACTTTATTAGGTACACCGGTTCAATTGCTTGGTAACACAAATTTCTAATCAGCCAATCACATAGCAGAAACTCAATGCATTTCAGCATTTAGACGTGGTGAAGACAACTTGCTAAAGTTCAAACCGAGCATCAGAATGGGGAAGAAAGGGGATTTAAGTGTCTGAACAGGCATGGTTGTTGGTGGCAGACGGACTTCTCTGAGTATTTAAAAAACTGCTGATCTACTGGGATTTTCACGCACAACCATCTCTAGGGTTTACAGAGAATGGTCCAAAAAAGAGAAAATATCCAGTGAGCAGCAGTTGTGAGGACAAAAATGCCTGTTGATTTCAGAGGTCAGAGGAGAATGGGCAGACTGGTTTGAGATGATAGAAAGGCAACAGTAACTTATGTCAATATCAGGGGCGGACTGACCATTCAAGCACTCGGGCACTGCTCGAGGGCCTGAGGTCAGTAGGGGGCCCCATGAAATGCCCCTGGTACCTTTTTTATAGGCTTTTGTGAGTGTGGGCAAGGACACAGGGGCCCCAGGATCCCCTAGTGCCCGGGGGCCCCATGAGTTGTCAGTCCGCCCCTGGTCAATATGGCCCAAAATCTCTGAGGAATGTTTCCTACACCTTGTTGAAACTATGCCACAGAGAATTAAGGTAGTTCTGAGGCCAAAGGTGGTCCAATCCTGTACTAGCAAAGTGTACCTAATAAAAAGGCTGGTGAGAGTATGTAACAGGCTTAAACAAGGAAAAGTATACCTCTGGTATAAAGTCCTTGTTTTTCAAGGAAAAGGCATGGCTTACAAAGTATATAAGTTCAGCTGCACGTTGTACAAATGAGACCATCGCAAAAGGTTTTGTTAAAACGTCACATTATGAAGGAAAAATGCTGAAAGCGGTTGCAACTGTCAGTCATTTTGGCAGTGAATAGGTGGTGACCAGGAGGTGACTAATAGTTGGCAGTAAAATTACCATAATCAGGTTATTTGTTTGCCTTTATGAAAGAACTGCCAGCTAAGCTGTGCCTTTTGACATCATACAATTACACGAGATCTGGCTTAGAAAAAAAAATCCCTTAAACATATAATACAGTTATTATAATGGCATCCAGACTTCGCGTTTCACACTGGGACATGGCTGGGCTGTACAAAAAAAGGAGCTTTTTATGTTCCCACAATGTTCGACATTAATATTAAAGTTGTCTTTTCTAGGCAAAGTAACATATCCAGGTTTAACATGAAGCTTTCTTAAAAAAAATTTCCCTGTTTTCTGATGGAGTGTTATCTTATTAATTTCAGATTTGATGCCCAGGCTGTCTATACTCACAGTAATCACCAACCTCAAACAATTTCTTCATCTACAAAGAATCAAAAATAATGACCGCCAGGGTTTATGATTTTAAAGACACAGCACAAATTTGACACTATAATGATTAAAAGTGTTTTTTCTGCCCCCCCCCCCAACTTTAACTTTTGGATGCTTTTTTTTCACATGGGGGGTAGCAGGTACCTGGTTTTGACAGGTACCCACTTCCACTCCCACCCAGATCGCTTAGGCAATCTGAACATATGTTCATCCACCACCCCCACCCCCTCCGTAGCCTCTTGAAATGAATTACAGGACCCAGGAGACTGCAGGACCATTCACAGGGTGCAGCACAGCTCCCGTATGTGCAGTGGGGAGATGTCTGTAAACCCGCAAGGAGTCACAGCCATCTTTCCACAGTTAGCACAGCTGCACTGGGGATCCGAAGTCTGGTTAAGAACCAGGCCAATTGAGGACAGTGCTGGATTCCTAGCAGGTAAGTGTCCTTTTATTAAAAGTCAGCAGCTTATCCAGTGTTTTCTTACCCAGTGCTCTATACACTCATACACTCTCTATAGAAATGTTATATCCTCCCTCTGTGTGTCTGCGTAAATGTCCGGGGTCAGGCTCAGAGACCAGTAGCTATAGCAGTAGAGAGGCCCCCAATGACCAGAAGGATAAGTACACAAGCAGGTCACCCTGGCAGATGACATGGGCTCACCCGAGGTGCGGAGTCTAAGCACTAACCAGTATGCACCAGAGCTAGATGGTGAACATGAGTTTTTCTGCTTGTTAGTACTAGTTTGTGGTCCTCAGGATTGCCCCACCAGGAGGTGAGCACGTTGGGGTCCAGTAGCAGATAATATAGGTAAGGATCAAGCAGCAGTGTTGTCAATAAACAATTCAAAAGTTGGTAAAAAGCAGTTGCAGGTTTGGATCAAGGACGCATAGTCAAGAAACAAGCCAAAAGTCAGTAACAAGTAGTAGTGGAGATAAACACAGCTGCGGGTATGCAAAAGGCGCAATATATTAGCTGGAGAGAGCACAATATTATGGCAAACAGTGCCAAGGCATGGCTTAAATATGAAGTACATAGGAGGAGCACAGATTTCATGGTTCACCAGAAACAAGGTATGAGGCAAGATTGTCCAGGGGATTAGACAGAATGCTGTCTAGAATCTTGGGTGGCTCAGCAAGAGGTGCTACTACTGGATGTAGCAGAGGCTGTGGGTTCAGATCCCTGTGAGTGATTGCACATAAAGGAAGTGATTGCTGTGGGCTACGTACAGTGCACAACTAGGGATGATCAACCTGGCAAAGATCAATTTGCTGGATGTTCAACAAACCTGGTGGAATGTTTGTAAACTCTAAACAACTCTGAGCAGTTGCTCGGGACATAGAGGGTGCCAGCACCTGCCCCTTATTGTAAATAATTGACAGTGGGAGGCTGTCATATGTATTAAAAATACTTCTACATATGTTTGGCTTTTGGACAAACAGGAGGCCAAAGGGGCAAAAGTTTGGGTGTTCTTCTGAATGCCTGCACAGGCAAAGTTTTGGTGGACCAAACCATTGGTTCATCCCTACCAGAGAATAGACAAAGTAAATATGCTAGATATTATTCTGATCTTATCTTGATTGCTTATGCAGGTACTGCTGGCCAGTAAATCTCTTGATCCAGCAATTAGTTTGCTCACATAGATTCACGCAGTAAAGCTTTATTTTGAGGCCATTCAAGGTTCTTACCTTAACTGATAAAGGATGGGGGGGGGGGTTACCAACCCCAAAACACATTGGATGTTTTTTACCACAAACTAATAAATTACTTTGGACTCTTTTATCCTTTGGTTTGGTGCTCTTTCCATTAGTCCAATAATTAAAAGCAGACATAGATTTGTAGGTCCCATCACTGTTCAGCACTGACATTTTTTTATTTTTCATTGACATGCTGGGGATTATATACACTCACCTCAAAGACTCTAGTCACTTTAACCCCTTGGTGCCGCCCGGCCAATTAAGGGGTCTGTGACGCCGGGAGGTGAAGCAGGGTTTAGGGTCATGTGACTTCCGTGATTGACTGTCACATGATCAAAAAGTTCCTGATCACCAGGCTCAGGGAAATTCCCAGGTCCTTTCCAATGAGGCTCAGGGAAAGGTTCCGGGAGCACGCAGGGCCTGCGCTCTCAGCACATGTTTGTTTACTTTTGGTACACAACTATGCGGCCACTCAGTGTCAAGGCCCCCAAGAGGCCGCATATTTTGCGTACTTTCGTTATGAACAGGTTAAAACATTCCTGCACACCCTTGATCAGTTTAGAGGTTGTCAGCTCTTCAATTTCTGGTTACAGTTTATCCCCTAAAGTAGATTTTTCTTCTGGTATAGTTGAATGCCTTTCCGGCTCTCACAGGAGGGGCAGACAGTAGACTATTGTTCGGTATGACTAAACTGTTCTCACAGTTTTATGATTGTTGGTGTTTAACTTTATATGAAAATACATGAATGTAATAAAGCTGTGGCCTTGCCCTTTTTTCAACTCAGTTTGGTTTCTCTGCCATATTTTGACACAAGATTACCATGATTATGATACTGAATGCATAAGTTTCTCAGTAGTCTTGTAATGGATTTACAGAACTCATATTTGTGTAACCTGAGAAGACTTTTTGACTTTAGCACAATGGTAACATGTTTTGAATTGCAACAGCAATTCATTGCTTGATTTAAATTAGATCAAAACCAAATCACTAAAAGAAAACACAATCTTAACCACTTTCCTACCAGGCACTTTCACCCCCTTCCTGCCCAGGACAATTTTCAGCTTTCTGCGCTTTTGCACTTTGAATAACAATTGCACAGTCATGCAACACTGTACCCATATGAAATTTTCATAATTTTTTAACACAAATAGAACTTTCTTTTGGTGGTATTTAATCACCACTGAGTATTTTTTGCACTATAAATGAAAAGAACAAAACATTTGAAAAAACAAAAGTTTTTCTTTGTTTTTATTATTTTTATATTTATAAAAGTTTGCATACAGGTATATTTTCTCCTTCACTGATGTGCGTTGATGAGGTTGCACTGATAGGCAGCACTGATGGGCACTGATAGGCTGCACTGATGAGGTGGCACTAGTGGTAATTGACAAAGAGGTACTGATGATGCTGCACTGATATGTTGCACTGATGGGCACTGACAGGGGGCAATGATGAGCACTGATAGGTGGCACTGATGGGCACTGATAGGTGGCACTGATGAGCACTGACTGGTGGCACTGACTGGCAGCACTGACTGGCACCATTGCTGAGCACTATTGGGGCTGCACTGATAATCAGGGCACTGATAATCAGTGCCCTGATTATCAGTGCAGATGTCCTCTATGACACTTGCCGGTTATTGGCAGTACTTGCCTCATGCTGTGACAGCTTGAGGAAAGTGCTGCCGATAACCGGCAATTGTATTTACTTTGTGATCTGCTGTGTCATTGGACACAGCTGATCATGTGGTAAAAGGCAGCTGTGATTGGCCTTTTGCGTTATCATGTGATCAGCTGAGCGCCTTGGGGGGGAGGGGGGGCATCATATGACACCCTCCAAGAATTGGACAACCGCACTGTAGCCATCATTCAGCTATAGCGCAGTTGTAAAGTGGTTAAATATAGTAATGTTGTTTCAAAAGTCATATTCAATCTTTGCAAATATGCAGGTTTTATTAAAAAAATACCTGGAATACCTGAACGTCTTCTATTGGTCTTCCCAAGGTCCTTGCAAAGCACTTCCTGTTATGGGGTGACAACGCTCTGGTTTTCCAGTTGCTTCCCTGACACTTATAAGCATAGATGGTAATGCTCACTTATGTAACACCCTCTTAGATAGGTGTTAGACTGAGATTTAGTTTGTATTTTGATAGGTACATTTAGTTGTCATGCTGTAGACAGTGTGGATGTAATTGTTGTTAGGTAAAAGAATAACTTGCACACTGATATCAGTGCTGTGTTCTGCTAGTTAGGTCTGCTCAGTATGCTCAGCTTCTGCTAGCCTGAAAGCTCCCTCTGCATCCAGGATGCTTGAGAACCTTCTGGATAATAGGTGTGGAGCTATGCAGATGACAGCATGAATACTGATACAGCCCCAGCCTATCCCAGAGAGAGAGGCTCTGATGGCATGCTGGGTAACTGTATCAATTCAGTGAGCAGACTGAGTTCTGGGTCTTTTCCTGTATAGGATTGGTCCTGCATGGAGTGGACATGCGGCCCTCTCAGGCAGTGCTGCTGAATCTACCTGGTGGATAACCTGAGGGCCTGAATGTTGAGACCTGGGTTCTGCTAAAGCTGACTGAGGGGCCGTCTACTGATGATCTGGTTTGGCATCATGGAGGAAGGCAACCATCTGCTCTTGGGCCTTGTGAGTACAGACACCCCTAAAGGATCTTAGAGATTGAGTGCTACTTAAACCCTTCTGGTGCTAGGGAGTCAGCTGTGGGTCTGTGCTAAAGGGAACACTACAACTACTGCTGCCTGAAAGCTGAAGTCTACTGTTTTTTTCAAGCATGGATGTCATCATAGCTTATCTGAAATAATGCCTAAAGTCCTCAACTGTACATAGTTTTTGTTTCTGGAGTATCCCACCTAATTTCCTCAACCCTGTCCAAAAAAAACAACACCCCTAGACTGATCATTGAAGAAACGTGTGAGTAAGCCTACGTGTATGGCTGGGGGGCACAGCTTCTGGGGAAGACCTGGACAGTACTGTTGCAGCTCCTATGGGAGTAGTGCTACACTGTCATCACTGCTGTCACCATTAGGAAGCCTGACCTGAGCAATGCCATGGGTGAAGCACATGCAAGTAGACAGGAAGTTTTTCCAAGGAAGCAGGAGAGATTAGCAGCACTGAGATGCATAAAATAATGTAAATAAGGTGAAAAAAAGATTTCTTAAAAGAGAGGTTTCATCATCATTATTAATATATTGAACACATGTTCAATCTCCAATGGGAGCATATTAGAGTTCACTTCAGCAATTCAATTATAATTCAATTCAGCAAAAGATTAAAGTTAATCTGTTGATGAAAAATAATCTCAGATTGCTTTAAAGTGGAACTACATTGCATCTGAGCACCACAAACCAAAACCGCTGTTTAATTCATTTTTAATATTCAAAGTAAATTCCCCCATTCATCCATGTCTCCATGCTTTATTTTGCTTACAAATCAATTTTAAAAACACCCCTAGCATTTCTGGCCGTGGCAATCTTGAGTAAGGGCAGATGGGTCATTTAGCATTTTACTTCCTGTAATCCATCTGCCCTTAGCTCAGGCATGCTGGCAGAAGGGTGTGCTTGGCTGAGAAAACCCCTCCTCCCTTCCTGAAGACTCTTGGGATATATGTCATCATTTGCCTAGGCCAGAAACCAAGGAGTAACTAAAGAAATGTAAAATTTTAAAAAAAGTATAAAACAAGTAAATATGATATATCTTCATATCTATTTACTAATGTTAGCAGACTAAGAAATAAAAATAACCAGTGTTGATTGAGAGAGTGAAGTTTATGTTACTACGCACCATTTATCTTCTACTCTGTAAAGAAAAATGCCAAATTATTGCTGGCCACACACGCATCAGGCTATAGGCAATCTCAATTTCAAGCAGCTTTCATTCACAAATACATTTAAAGGGTAACTCCAGTTTTATGGAAAAACAAGAAAATAAATTAATATAGCATATACCATGGCTACAAAAGTCATATTGTAATTCATTGTTATAAAAAATTACCTTTCCTTTTTAAACTGCAGAACTCCATTTTTTTTTAATTCAGTGCAATAAGATACATGGTGGTGTACAGAACCCCCCAAAAATGTAATTTCCTGCTTAGACATCTGCACTAAGATCAAGTCAGGTTTAGGACATCCCATGCAACAAAAATGTAACCACTTTTAGGGCTGCTGACACTGTAACATTTATCAACATTACAATCGACGTGCATCAGCTGGTGAAAATGAATTGGTCACTCCCATTTAGAATCACTGTGTACAGGATGTTGTCTATGAGTTATTCCTTCAGAGCAGAAACAAGTAGGAATCTGCAACAAAATGAGATAAACTCCCTGCAATGTACATTGATCACCAAGAGAGAATTGTTTTTTTAGTTCTCAATGTAGCACTACCCCAAAAGAGCTGCTTGGTAATTTGGGTTCTCTTTTCTGAGTCTCGAACAAACTCAGCCCCTCTGGCACATCTGGTGAAAGTTACTGCATGCCCTTATAGGAACATAGGAATTGTGGAAAGATTTAATACGACTGTTAGGGATCCGGGTATGACCAGAAATGTGTGGGAACACAGGTGTAGTCAGGGCTGGAGAGGTGGAATGGTCAGGCAGGCCGTTTGGTACTGTTAAGCACCGCCTGGCGGCGTCTCTAGCATCCCACAGCACGGGGTTCCTCAGGGCACGGGATCTAAGTCCCAATCTGCTTATTTACCAGGGCCCCTGATGGTGGGGATGGACTTGGAGCAGACTGAGACCAGGTCACGACCCCTGAGTACGTCTGGCAATGGTAGAGAGCGTAGTCAGAGGTGTGTGGGGAAAGGAGCCTGACGTGAAGAGGCTGGCAGACTTGGTAACAGGGACAGATCCGTGCGGGATGGATGGATCGTCTGGGTAGCGTAAGGCGTAGTCAGGCAGGCCAGGTCAGCAACGTGCGGGCAGCGAGGTACCGAAGGAGCAGGCAGAGAATGGTCAGGGTCACAAGCCGGGTTCAGTAACTCACGGGCAGCGCGGTACAGAGGATCAGGCAGAAGGATGGTCAGGCAAGCCAGGGGTTAAATAGGAGACGGTCAGGAACAATGCAGAGGTCGGCAACAGAAGATTCACAGGATACCAGGTACAGGGGCTCATGGGAAACAAACACCAAAGCACTGATTGCAGGTCTGGTCCTGCTTAAATAGACCTCCTGCAATCATCCTCAGGTGATGGCTTGATTGCAGGAGTGAGACCCTGGCTGCTGAAAGCACCCTCTAGTAGGAGCTGGTACTGCAGTCCACAGAGCAAGTGAGCCACAGCAACACCAGTGGTGAGTCCATTCCTGACAACGACTGTGAATTGGTATAAAGAAATAGACACTAGACTGTTTAGTGGTAAATTAACTCAATGCATTGGTAAGGGTTAAAGTAAATGGTGGTTTCAGCATAAACGAGCACACAGAAGGCAGGTTCAGACACAGTCCCCTAGACAGTATAATCACTACGCTAAAGTAACTTAGAATAATGTACCACTAGACTGGAATCAATACATAAATCAGCAAAGCCAGCAGTAAACAGTGACTATAAGTGTTAACTGCAATGTGAACAATAATACGATAACTAATCTAGAGTGCACTCTAGAAAAATGGCTAGGTTATGGTGCAACATCTCCTGAGAGGAACCTTTTAGCATAAGCAATAAGTAAAAGTCTCTGTACAGCAGCTGTAAAGGGACAGTTTTTAGTCAGCTCTTCAGCCAGCTAGCATTGGGGCCCAGTTGTACTGTTGGTGCACATGAAAATTGACCCAGTCAAGCTTGCAGGCAGCAATAAGGCTACTATGTGGCTGTATGATCAGTTCCTAAAGGACCCAGTCTGCCTCTCTAGCAGCACATAGTAAATCCCCCACAGAAGGAGTTCACCAGTCCCAGGGACATTGCACCTCACCATCCAGTCACACACAGCAATTAGTCCACGCTCTTCTCTGCATCCTGGTGACTCTGGCATGCCTGGAATCAGTATCCAGATCCTGTTCAGGCTGCCATTATGCAGCAGTGATGATGCACACTGGACTTCTACTTCATAGCGAGAGGAAGCTGTGTCCTCTACAGTCTGAGAAAATGCAGCTCTTTCCCCTCCTCTTGGCAATCTCCCTCTAGGAAGTGCAGCTCTTGATTACTGTAGAGTCTCTCTCATCTGGACTACAGTTCCCACAGTGCCGTGCTGCCTGAGTCAGTCTATTAAACTCTTCCTGCTCAGCAGCTCCCTCCTCTTGCTGATATAGCTTATTCCTAGCTCAGCACCACCGGGTAGCAGCTACAGGGAGCAGCTGCAGCCAGTGTTTCTCTCACTCCCCTTTTTTAGCCAAGCACCCGGCTACATCAATAAAATTGGAATTACTTTTTAAATATACTAAGGTAACCTTCCATCAACATTTTGGATGGTAAGCTTTAAAATTACATTTTAAATAATAATTTCTTATAAAACAATCCCCTTATATTTTCTTATGTGGAATCGCACTGACTATATTTCCTCTACTTTTCCAAGTTAAAGCAAAGCTATTTGCATCGTGTTTGTGACTGCCAATTATACACACACATTTGCAGCCAAGATGTGCAATACAATAGTAAAGGTGAAAAGGGTAGGGGAAGCATGGTCACATCATTTACAGATCACACAAAGCAACTGTTTAGTGGAAAAAACATGTCTGTTGCCAATATAAACACTAAAGCAGACTGCAGATGAGAGCATACATACACACATACATACATTTTTGAAGAGAAACAATAAAAACAATTGTTCAAATATAAAAATAAATAAAATGAGTGAGATGAATGGATGTTTTGTATTTACATCGCAAATCGCAACTATTCATAATAACATACTTGTATTAAAGATGAAACTTTTCAAAATGTTCCATATACTGTAATTTCAATTTAATTTATATAAGGATTCATCGCAGTATTGCCAAGATTAAAATTTAGCAGGTTTTCCATTATGCTGGTCACGGTATATGGGGTATCATTAATGTATTTCATTGCCATCATCATTACCCTGTATTTTCTAATATCGTATGAGATGCCAAAAATCCCAAAAGATCACAAAATAAAACCTTTCTGAAGTTACTCAAATATTGAAGCTCCAAAACAGTTTTTTTTTCTGAGTCTATGTACAGGACCAGATGTAGCACTAGAAACTCTGGCAGGTATTTATTTACAGATGTAATTGATATTATACCAATTTTGTTCATACCCTAAGGCCCAATGTATAATTGGACGTATAGTAAGCTGGACAGTCAATCTTTAAAACTAAATATGAAATTAAAGTGTCACTAAAGACAAAACATATTTTTTCATTTTGGATATGGTAAGAGAGTGTTATCACCAGTGTCACTTTTTTTTTGTCATCTGTGTCCCATTGGGAAGATTTACCTTCACATCCTGTCCCATAACCAAAACAGGAAGCGAGAGAAAATCTCTGCAAATTACAGGAATTCCTTTGGGCCCCCAGGTCACCAAAACTAGTTTCCCCACTAGATTTCCCTTCTATTACTTTTCTAGGGTCAATCCAAAATTCAGGATAAAATAGAAAGGGTTTATAACATTTGCATTTCTGGGTAAAGGGCGCGGCGACAGCTGTGAATCACCAAGTCCCGGCCAGTGATTACTCACCGGCGCTATCTGATGGGGGGGGGGGAGAACAAAACAGTTCTCTCCCCTGTCAGCTCATGCACACTGCATACAGTGAAGCACACAGACACAGCCCCAAGTAAAACAGCACACAGTTAACCCTTTGATCGCCCCACATGTTAACAGCTTCCTACCCAGTGTCATTAGTACAGTGTCAGTGCTTTTTATTAGCACTGATCACTGTATTGGTGTCACTGGGGATGTCAGTGACACCAAGTCAGTTCCCTCCAGTGTCAGAATGCCTGCCTCAGTCTCGCTATAAGTGGCTGATCAATTACTAGTAAAAATTTTAAAAAAATCTGGAAGTGTGCCTTCTTTATTCTGATATAATGATGCTTTATAAGCATATGAAGTGTGACAAAGATTGAAAGCATTCTATCATGTTATTGTAAAAAACTTTCAAGAAGTAGTGTGTTTTAAGCAGTGGCTTAACCACTTTCCCTCCTGAGGATCCCCCCCCCCCCCCTTCCTGACCAGGCCATTTTTTGCGATACGGAGCTGCGTTACTTTAGCTGACAATTGCACGGTCATGCAACGCTGCACCCAAATAAAATTTACGTCCTTTTTTCCCACAATTAGAATTTTCTTTCGCTGGTATTTGATCGCCTCTGCGTTTTTTATATTTTGAGCTATAAACAAAAAAAGACCGACAATTTTGAAAAACAAACTATATTTTTGACTTTTGGCTATTAAACGTGTCCAGTAAAAAAAATTTTAAAATCTAATTTCATCATAAATTAAAAATGTTTTCTGCTACACGTCCTTGCTAAAAAAAAATCCCAATTCATGTAAATTAATTGGTTTACGTGAAAGTTATAGAGTTTACAAATGGCGGTATAGATACTGGGATTTTTTTCCTTTTCTTTTTTTACTAGTAATGGCAGCAATCAGCAACTTATAGCGGGACTGTGGGACTGCGGCAGACATCCCCAGTGACACCAATACAGTGGTCAGTGCTAATAAAAATCACTGACACTGTACTAATGATACTGGGCAGGAAGATTTTAACATCTGGGGCGATCAAAGGGTTAACTGTGTGCTGCATGTTGTGTGCTGTTTTACTATGTGGACTGTGTGTGTGTTTCACTGTAAGCACACTGCTTTGTATGGCTCTGCTATGCAGAGCCATACAAAACAATGTGCAGGAGCTGACAGTGGAGAGATCTGTATTGTTTACATACAGGTCTCTCCTCCATCGGAAATCCTTGGAGATTGCCAGGTGCCGGCGGGAAATCACTGGCCGGGACCCGGTGATTAACAGCCAAGGCCACAAATGGTGGCGCTGGTAGGGTGCCTACCAGGGGTGGACTGACAACTCATGGGGCCCCCGGGCAATAGGGGATCATGGGGCCCCTGTGTCCTTGCCCAAACTCAAAAATGCCTATGAAAAAGGTACCAGGGGCGTCTCAAGGGGCCCCCTACTGACCCCGGGCCCTCGGGCAGTGCCCGAGTTTCCAAATGGTCAGTCCGCCCCTGGTGCCTATCCTACCCGGAACTGCAAAATCACGTGTACACATGGCACGGAAGCAGTTAAAAATAAATATGGGTTTATTTACTAAAGTTGGTTCACTCAGAATCTGGTGCAGCTGTGCATGGTAGCCGATCAACTTCTAACCTCAGCTTGTTCAATTAAGCTTTAGCAATAAAACTTGGAAGCAGATTGGTTTCTATGCAGAAGTGCACAAGATTCTGAGTGAACCAGCTTTAGTACATAAGCCCCATAGTGTTATTGCACATAAAAAGTGCACATTTTATTCTGCAATTTGTCCTGTTTAAAATGACACTAAAATTATGATTCTGGTACAAAGCACTGAAATGATTTTACAAATGAAATTCATTTTTTTTTATCAATTTTGCATTTTTTTTCAACGTGAAAGATGTAAATATATGTTATAGATGTAAAAATATTAACAAACAAAGCAAACAAAAAAAACAGAAAAAAGTTTTAATTATTATTAGTTTATTCAATGGATATCAACAACAACAAAAAAAGCAGCAGCAAAATAATTAAATGGAGAAGGAGAATAAGGAGTTAATTAGGGCTAATTAGAGTAAACTAAGGGCTAATAAAGGGGTTAAACAGGGGCACATTTAACTAAAAAAAACCCACTTTTTTTTACTTGTCAGCTTGCTTTTAACTGACTTCATCTGCAGATCCCTTTGATCTCTATATGAATAAACAGAAAGATACAAAAAGAAACAAAATAAGTGGCTGAGTAATGTTGTTGATAAACATTGCCAGGCTGCTTTTTATTTTTGATGCTCCAATTGCTTTAGGCTCCATGTACATGGGACGTTTGGAAAACACTTCTGAATGATGGAAACTGACTGCTGGAAAACGTTGGTTAAAAAACGTCTGTTTAGCTGCATTTGCATACCGCGTTTATGCGCGTTTATGAGTGTTTGCGATTAGAAGCAGTTTTTTAAGATAACCTCAGGAGACCTTCCAAAATGCCCAGAATGCACTAAAAACAGTAAAAAAATAACTATTTCAGACATTTTGAGAGAAATAGAGAGAGCAGAAGCAGAGAGAGCAGTATGTGTTGAGATTAGCTGTCTTTTTTCATGGTGTTTGGATGTACTCCAGCTTATTTCTGTGCAGAAATTATTGCAGCAGTTTCTAACATATTTTCTTTCATGCAAAACTTCAAAGTATGGTGTACCGGGTCCATCTGAGTACCAGGAAAACTCTTTGAATGCATTTTTCATGATGAAAAATGGCTCTGGACACATCTGGAAATGGAAGAGTTAAAAAAAAATTCCAAATGCAAACGCTTATAAACACAGCCGCGTTTACAAGCATTTGGCATTTGAAAGGCCGGTAAAATCTACTCCTGAACGCAATTTTGCTGTGTTCAAAAAAAGACTTTAAACTCAACTGCCTGTAAACGACTCTGTGTACATGGACACATAGGAAAACATTAAGGGAGAGTTCAGGAGCTGTGGAAAAAAATGCAGAAAAGCTCCTGAACGTCAGTTTATCAGCTGCAGTGTACATGAACCCTTAGGCTTCATGTACACAAGCAGCTCCTTTTTTGCCAAAGCTCCTAAACTCAGCTCCATAAAAGTCTATGTGTCCATGTACACATAGGCTTTTAGCAGAGTTTAGGAGCTGCTGCATTTGGGTGAGGTTAAACCTCCCTCTCCTAAATGCAGAAGAATCGCATTCAGGATAGGAACGTTTTGATCGCTAACCGCGGGAAACCCAAAACGTGGCAAAAACGCGGCAAAATCGCGGTACCGTTGTTGCCGCGTTTTGCAGCAATTTGCATTTTCCCGTGGCCAGCGGTCAGGGTAGGCTCATGCACATGGAGCCTTACACTTCAGCTGTCAGCAGGGGAACCCAGGAGCCATCAGTTGTTAAGAATTTATTTGCAACCATTAATTGCCGGCTTTTATTAAAATATACATTTCAGCTGTCAGCGGGCAATCCCTCTGACAGCTGAAAGAAACAAACCTGAAGGTATCGGTTTGAGGTATCAGAGCATTTGGGCAGCACAGTGGCTAAATGGTTAGCACTTCTGCCTGACAGCACTAGGGTCATTGGTTCAAATCCCACCCACAGCACCACCTACCTGGAGTTTGTATGTTCTCCCTGTGCCTGTGTGAGTTTCCACTGGGTACTCCAGTTTCCTCCCACACTCCAAAGACATGCTGTTAGGTGAATTAGCTCCTGTCTAAATTGTCCCTAGTATGTGTATGTATGAATGTGAGTTAGGGACCTTAGATTGTACGCCCCTTGAGGCTTAGGGACTGATGTGAATGTACAATATATATGTGAAGCGCTGCATAAATTGACGGCACTATATAAGTAGCTGAAATAAATAAATTTTGTGCTTGTTTAGTATTGGCACCTATGCTGATACCATTATCGGTGCAACCCTGGTTGCTGCACTTCATAAGATAGGCTGCTTCGTCTTAAAATGGTTGTTCCCTATACAGTAGTGTAGACATGTTTCTTCTAAAGATGTCTCAATTATAGCCAGAGTTATTAAAACTGTATGAAATGCAAGTATCTGTAATTCAAAACCTCAACTGCAGATGTGTATTGTGGAATCACATACCAGACAGGCTTTTTACAATCTGCCATTAGCAGGTCTGAACTAAGAGGCATCCTGTTAATGAATATGGTCTCCATTTAGACCTTGATGATTGGGCCCTTGACAGGCCTCTTGTTCTCAGGGTTCTGCTTATAATAGCATGTATAGACAGTATATATAGTATATCAGCAGTTTGCAATGGGCTTTTAACCAGGTTTTGCAGACCTGCTAAACCAGATTTAGATAATGCTTAGCTGTCTCAATGAAATTTTATGATACTGTGAGGATCGTCTGCTAAGAAAGTTTAATGGAATTAAAGGAGAAGTTCACCTTTTGGACAAAAATAATAAATGCACATTTTTTTGCAGGTAAAAAATTAGCATTTATTATTTTTGTCCAAAGGAATCTAGAGAGCATTACACCAGCGATCAGTAAATCACTGGTGCCATGCAGGTCTCCTGCAGACCTGTCAGAATATTTGCTTGCAGGGGCGTCCCTAGGGTTGGTGTCACCTGGTGCGATAACACTTGGTGACACCCCCTCCGATGATCCCTGCAGAATGGATTGGATCTGTGGATCGGATCTGCGGATTGAGCATAATGGGTTGGAGTCCGATCCATTGTGCTCCCCAATCCGCAGATCTGATCCATCCTGTGGGGATCATCGGCATGCAACCTATACGGGGTGACACCGGACCCGCTCCACAAAAAGGTAAGTTGTAAAGCAAGCCGATGATCCCCGCAGGATGGATTGGATCTGCAGATTGGGGAGCATAATGGATCGGACTCTGATCCATTATGCTCAATCCACAGATCTGATCCATCCTGCGGGGATCGTCAGCTTGCTTTACACTTGCCTTTTTGTGGAGCGGGTCCAGTGTCACCCAGTGCGGTATGTGTCACCCAGTGTGGCGCACACCCCCAGCACCTACCTAGGGACGCCACTTTCTGCTTGCAGTATGGGATGTACGGGATGTACAGGATGTACGGGATTTACGGGATGTACGGGATGTATGGGATGTATGGGATGTACAGGATGTACGGAATGTACGGTCAAGCAGATATAGCGACAGGAAGCTTCGATGAAGTACCATGGGACCAAGTTGTGCTTTGTGTGTCTTATGGACAGAGAGCCGGCTCAGGAGTGAGGACTTGCTATGCTGGACACTTGACAGGGGGAAGAGCCAGGTGCACCAGTGGGGGACCAGAGAAGAGGAAAATTTTGTTTTATTTTTTTTTGTTCCTGTACTTCTCCTTCAAAACAAAACTCATTGCACATGTAAAATTTGTACCTTTTGTGTACCTATGAGCATTTATTTCCGGCTTTTAGCTGCACAAAGAAAGATTTAATAAAACCGAAGCACTCAAAATCGGGTGCAGCTGTGCATGGTAGCCAATCAGCTTCTAAGGTCAGCTTGTTCAATTAAAGTATTACTAAACCCACAACAGTAACATTAGTCTGTATATGCAGTAAAGCATGCTTGTTATACTCACTGTGGAACCTAAGGGGTAAATCCTCCGCATTGTGTAAAAAGGATCTTTGATCCTGTCTTTTCTGATCCTCCCCTTCTTCTACTGTCCCCAATCTATTTTCTGATAGCCTTGGGGACCTGCTGCACATGCTCAGTTTGTATTGCTAAAGAATTTATTATTTTCCTGAGAGAACGCATCTGATCAGCACAGGACCAATCAGTGCTATCCCCACAGGGGGTCAGGGATCCTGAAGCCTCATAGGACAATCAGGGGAAAATGAAAACTCCTCCTACAAACCTTAACCAGTGCTTTGCTTGACATTGATAGAAGTCACAAGACTGCTATATACTGTTGATGAGAAAAGGTATTTAGCAGTTGATATTTACTAAAATAATTGCATTTCTATGTTCTGTGTACTGTGGGAGACCAGATATAGTGAATGCAAGGTCCTGGGAGACCAGATATAGTGAATGCAGGGTCCGGTGAGACCGGATATAGCGAATGCAGGGTCTGGGGAGACCGGATATAGTGCATGCAGCATCAGGGGAGACCAGATATAGTGAATGCAGGGTCCGGGGAGACCAGATATAGTGAATGCAGGGTACGGGGAGACCAGGTACAGTGGATGCAGGGTCCGGGGAGACCAGGTATAGTGGATGCAGGGTCCGGGGAGACCAGGTATAGTGGATGCAGGGTCCGGGGAGACCAGGTATAGTGGATGCAGGGTCCTGGGAGACAAGATATAGTGAATGAAGGGTCCGGAGAAACTGGATATAGTGAAAGCAGGGTCCAGGGAGACCAGATATAGTGAATGCAGGGTCCGGGGAGACCGGATATAGTGAATGCAGGGTCCAGGGAGACCAGGTATAGTGAATGCAGGGTCCAGGGAGACCAGGTATAGTGAATGCAGGGTCCTGGTAGACCAGATATAGTGAATGCAGGGTCCGGGGAGATCGGATATAGTGAATGCAGGGTCCTGGGAGACCAGATATAGTGAATGCAGGGTCCTGGAAGACCAGGTATAGTGAATGCAGGGTCCTGGGAGACCGGATATCGTGAATGCAGGGTCCAGGGAGACCAGGTATAGAGAATGCATTGTTGCGGAGACCAGATATAGTGAATGCAGGGTCCTATTAGACCAGATATAGTGAATGCAGGGTCCTGTTAGATCAGATATAGTGAATGCAGGGTCTGGGGTTTAGTAACACATTAAGCTTTGACAATAAAACCTGGAAGTTGTACCAAATTTTGCACCAAGAAGTTTTAGTAAATAACCCCCATTGCCTGGCTACCCTGGTGTTTTTCGGGTGTCTCTTTCAGTTTCAGTCTCTATGTAGGCTGCCAGTTTGCTATGAAGCTAGACTAAATATATCTAGTTGGTGGGAAGACTGACTCTCTAACCCCAAAGAATACTAATTAATACTCATTCTGTTCTCTGCAAACTGGGACTCCTTTACTGCTTTCTTGGCTAAGCTGACAAAAAGATCTAGAGCCAAGCCTAAAACACACATCCACACGTGTCTACCGGAGAAAGCCTGGATGTCTTTCAGAAGCTGAGGTCAGTGCTTGTGTGAGGGAAAAGACACAGTCCAAACTTAAGCACCTTTCCAGATTAAAAAAAAAAATGTAAAACTGCTTTATTGCCTTTTGGATTCCATTACGCTGACAGTAAAACTACTATGTACAATTATATACTAACTGCCCACTCAGGAAAATTAATGCATCAGTCTTTACCCTGTGTCCCCATATAAATGCAGATGAGGTATTTCCAGTGAATGGCCAAAATGCATTTCAATAATCCAAACAATAAAACAAGCAGACAGTAAACTTTAAAATCAATATTTTAAAAATCCCTTTGGTAATCTTCTGTTATTCCTTTTCTCTTTTTTATGGCTCTTTGGGGGGAACAACGAGTAAGGCAGCAAAGATCATAGGATGTCTGTCTGTTCCATAGAACCTGACCTTGACAGTAATGTCAGACTGCGAAGTTACGAAAAATAACACTTAATAGGTGTAATCATTCTGAGACGTATTTTATGTGAGATGAGCAAAACCAAACAGGGCTGTTTTGTGATGAATGAAAATGTTCTTTAAACTTACTAAATAAAATCTATGTAAAGGTAGACTAAACAAAACTATTAAAAGAAACCAAAGACTTAGTGGTTTGGTTTGCTTCAAAATGCTTACATTTTTATTAAACCCAGGACCCTGCATGCACTCTATCTGGTCTCCCCAGACCCTGCATGCACTCTATCTGGTCTCCCCGGACCCTGCATGCACTCTATCTGGTCTCCCCGGACCCTGCATTCACTATATCTGGTTTCCCCGGACCCTGCATGCACTCTACCTGGTCTCCCCGGACCCTGCATGCACTCTATCTGGTCTCCCCGGACCCTGCATTCACAATATCTGGTCCCCCCGGACCCTGCATTTACAATATCTGGTCTCCCCGGACCCTGCATTCACTCTATCCGGTCTCCCGGGACCCTACATTCACTATATCTGGTCTCCCCGGACCCTGCATTCACTATATCTGGTCTCCCCAGACCCTGCATTCACTATATCTGGTCTCCCCGGACCCTGCATTAACTCTATCTGGTCTCCCCGGACCCTGCATTAACTCTATCTGGTCTCCCCGGACCCTGTATTCACTATATCTGGTCTCCCAGGACCCTGCATTCACTATATCCAGTCTCCCAGGACCCTGAATTCACTATATCCGGTCTCCCACAGTACTCACAACATGGAAATGCAATTATTTTAGTAAAAATAAACTGCTAAATACCTTATCTCATCAGCAGTTAGAGCAGTCTTTGGACTTCTATCAGTGTCCAGCAGAGCACTGGTTAAAGTGTTACTAAGCCCACAACAGTAAAATCAGTCTGTATATGCAGTAAAGCATGCTTGTTATACTCACTGTGGAACCTAAGGGGTTAATCCTCTGCATTGTGTAAAAGGTGGTTTGATCCTCTGTTCTCTGATCCTCCCCATCTTCTACTGTCCCCAATCCATCTGCTGATAGAACAGAGCTCTAGGAGGCTATGACCCTCCTTTTGTTGAAATGACCACTTGATACAGACTGAATATATAGTCACGTGCACATGCTCAGTTTGGTGTGTATTGCTAGAGAGGTTTTTTTTTTTTTTCTTGGGAGAGTGCATGTGATCAGCACAGGGCCAATCAGCACTGTCCAGACAGAGGTCAGGGGTTCTGCATCCTCCTAGTACAGAAAGAAAACTCCTCCTACAAGGTTTAACCGGTGCTCTGCTGAAGTCACAAGACTGATAAATACTGCTGATGAGGAAAGGTATTTAGCAGTTTATAGTTACTAAAATAATTGAATTTCCATGTTGTATGTACTGTGGGAGACCAGATATAGTGAATGCAGGGTCCGGAGTTTAGTAACACTTTAAAGTGGTTCTAAAGGCTCAAAGTTTTTTACCTTCATGCATTCTATGCATGAAGGTAAAAAACCTTTTCCGTGCAGCTGCCCCCCTAGTTCCCCCCCTTGCTACTCACCTGAGCCCCCCCCCCCCCTCCAGCAATGTGCACTGGAGTCTTGGCTAGCCCGGGACTCATTGGCTGAGACAGAAGCAGGAGCCATTGGCTCCCACTGCTGTCAATCACTGCCAGTGAGCCAATGAGAAAATGGAGGGGGTTGGGCCGAGCCGCAGCTCCATGTGTGAATGGACACACAGAGCAGCGGGTGCCTCCATAGCAAGCTGCTTGCTGTGGGGGGACCCAACAGGAGGCAGGGGCCGGGAGCACTGGCAGGGGACCCAAGAAGAGGAGGATCCAGGCTGCTCTGTGCAAAACCAATACACGCAGCAGGTAAGTATAAGCATATTAAGCCTTTTGAATCATTATAAAGCTTGTAGGAGGAGTTTTCATTCACTGCTGATTGTCCTGGACAGTGCTGATTGGCCCTGTGATGATCACATGCACTCTCCCAAGAAAAACAAAAACTCTCTAGCAATACACACCAAACTGAGCATGTGCAGCTTGCCCCCAAGGCTCTGTTCTAGCAGAAGCTGGATTGGGGACAGTGGAAGAAGGGGAGGATCAGAGAAGACAGGATCAAACATCTTTTTTACACAATGCGAAGGATTAACCCCTCAGGTTCAACATTGAGTATAACAAGCATGCTTTACTGCATATACAGACTGATTTTACTGTTGTGGCTTTAGTAACATTTTAACTTTTGCTTGCAGACTCAATGCAATCATATTTTGACTAAGCAATGTAAAATGGCAATCAAGTCAAATTATACCTAGCAAAAGTAAGGTGCACATTGGCATGGCGCTTCACAGAACAATTATTATTATGGTATAATTATTATTATTATTATTATTATGTGCCATCAATTTGAGTCTGAGCCCTAGAGACTTGATGACTAAGAGTTCTAAAAAGAATTTGTCTTTGTGCTAGTCTGATGAGATCCTCCAGTGTCATCCCCACAGCTGTAGTCAATATGTCCAACCACCTAGTAGTCAGGCTTCCTCTTCGCCTGGTTCCTTCAATCTTCTCAAACATTATTTCCTTCTCCAGAGATCTCTCTCTTCTAACAGTGTCACCAAAATAAGACAGTCACAACTTCATCATTTGGGCTTCTAGTGAGATAGCAATATAGAAATTCCCCCGCACACTGTGCAGCCAGTCAGTGTGAAAATAAAGTCTACACTCCCAGTGCCCAGTCTGTGGCCTGATGGGCCAAGTGAGAACCTTTGGCACTTACTGTGCTGTCCTTAGGGCACCTGCAGACAGCAACTTGTGTTATTACCTAGCTTCTTACTCAGGCCAGTGATGGAAATGTATATTTTAAAATTGGCTGTAGTAGTTAAAGTGATTGTAAACCTCTGAAATGAAAAATGAACAAAGCATTTCCCTCTATAGTGTGTACTTGCCTCAATCCAAAGCACCTAGTGTGATTTCAGTCTGCCTTCTCTTCCCTCTTCTATTTGCATGGGTCACTTTTGACATGCAACCCTGCACCTCCCCACTTCCAGCACACATCAGATGATCGACGGCTTCAGCTGTGTATGTTTCCCTATGAGGCTGTGTATAGAGGGTGTGTTTGTATTCCCTCCACTCAGGTCTCAGATTACACTCCCTGTTCTTTGCTGTGCAGTGTGTAACATCAGATCCCTGCCCCATTCTTCTGGAGCTGAAAAATAGCCCCAATCCAAAGCACCTAGTGTGATTTCAGTCTGCCTTCTCTTCCGTCTTCTATCTGCATCGGTCACTTTTCACATGCAGCCCTGCAACTCCCCACTCAGGTCTCAGATTACACTCCTTGCTTTTTGCTGTGCAGTATGTAACATCAGATCCCTCCCCCATTCTTCTGGAGCTGAAAAATTGCCTCAATCCAAAGCACCTAGTGTGATTTCAGTCTGCCTTCTCTTCCCTCTTCTATTCACATGGGTCACTTTTGACATGATGTCCTGCACCTCATCACTTCCAGCACACATCAGATGATTGACAGCTTCAGCTGTGCATGTTTCCCTATAAGCCTGCGTAGAGAGGGTGTTTTTTTTATTCCCTCTATTCAGGTCTCAGATTACACTCCTGCTCTTTGCTGTGCCGTGTGTAACATCAGATCCCTGCCCCATTCTTCTGGAGCTGAAATATAGCCTTTGATCTCTGAACCTTGAACAGTTGTAGAGGAGAGAGAGCTGCAGATAACAGGTACAACTTATGTTATGAGGCTAGCCACTTCAATGGATACCTGTATATGTAGGGGTTTACAACCACTTTAACCTCCCTAACGGTATTCCCGAGTGTAGCTCGGGGTAAAATGTCTGTTCCAAAAGCGGTAACCCCGAGCTACACTCGGGCTTACCATGCGGCGCTGCACAGGGAGTCCCTGCAGCACTTACCTTGTCCTTCGCTCCCGCGATGTGTCCCCTGCAGCGTCCCCGGCCATCTCCTCCGGCCGATGCCGGCATCCGGCTTCTGTGTTTTGGTCCCTGTGACGTCGGGACGTACGGGCGCCGGCGGCGGCGGGAAATTTGAAAATTTTAAAAAATGTCATTTTTTTCCAAAAAATTTTACATAGTAAAACATTGCTGTTTCAACCCATTTCACATACATTGTGTGCCGAGTGCTTTGTCCGGCGCCCTGCCTGCATTTTGTCTGTTCTTTCTGCCTGGAAACTGCGAAAAGTCCATGGCGTCCAAAAAGCGTCCCTTTAGGTCAAAAGTGGTTTTAGACCAGCTAGAGAACAGCGATAGTAAATCAGAACCACTTGCAGAATTGAGTGATAATGATTCGTGGGGGAAATTCGTCATCAGACACTGAAAACGATTTTGCGACTTTTCTCAGCGATGTGCGAACTTGGCGCTCTAGTTCAAATTTCAGTGTTTTTGGTTTGATTATATTATTGAATTAAATGTATTATTATTATATTATTATTTTTTATGATTATTTATTAAATTTTATAATTTATGATTTTGTGTTTCAAGTTTTATCATAACCGGGATGTTTACTAGACTCTTGTTCAGACAGATTTCAGTGAGTTATTCCTAAAAATTACAGCCTACAATAAAAAAAACGACATATTTCCATGCAAAATAATGGTACCGCTTTCAGCACCAAAAATCTGAAATAATCATACTGCCAGGGAGGTTAAATTAGAGATGTGCACAGAATATTTTTTTAATTTTGTTTTGAATTCGTTTGTTAGGTTAATGATTTCTTTTAATCACATCTGTTATGTTAGAATGATTTGTTTTCAGAATTTGTTTTGTTTATTTGGATTTGTTTTGTATATTTTAGATTCAGTAATTATTTTCTAATTGGTTTTAAAACAATTCCAATTTTGGAAGATGGCAATATTCATTCTATTTTATTTTATAATAATCTATTCCTTTTTATTTTATTCTGTTCTATTATTTTCTATTCTCCCTGTTGGAAACCATAAGTCACGTTTGAAGTCTCTAACTCATCACTCTAACTCTGCGGGATAGGAAAAAACGTAAATCACAACTTATATCCCCACACAACCTGATGTTGTCCTTCCTCCATATTCCAGCATTCTTCCAGACATATGAATCACCTTCGACCTTCACCTTTCGTCCCTGGTCATGATTATGTTTAATAGAATTACACCATATTCATTCAACCAACTTGAAATGCTTTTCCCACCTTCAGAAACACCATAAACTCCTGAGCACGAAAAATTTTGGATACCTCCAAATCAAACATGTTTTAATTTCAATGACCACAACTGAAAAATTGTGCCAATCAGACCCCATGCTAAAGAGGTAATCTCCACACTATATAAGATCCTGTTATCCAACCTTAAGCCATCCATCCTCACCTACGTTGATAAGCGGATGGTTGATCTATCACTTGAACATACGCTTAAGGACTGGACAAACATTTGGCTAGCAACTCATAAATCACTCCATAAACTATCGACTATAGAAACGATTTATAAAGTATTAGCCAGATGGTATCTTGTACCCCAAAGGACAGTGAAATATGTCCCAGACTAACCACCAGCTTGCTGCAGGGGCTGTGCTGAGTCCAGCTCATACCTCCACATCTGGTGAACCTGACCAGTACTACGATCCTTCTGGACCAAAATGTTTCTAATTCTTTTGAAATTATTCAATCCTGATATACAACCAGATCCTCAGGAATATTTAAATCAGATATTTGAGAATGTAGAGATATGTATCATAGAAATAGTCCAAAGAAAGGGTGCGAATTCTAATGTGGCCCAGATGCCTTGTCTTCTCAGCTTCTCATATGATTAAATGTAATACTTGCTAAGCGATTTGATTGACAAATATTACTCTATTCAAAATCCAGAGATATTCAATTTATAATTAATTACAGAGACACAATGACATTCAAATTGTTAGATATTTTTTCTCGCGAAGCCAATTAGACTGTTCATTCCTTTATTGAAAGCATTCATTCTAGTCTGGATATGTGGAATATCACTTAGCATTAACAAAAATGAGTACCTCATGAATTAGATGAACCAAGAAAATCCATCAAGAGATATTTTTTTTCTAACATTCTATATTTTCTTTTCCATCAGGCAGTAATGTTTTTTTTTTGCTTGCTTTGAAAGCTGTATTAACTTGGATCCTTGCATTTGACATATGTCTGTTCACTTGGATTATTATATAATCAGTATGTAATTGCTTTGGTAGGAAAATATGGTATGATTGTAAAAAAAAAGATAGAGACTGTTTAAAGTATTGTAAAGTATGAACCCCATATGGAGTTTTATTCAGCTGCTGTTTATTGTGATCCTGAAATTGTAATTGCAAAAAAAAAAATCTCTAGGGCTGATTAACTGAATAGATAAACTATTTCAAATTTGGAGGTTTTATCTAACAGGTTAGTGTCTGGGCGAAATCAAAACCTCCCCTCAATCTCTCTTACCTCCCTCTCTGAAACTCTTTTCATACTCCTTTATACTCATCTGAATCCATTGTCACATGGGGGTTTATTTACTAATACTGGAGAGTGCAAAATCTGGTACAGCTCTGCATAGAAACCAGTCAGCTCATAGCCGGATCTAAGCTGCACCCCCCAAGATTTCAATTGTTCCCCCTTCCCCCCAAAGCCATTAGCTCCATTTCACCCACTTTCGCCAAGGTCCCCCCAAAGCCATCAGCTCCATTTCTCCCACTTTAGCCAAGGTCCCATAAAGTCTACGGGAGCACTGCCAGGAAGGCTGTATGGGTTGCCACTATCCCCTAATATCAAGTAATAGGAGATCAATATATCAAAATACAAAATGTGTTCAAGTCAAACTTGAACTTTTAATTTTACAGGCATAAAAATGGACACTAGCGTGGTGGAACTACATGCAGTAGTAAATGGCAAGTGTGTCCTATTACGGATAGGTGGTGCACATGTCGCGGGCCAGTCCAGAGACCATTAATCAAGATGGCAGACAACAGTGTTAGTGCGTGCATGGAACAGCGTGTGGTGATGAAGATGCTTGTGAACAAAGGCATACAATCCATGGATATCTACAGAAGACTTCAAGCACAGTATGGTGATGAGACACGTAGCCACAGTAGGACATTTTAATGGTGTAAATGTTTCAAAAATGGTCGTACGTCCATCAGTGGCGATCCTGGCCATGGTAGTTCCCAGCCCACAGCAGTCATTCCTGTGAACATTCAACCCGTGGAACGCCTAATTCTGCATAATCGATGCATAACCTGTCATGAAATTGCACAAGAGACCAGTCTTTCTGTGGGAACGGTGAACACAATGATGACGAAGTGAAGCAGGCTATGCTAGAATGATTCAGGCGTACTGACAAATCTTTCTATGCAGAAGTTTTCCAGGCATTAGTTTGATGCTGGGATAAGTGTATAAATGTAGTAGGGGAGTATGTTGAAAAATAAATTCAGTTTCCACTCCTTGTAATGTGTTCTTTTATTATAACCCCAGAAACCACTAAACAGCTCATCCACTCCCTCATCATATCACGACTCGACTACTGCAACTCCCTCCACACTGGCCTGCCTCGCCGCTGGCTATCCCCGCTTCAGTCGATCCTGAATACGGCTGCCAGACTCATTCACCTTTCCAACCGCTCCATCTCCACCACCCCCCTCTGCCAATCCCTCCACTGGCTTCCGATTGCGCAATGGATCAAATTCAAAATCCTAACACTGACGTACAAAGCCGTCCACCACACTGCCCCAAACTACATCACTGACCTAATATCCAAGTACCACCCAACACGCACACTCCGCTCCTCACAAGACCTCCTTCTCTCTAGTTCCCTGGTCTCCTCCTCCCATGCCCGCCTCCAGGACTTCTCCAGGGTGTCACCCATCCTCTGGAACTCCCTGCCCCAACCCATCAGACTATCACCTACTCTCCTCTCCTTTAGGTGCACCCTGAAAACCCATCTCTTCAGGGAAGCCTACCCCACCCCCTGCTAACTTGCCGATCTCCTCCACTCCTCCTACCACTCCATCCCCCACAGCTATCTCCTCCTGTGCCACCATCCCCTCCCTCCTAGATTGTAAGCTCGAAAGAGCAGGGCCCTCAATCCCCTCATGTTTTGCATTGTATTGGTATTGTTCTGTCACATGTTCTGTCCCCCTTTGTAATGTACAGCGCTGAGCGAACTATTGGCGCTTTATAAATACTGTATAATAATAATAATAAAATAAACCCAAAGTCCCGGTTTGATTTGAACACCCCTTGTACATGCAATCTCGGCTCGCCGGCATAGTAAGAAAGATGGTAGGGCTGGGACTCTGTAGATCCCAGGTGGTGTCAGTTGGCTGAGGAGGCAGCAGGAGTTGGGCTGCACCACCTTCCACTGCCTCCCCAGCCAATGGGTACATCATCGCAATCAAGTTGTCCTGGGGGCTGGATCGACTCTGCAAAGAAGCGACTGAAGTGAGAGAGAGGCAGTAACAGTGTTTTGCCCCATTGGTAAAGGGAAGCTACTAGATTTGCCTGCTTCCCCCCCCCCCCACACCTTTTAATATCAGTCACTGTAATGCCGTCCATATTGCTGTCCTTTGAACAGCATGACAGTACCCTTACATCTGTGCAGAATAGCTGTCAGCTTACTGTCACCATGTTAAAAGGACAGCAATATGGATGTCATTACAGTGACTGTTACAGTATTAGTCCAGGTTCACACTAGCAAATGCTCTGAAAAGTAATCCACAATGGATTGCTTTTTAGAGTGTGGCTAAGCAGCCAACGTCAGGCATTCAAGAGACGATACTGTCACATCCTAAATCCCTGTGTGTTTTATGTATTTATTTCTTGGCAAATGCCAGTTTATAATGAGCATAATGTGCTTCAACTGCAAGAGCTTTTGCTCACAGTTGTAGTGCAGCTCTACTGACTGGAATGACTGATTCTGACATGCGATGCCACCTGTCAACTCAACATGCCAAGGGGCGGACTGACCATTTAAGCACTCAGGCACTGCCCGAGGGCCCGGGGTCAGTAGGGGGCCCCATGAGATGCCCCTGGTACCTTTTCATAGGCTTTTTTGGGCGTGGCGAGGACACAGGGGCCCAATGATCCCCTATTGCCCGGGGGCCCCATGAGTTGTCAGTCCTCCCCTGAACATGCCCCATTAAATTTGCTGCAGTATGTGAAAAGCCTCCTTCAGCTGTATTTTAAACTTTAGGTAAGAGGCTAGGGGGCGGTGAAACTGCAGCTCAGCCACCTGTTTTTACCACCCCCTTGCCTTCTGTGTGTATGAGGCTTAAGAGCTTGTTCCCACCATGAATTCACAGGACAGTTCTGCACATTCCTGTGCAATTCACATGCGATTTGGGTGCAGTGCGATTTCAATTGACTGGGCTGAAATTGCTCCGGACCAGGGGCGGACTGACCATTTGGAAACTCGAGCACTGCCCGAGGGCCCGGGGTCAGTAGGGGGCCCCATGAGATGCCCCTGGTACCTTTTTCATAGGCTTTTTTGAGTTTGGGCAAGGACACAGGAGCCCCATGATCCCCTATTGCCCGGGAGCCCCATGAGTTGTCAGTCCGCCCCTGCTCCGGACTGCATCAAAAGTAGTGGTTGCACTAGTTTATAAAATGCAGAGCAACTGGATTGAGTGGTACTAATGTACCGTGCGATCTGGTGCAGGCAAACACACTGCGTTTGTGATCTGTGCTTGAAGTGTCATTAAAGTGGGACTTTAAGTAGTGCATAAAAATAGATGAACAGGCAGGATTTTTAATGCAGAAAAGACATGATTTGTCTCTTCTGCATTAAAATCACCCCCCTGCCTGTCCGCCTCTGTACTGTGAGCCACGCATGCACGGCACAGTGTAGAAATGTAGCAATGCAGAAGACGACAGTGCATGCGTGGGAGTGACATCAACTTATATTGTAAAGTGCTGAGCAAACTGTTGGCGCTATATAAATCCTGTATAATAATAATAATAATAATAATCTTTGCCCAGCCAATGAAAGCGAGTGGCATTCGATACCCAGAAGCTAGACGCTCAAAGATGTCAGCGGCTGGCAGGGAGCTCCAGGACGTCACATCGCTGGAGCTGAGGCGAGTATAGTTCTGCTTTATGTTTACATTGACACCCGCTGAAGGTCTCAACTGCAGTGCATTTTGAACGCTGTGCGGGAAGTGCACACAGAATGCAGGTTTCTCGCATTCTGGTGTGAACTGGCCCTAACCCTAGGTTCAAACCTAAGCATTTTCTGCAGAATTTAGCATTTTGCAGAAACGCAGTACAGTCCATTTAACATGATTTCCTATGGGACATGTTCACATCTGAGCATTTTTAACTGGTGCGTTTTTTGGAAAGGGTCAGGAACTTTTTTTAATGAAAAAAGTTGTGTTTTTGGTTCTATAGAATTCAATGGAAATGCTGCAGAAAAGCATGTATTGCTTTTTTGCTGAATTTTTACCACATTTTTCATGCGTTTTTGATGTTTTGAGGGTAAAATGATTTGTCTGCACATGCTTACTCTTTAACCACCTCCCGCCCGCCATATATTCCAATGACGGGCGCAAGGTGGTTTTCTCGTTCTGATAGGCTGTCTTTTGACGGCCTTCCATTCTCACCGCACATGCGCGACTCAGGGAGCGCGCAGTGCGGCAATTGGCGGTGCTCTATGTCCCTCGGACACAGCGGATCACCAATCCACGGAAAGAGCCGAAGATGTCGGCTCGGTCATGTGATCAGCTGTGTCCAATCACATGTAAACAGGGAAATGCCAGTTATCGGCATTTCTCTCCTCACGAGCTGTCGCGCTGACAGAGGAGAGGAGAGCCGCTAATCGGCATTCCGCGGAGGGGACTTGTACACTGATCATCAGAGCACTGATGATCAGTGTGCCCTGATGATCAGTGTGGCCCCAGAAGTGCCACCTGTCAGTGTCCATCAGTGCCAGCTGTCAGTGCTGAACAGTGCCACGTGCCAGTGCCCATCAGTGCCACATCAATGCCGCATATCAGTGCCTACCAGTGCACATCAATGCCACATATCAGTGCCCATCTGAGCTGGCCTTCAGTGTCACCCATCAGTGCCAGTCAGTGCCACCTATCAGTGCCAGTCAGTGCCGCCTATCAGTGCGCATCAGTGTCGCTTATCAGTGCCAGTCAGTGCTGCCTATCAGTGCTAGTCAGTGTAACCTAACAGTGCCAGTCAGTGCCACAAAACAGTACCAGTCAGTGCCGCCTATCAGTGCCAGTCAGTGCCGCCTATCAGTGCCATATATCAGTGCTGCCTGTCAATGCCCATCAGTGCCACCTACCAGTGCCTCCTCATCAGTGCCCATCAGTGCCACCTATCAGTGTCCATCAGTGCATCTTATCAGTGCCCATCACTACAGCCTCTTTAGCACACATCAGTGAAGGAGAAAAATCACTTATTTACAAAATTTTATAACAAAAACAAAGAAAAAACATTTTTTTTTTCAAAATTTTCAGTGGTTTTTGGTTTGTTTAAGAAAAAATGAAAAACCCCAAGGTGATTAAATACCACCAAAAGAAAGCTCTATCTGTCACAAAAAAATGATAAAAAATTTCATATGGGTACAGTGTTGCATGACCGCGCAATTGTCATTCAAAATGTGACAGCACTGAGAGCTGTAAATTGGCCTGGTCAGGAAGGGGGTATAAGTGCCTTGTAGGTAAGCAGTTAAAGACATGTAGATGACAGTACAGATTATTGGCCTCAACTCTCATTACCCACTCATGAGCTCTGCCCCTCTATACCGGCAACATGAAAGCCCTGAAAGATCTTTCTCAAGCACTTTGTGACCATTATTTAAATTAAGAAAGTCCTGGGGAGTTGGTAAGACACCACCTTGATTGTACTTCTTACTGTTTGATGGTACAAGCATTATAAAGCCTGGAGCAGAAGTCTGTTCTCACTGTTTTTCACACTTCCTGATAGGACTGATTGTGGACTTTTTTTTGAAATATTTGAATTCTGTTCTGTTATGTGACATTTTGTATTTTTTTGATTATTTAGTTTTTAGCGCAACACAATTTATTATAATTTCCATGCACTAGGTGGGGTATTATCTAGTTTGTGCGCGCAGCTTACTTTTTGTTTTATTTTTTTTTAATACTAGTGCACAGTTTTTTTGTTTAATAATATTATTATTATTATACAGGATTTATATAGCGCCAACACTTTGCGCAGCGCTTTACAATATAAGGGAGACAGTACAATTACAATACGTTTCAGTACAGAAGGAATAGGAGGGACTTGCTCGTGGAGCTTACAATCTAAAGGAAGGGGGAGATGATACAAAAGGTGATAGCTGGGGGGGATGATCTGGTGGAGGTGATTCAAGTACAGTTCTTAGGTGGAGGTGGGGTAGGCTTCCCTGAAGAAGTGAGTTTTCAAAGATCGCCTAAAGGCAGACAGGGTGGGGGCTGACCGGACATGCCGTGGTAGGGAGTTCCAGAGGATGGGAGAGGCTCTGGAGAAGTCCTGGAGGCAAGTGTGGGAGGAGGTGATGAGGGAGCTAGAGAGGAGGATATCATGGGAGGAGCGGAGTGGGTGATTTGGGCGGTATCTGTGGATGAGGTCGGTGATGTAGCTGGGGGCAGTGTTGTGGATGGCTTTGTAAGCTGTGGTTAGTATTTTGAATTTTTACGTTGGGTTAGTGGAAGCCAGTGGAGGGATTGGCAGAGAGGGGCAGCAGTCGCTGATCGGTTGGTAAGGTGTATGAGTCTAGCAGCAGCATTCATAATAGACTGAAGGGGGATAGCCTGTGTAACGGTAGACCAGTGAGGAGGGAGTTGCAGTAACCAAGGCATGGATAAGTTGTTTTGTGGTGTCAATATATTGCTGTGTCTTTGTTTTAGGACTATTTTTAAGCCATTTTATTGCCATAGTGCCTTAACAAAGCATTTTTTGCAGGTCCTATTTTTTATTATTTAACAAAGCCCACTTACACTACTGGTGGGTCAATGAGTCAGTCCTCATTTCTTCCATACACTCAATTTCTCGCTCTGCATAAAATATAAGTCATCTAACATCCATATAGACGTCATGCTTTGTTCTCCTCTATGGCATCTCCACATGCTGGCGTAGTAAAGGCAACAAATTCAGTAAATATAAAAATAGACTGCAATGCTCATGTTTATGATAAATTAGCATTTCTAGTCCAGCCAACAATGGAGAACTACTGCAAAGGGAAAAAGCTGCCAAGCCATTTTCATATATATGTGGCGATATCTAGAGCACTGGATGCTTTAAGTGTATTTCTCAGCAAAGCAGGAAAAAAACATACATCTGCAATACATGCAGTTCTGCCACTTCTGGTGCCGTTATGGCTCCCCACCTCGCTCATCAGTCAAAGGCTGATTGGTAGCAAAGTACTACTGTTACTCCGCTGTTCAGTGTTTGACACAGCATGTAGAACTTCATCCCATGCAGCAATCCTTCCTCCTAGACTGTTTTGAAAATGAAGCAGACTAGCAGTATCTTGTGACCTTATTTGTCATATTAGAAGATGATTTTAAGAAGCTTCTACAATTCATTTTTATAAGTGAAGGTTATGATCAGGGGCAGGCTGACAACTAATGGGGCCCCCAGGCAATAGGGGATCATGGGGCCCCTGTGTCCTTACCCAAACTCAAAAAAGCCTATGAAAAAGGTACCAGGGGCATCTCATGGGGCCCCCTACTGACCCCTGATTATGATGCATGTACTGGAGTTCTCTCTACTTAGCTATGTCTGCTGCCTGTTCTTCTGCCTGGGCTTAATTATGGGTTCATCCATGGATTTTCTGAAATTCGCAGTGTTAATTGTATCATAAGTGCTGCTTGTCATATACATTTAAAATTAGACATCTGCACACCGGAAATTTTGTTTTGTTTTGGATGCATTCATTCATTCAAGAATTTCTTTTCGTCACATTTGTTATGTTGACCTGATTCATTTTCAGAATTAGTTTCATGTCTTTGTCATTCCTTTTGTAGATTCGTTGGTCTCAGTGGATTTGAAAAATATTGCTTTTTTCCCCAGAATATATATTTATATATATATGCAATATATTATCAAGTCGGGTGGATTTGAATTGGAAGGATTCAGTATTTTTGAATGCTAAATATGAAAGTGATGAAGGTATGTTACCAACAACTGCGCTTAATATATAAACAAGTGATAAATGCCGTTATTAAATAAATAATAACTGTGTATAACCACATAAACCGAGCTGCCACTTTAAAAATAAATAAATCGTAAAAAAAAACCGTTAACAAGTATTCAAGTGGCGCATAATCAATATTCCATGCATAAAAACAATAAAGTATATAGAAGTAAATAAAAATATTCCACAAAACAATGTAAATATATAATTGTGTATAATCCAAAAGAAGTCCAAATAACATCAATAAGTCCATTCAAAAGAAGATCACCACACGAAGAGATCTTGTGCAAGACAAGTGAATATATATATATATATATATATATATATATATACATACATGTGTGTGTGTGTAGTGCCCCCCCCTCTCAGGTGACCGGAAGTGACGCTGACCGAAACCAGAAGTGACGCAGGAGCGTCACCGATCGAGGCCGGCAGTGGTGAGAGCACTAATTCGGCTTTCTTCACTCTAAGCTGATTTAAGCTAACATCTTTGGGCTTTTTATTTATTTATATCTTGTAAGTGGCAGTCTATTGTGGCAATAAATAAACTTTTAGTTGGTACTGTACCTTTGGGGTTTCTCGTTTCTTTCTCTTACATGGTCATTTGAGTATGGAGTATTAGGAGGAGAAAGGAGTTCTTGATCTTTACTTCCTAAATTTGATTACTGGAGTTCAAGAGTACCTGTCTTGGGATTATGTTTTTTTCAACAGAGGAGATTGAAACACCATAGTGGTCTGATTTATCTCTTGAAGATAAAAAGCCTAGTCTGCCAACCATTAGAATGGGAGGCAACACTTGTTGAGTGCACACCTGAGAGGGGGGCACTACATACACACACACACACACACACACACACACACACACACACACACACACACACACACATATATATATATATATATATGTATATATATATATTCACTTGTCTTGCACAAGATCTCTTCACGTGATGATCCTCTTTTGGACAGACATATTGATATTATTTGGACTTTTTTTATATTATACATAATTATTCTTAATTATATATTTAAATTTTTTTTGTAGAATATTTTTATTCACTTCTATATACTTTAATGTTTTTATGCACAGAATATTGATTATGCACCACTTGAATACTTGTTAAAGTGTTTTTTAATATGATTTTTGAATGCTAGTAAAACCCAACAAGAGAAATTGCATGAGCTGTTTGGACAGTATCAACTTGCATCATAGGAAGTTAAGAGGGCAATAACTTCACTGCAGGATATCGAAACTTTACAAGAAGACCTCTATAAAACAAAGTGGTGGGCAAATACATGGCAAATAAGGTTTAATGTTAAAAAATGTAAAGTGATGCACCTGGGGCTAAGAATATGAACATGAGTTGCTCACTATGGGGAGAACCTTTGGGGGAATCTAGGATGGAAAAAGATCTGGGGGTCCTAGTAGATAACAGGCTCAGCAAAGCCATGCAATGCCAAGCTGCAGCAAGCAAAGCTAGCCGAGTACTAACGTGCATAAAAAAGGGTATTTACTCAAGAGATAAAACAATAATCCTGCCATTTTAAAAAACTCTGGTTCAGCCACATCTTGAGTATGCTATTCAGTTCTGGTCACTAATCCTCAGGAAGGACGTGCTGAAATAGGGAAAGGCAACCAAGCTAATAAAGGGACTGCAGGACCTCAGTTACAAAGAACGACTACAAACCCTAAAATTATTCTCCCTGCGGAAGAGACACTCGAGAGGAGATATGATAGCGATATATAAATGTCTTAATGGTGATTCTAGCATAGGGAGTAAGCTATTCAGTCTCAGGGAGTGTAAGAGGACACGTGGTAATTCAATGGGAGGAAGAACTTAACCTTAAACTGCATAGGGAATTTTTCACTATCAGAGCAGTTAGGATGTAGAACTCCCTTCCACAATCGGTGGTGTCAGTGGGAAGTATAGTTAGTTAAAAACAACTCTTAGAGAGGCATCTTAGCAACCCCAGTATACAGGGATATGGGAGATGATTTTTGACATGAACAAACACACCCACACAGGTTGAACTGGATGGACTGGTGTATTTATTCAACCTTACCAATTATGTATCTATGTCTCTATGTAACTATGAGCATCATGAATTATAGAATAGAACAAAATTCTGATCCATTCGTTTTCTGAGTTATAAAGTTAATTTAAATTTAATTAATTTTCCCCCTGGGCCCGAACTACTATCACATCATGTGACATCATTCGAATGAAACAATGAAATAAATGCATTTGTGAATTTTGTTAAAACTTTTTTATTTCAGATTCATTGACATTCGTTACTATGTCTGTTTGGAAATTTGTTTACATCTGAATCTCCAAAAAATTATATTTCTTTCGAAAGGCAAATTGAATCAAAAATCTAATTTTTTAAAAATATTTGTATATGTCATTTAAAAAAATTACAGTAAAAGAACGAAAGAAAGACTCTGCTCACCCGCCTGTGTGTACTAAGCTATTGTGCTCCGAACACTACCTTCCTATGCTTGGAGGCTCTTGGTAAGTATAATGCAGAGCACTCCTATTTAAAGCCCATGTGTACAGGTTATGAGTTCATGCATCAGCTGCTATTGCATTTTACATCACATTTCCAAAGGGACGTTCAAATATTCTTATGAAATTATATAGGCATTATAAATCACTTACCTCCTGGGAAGCCCAAGACTTCAGAGCTATAGATAAATGTGAGTTGCTCTAACTGAATCCTTTTATCAGTGCACAGTCAATTAGAAGTTCATTGAGAATCAATTTCCAAGTCTCACTTGAGATATAACTATAGATCAAGGCCCAGCAATGCCAATTATCAGTGTAATGGAATAGTTGATTGATTAATTGTAAATACTAAAACAGCTTGGAGAAATGAGAATGCAGAACCTGTATATGAACAACATTTGTATAGAGTATAATAAACATGATATGCTGCAAAGTTAAGTTGTTCTTAAATAGGTAAACCTAGTGCCACGAGAGCAGGTCTTAAATGACTACATGTATGGTATAACTGCTAAATGGTAATGTATTACACATGACTGATAGCTGTCTGGCTGGTCTATGTGTTTAAGACTGTGTCTACAAACTAAAGACATAGACCAGTTGAGAAGAAGAAGAAACCTCCTGTGCTCAAAATACCAGTTTAGGTATAAGTGGACCAAGATTCTTCTACATTTCCATTCAATCAAATCAGACAAAGCTATGCAGCCCTCTTAGGGCTGGGGAAAGCCTAGAAAACACACTAAAAAACAAGAAAAGGGTGCACAAGCCTTGCACATTATCTCAACAATAGTCTTTTATTAATAGAGTAAAACAGATATATACTCACAAACATCAAGATTCACAAGCATATCATGACCGACATTGGCCCGGGTAACATAAAGTGCTGAGCGGATCCCAAAACCAGGAAGACACTTGAAAATGTCTGACATGCTTTGAGGGGTGATCCCCTCTTCCTCTGTGGTTGGCTCTGATAAAGAGGTCATCTGGTTGGAGAAGATTAGATAAGTAGGAAAGGTTTTGAAGCAGCTCAAACACACATTCATGGAGGTAGACATAGCAAATGTTGATGCCTAACTTGGGGTGTTATACTGATGAAACAATACTGATTAAGTTGGCCATAGATGGACCAAAATGTGACCTGCTCAGCAAGAACTGGAGGAATTTTGATCCATCAATGGCCAGGCTGGTTGTACTAAAGTTAAAGTGTTACTAAACCCAGGACCCTTCATTTACTCTCTCTGGTCTCCCACAGTACTCACAACATGGAAATACAAGTATTTTAGACAATATAAACTGCTAAATACCTTTTCTCATCAGGAATTAGAGCAGCCTTGTGACTTCAGAAGAGTACTGGTTAAAGCTTGTAGGAGGAGTTTTCTTTCTGCTATAGGAGGATGCAAAACCCCTAACCCTCTGTCTGGAAAGTGCATATGGGCCCTGTGCTGATCACATGCACTCTCCCAAGAAAAAAAAAACCTCTCTAGCAATACACACTAAACTGAGCATGTGCATGTGGCTACGGATTCAGTCTGTCTTATCAGGTGGACATCTGAACAAGAGGAGGGGCAGAGAAGCTAGGATCAAACATCTTTTTTACACAATGCAGAGGATTAACCCTTTAGTTTCCACAGTGAGTATAAGCATGCTTTACTGCATATACAGACTGATTTTACTGTTGTGGGTTTAGTAACACTTTAATCTATCAATCGACTTCAGTACACTAAGCCTTTTTGGGTCTTTTATGTACAACGGGAAACCTTCTGCTGTCAGAATACAATAGTGCAGCGAGAAGGATTCCCCCATTACCACTAATGGGGCCAACCTTAAGTCAACTTTCATCTTCTATTAACCTTCCTGTACAATTCGCCCTCATAGGCTAGCATAACAAGCTCCATTGATGGTCCAAAGCGGAGTTCCAGCCGTTTTTGTGTTTATTAAAAGTCAATAGCTACAAAAGCTGTAGCTGCTGACTTCTAATAATCACATACTTACCTGTCCCAGAGTACAGTGATGTTCTCACCTGTCCCTTCTCCCTTTCTCTCCTCCACAGCGCCGGCATCTCAACTATGGGCACTAGGCTGTGACAGCCTCCGGCTTCACAGCCTGGTGCCCACTGCGCATGTGCGAGTCACGCTGCGCCTCCCAATTGGTCCTGCAGTCTCCTGGGACCTGTGAAAGATCCCAGGAGACTGCGGGAGAGAGGAGGGGGCCGAACTTCTGGCTCAGTCTGAGCCAGAAGTGGGAGCATGTACCTGTCAAAACCAGATACTCAGTCCCCTCTCCCCTCCAAAAGCTGCCAAATATGGCAGTGGAGGGGGGTGGAGGCAAATAAGCGGCGCTTTCACTTTTTGAGTGGAATTCCACTTTAAGCAACACAAGGCAATCCAATACCACCACTTACACATCCCAAAACTGTCCCTAGATCTTTTCTAGCAAAAAGGATATACTTTACCTTCTATCTGGATTGGGTGAGCCAGCATGCTTTCTTTGTTTTTATAGCTGATGTAATTCTTGCATATATTGTTAAAACAGAATCTATGCTTCAGACTTTTCTAAAATCATTGTGGATTTTTTTTTTCTAAATTGTCTTAAAACAGTATAAGGTTGTTCTTTGTAATCTTCCATTTGATTAGCTTTTGCTTATATTTGAAGAGTTTTTGGATTCTACAAGACACAGCCTCTGTTATTACCAGGGGCGGACTGACAACTCATGGGGCCCCCGGGCAATAGGGGATTATGGGGCCCCTGTGTCCTTGTCCACACTCAAACCACACCCAAAAAAGCCTATGAAAGGTACCAGGGGCATCTCATGGGGCCCCCTTCTGACCCCGGGCCCTCGGGCATTGCCCGAGTTCCCAAATGGTCAGTTCATCCCTGGTTATTACCAGATGTTGCTGCTGACTATGTTATTATAGGAAGAACATTAATTTGAATTCTATGAGATTACTATTGGCTGTTGTTTTTGACCAGTCCAGTAGCTTTATAATCTGCCTCACAGTTAAATGACTATCTTGCAATACTGTTTCATAACGTCTGTGCAAATTTTGTTGAATGAATATCCTCAGATGGTCTTTACAAATGTCCTTTGGCATTAATCCTTTCAGGCTACCACCACGTGTTTCAATAGAAACACACACCATTCACAGCACCTACTGCTGCAATTTTGACCGTTAAAGAATATATTTGTATCACTCACTGCCACAATCAGACAGGAGTATAAGAGAGTTTACATAACAGCAACTCCCTACAGAGGCAAAGTTCTTTAATTTCTAAATAGAGTACTCAGAGATTAAGTTTAGTGATTTTTAAATATGTTTTGTTATGGAAAGAAAAGAAATATACAGTAAAAGAAAATATTTATGGAAAAATATTACAAAACAGAGAATAAGTCGTAGTAAGCTATTGAAAATACTTAAGTAACATATGGCAGGTTTCTGGTTTCATGCAATGTACAATTGCAAAGTAAGTCCAGTCTGATGTATCAGATTCACTGGCACTCATAAATGACTCTTAGCATTGCTTGGTAGTTTAAATGGTGAGCAAGTGCTGTAGTTGACAGATACAACAGTGTCTAGCTTGCATATCTAATGTCATCTATTCAAAGGATCTGGAGTGTGGATAGGAGTTTTGCATTATTTTATTATGCTCAGCACACAAATTCTAAATGCTATATAACATCTACACTATATTGCCAAAAGTATTGCGACACCTGCCTTTACACACACCTGAACTTTAATGGCATCCCAGTCTTAGTCCGTAGGGTTCAATATAGAGTTGGCCCACTCTTTGCAGCTATAACAGCTTCAACTCTTCTGGGAAGGCCATCCACAAGGTTTAGGAGGGTGTCTATGGGAATGTTTGATCATTCTTCCAGAAGCGCATTTGTGAGGCCAGGCACTGATGTTGGACAAGAAGGCCTGGCTCACAGTCTCCACTCTAATTTATCTCTCTATTGGGTGTTCTATCGGGTTGAGGTCAGGACTCTGTGCAGGCCAGTCAAGTTTCTCCACCCCAAACTCGCTCATCCATGTCTTTATGGATCTTGCTTTGTGCACAGTCATGTTGAAACAGGAAGGGGCCATACCCAAGTTGAGAGCATAAAATTGTCCAAAATGTCTTGGTATTTTGACGCCTTAAGAGTTCCCTTCACTGGAATTAAGGGGCCAAGCCCAACCCCTGAAAACAACCCCACACCATAATTCCCCCTCCACCAAATTTTACTCTTGGCACAATGCAAACCCAGAAACGTCCATCGAATTTCCAAACAGAGACGTGTTATTCATCAGTCCAGATATCACATCTCCACTGCTCTAGAGTCCAGTGGCTTTACACCACTCCATCCAACCAGTTTCATTGCACTTGGAGATGTAAGGCTTGGATGCAATTGGATGTGTTCAATTTGACTTTTTCATTCACTCTACATAGTCTGGGGTCTATCAGACCTCATTATCATGTCATGGCTTGCCTTACTTTGCCTCCCACACCCAATCAAACCCATGCATAGGAATTAAAAGAAACTGATAGCTTTCTTTTAACAGTTGTCCCTTACAACAAGTCATAGCTATCAATGATGGAGAACATACCATGGCTAAAAGTGAATTTAAATGATTTTATCAGGCACCAGTATTAAATGATATTAAATTATGACAAATTACTGTTGGCTCAGTAAGCAGGTTATTTTGTAAATTAGCAGTTATTGCAATAATACATTGTAATTATTTGTTATAAATATAAACACCTCTGTCATTAGAGACTATTTAGAATCATTTCTTTTTCATTATGAACCATTTTATATAGCATATTAAGAATTGTTAAACTAATTCTAAAGGAAAGATTTTTTTTTCAAAATAACAAACATGTTATACTTACTGTACCTGCTCTGTACAATAGATTTGTGCAGAGCTGCTGCAATCCTCTTTCTTTTGGGTCTCATGCTGGCGGTCCTGACTCCTCACCCCTGCCAAGTTCCCCCAACAGCAAGCCTCTTGCTAAGGGGGCACTTGAGCAGGCTCCCTCCCGTGATGCACTCTGTGTCCATTCACATATGGAGCTTGGCTCTACCCCTCTCCTGCTCTCTCCTTATTGGCTCATAGGCTGATTGACAGCAGCAGGAGCCAATGGCTTCCACTGCTGTGTGAGACAAAGAGGAGAGAGAGAGAGACCCCAGAGAGCCACTGTTCTCATGCACATCTCTGGATCAAGATGGGGCTCAGGTAGGTATAAGGGGGACCTACATCCAGAAGGTCTTTTACCTTTATGCATAGAATGCATACCACTTTAATAATAGAAAAGAAGAATTGCCTTAGTTATCACAATATTAATGGCTTCCCGCCCGCAATGTACTGCGGCAGCGTGGCAGCTACAGGCAAAGCAATGTACCCGTACATTGCTCTGGCTGTACTAACACAGAGGGGCCCTGCTCACCCGAGCGGGCACGCAGTGCTCCCCCTCTCATGACCGATGTGTCCAGCGGACACAGCAGAATGAAGATCCTGGTGAACAGGACCCGGTGATCATTCAATCACATGATCACAATGTAAGCAAAGCTGTTATGAATCAATCTAATTTATATCAGCTCTGCTCCTCTTCCTAGTGAGCTGTAATTGGCCCACAGCTATCATATGATACATGGGGCCAATCACAGCACCCTGTTCCATGTGACCAGCTCCGGCCAATCACAGATCAATATCCTGAGCTGTCAAAACTTCAGTTCATGAATGAGTTAGGTTCATGACAGCAAGCTTTGCATTGCAGGAGAAATTATCTTTATTTCTCCTGCAAAGCAAAGTGTAAAAAAAAAAAATCCCTGATCACCTCCCCTCCCCCTACAGTAGTACAATGTTACTATGGTAACATTGTACTATTCTGATTAAAATATTTTAAGAAATTAATAAAAAAAATGTGTGATGTGTGGCATAAGCTTCTAATGTTGGCCCTGAAATGCCAGGAAAGTAGAAGCAACCCCTCCAAATGACCCCTTTTTGGAAAGTAGAAACTCCAAGGCATTTGCTAAGAGGCATGGTGAGTATTTTGCACATCTCATTTGTTGCCACATTTTTGAGAAAACGAAGAAAGAAAACGAAAATGTATTTTTTCGCTTTTTTTTTTCTTTTTCAAAACCCTGTGACAAAAATGATATCTGTAAGATACTCCCCATGCTTCTTATCAAATTCCTTGGGGTGTCTACTTTCCAAAAAAGGGGCATTTTGGGGGTGTTTGTACTATCCTGGCATTTTAGAGCCTCCGAAACTGTGAAAGGTCGTGGGGAAGTGATATGAGGAAATAAGCCCTTTGAAAGCCTGGAGGTGGTCATTGGATTTTGGGTGCTTGTATGTAGCTAGGCTGCCAAAAAGTCTCTCCCATGTGGTATCCCCATACTCGGAAGAAGTAGGAGAATGTGTTTTGGGGTGTTATGCCACATATACCCATGGCATGCATGAGCAATATATCATTAAAGTGACAACTTTGTGTAAAAAAAAATTGTCATATTCAAAACATTTGTGGCAAAATATAAAATGTGCCATGGACCCAACATGCCTCTCTGCAAAATCCTTGAGGTGTCTACTTTCCAAAATGTGGGGGGGGGGGGGGTTGTACTGCCCTGGCATTTTAGCACCTCAAGAAATGTGATAGGCAGTCAGAAAGTAAAAGCTGTGTAAATTCCAATATATATCCCATAGTTTGTAGACGCTATAACTTTTACACAAACCAATTAATATACATGTATTGAGATTTTTTTCTTACCAAAGACATGTAGCAGAATACATTTTAGCCCAAATCTATGACTAACTTTGAGTTTATTGGATATTTTGTATAACCAAAAGTGAAAAATATATATTTTTTTTTCATTTCAGTCTTTTATACCGCAAAAAATAAAAACTGCAGAGGTGATCAAATACCACCAAAAGAAATCTCTATTTGTGTGAAAAAAAGGACATAACTTTTGTTTGGGTACAGCATTGCACGACCGCGCAATTACCAGTTGAAATAGCGCAGTGCCGAACAGCCAAAAATGGCCTGGTCAGGAAAGGGGTAAATCCTCTGGAATGAAAGTGGTTAATAAAACAAAAAAAAACATTGTTTTTCTAAATTGCCTGATATTGTAAACATAAGAAAACATTAAGGGGCATATATATAAAGCAGTGAATGTGATTTTTTCAAAGCATTCACTGGTGGTGAAAACCTCCATTTAAAACACATGCAACTGGAAGATTCACCAGCAATGAATGTTTGTTGAATGTCAGACTTACATAGTAAATATAAGTGAATGTATTGGTATAATACTAAGTGATATCACAAAATAATAAACCAAAATGTAATAAAATGAAAAAACCCTGATGCCAAAAAAACACTTTCACCCCCGAAAGTTCAAAAATAGCCCAACTTTAATTCAGTGTCTCTGTGTCAAATAACCAGTGATATAAAAAAATATACATAAAACGCATATAGTGCATTATCGACAATGCATGATATTCAACATAACAAAACCACAAAGGAAGATAGTGTAGAAGTTTTTTTTTAATTTATAAGAGGGTAAGAGTAAGGATGACGGATGGTTAAAGGTGCACACATGGTGGAGTGGATTTTGCATACATTGGCTCAATTTTTGTAAAGTGCGTTTTGTTATGTTGAATATCATGCGTTGTCGATAATGCACTATATGTGTTCTATATTTTTTTGAGGGTATTAACCACTTCCCGACCGGCCATTGCATATAAACAGCCGGACGGTGGCACTGCAGAGTCGGGTGGCCGTTTATAAACGGCCTCCCAGCACCCTGCTTGTGCGCGCTCCCAGGGAGCGCGCAGCACCACGATCCGGTGCCCGCTGTATCCTCCGGACACAGTGAAACACCAATCGTCGGACGGGACCTCTGTAGGAGGTCCCGATCATGTGATCACTGATTGGCCAATCAGTGATCACATGCAAAGTAGTAAGCAAGATGTCACTTGTGACATCATTGCTTAGTACGTGTGAAATCTGTGAATGATCACAGAGGTCACATGGTACAAGGCTATTCACAACAGCCTTGTACCATGTGACAAGCTGTGACCAATCACATCTCACTCAGTACTTCTCAATGAGTGCAGGAATGCACACAGAGAGAAAGAGAAATGATTGCTTTTACATCCTATATGGGTGTAAAAGCAATCAGTGTAGAAAAAAAAAAATCTTCATCACCCCGCACAAGTAGTAGAGTGTCACCATGGTGACACTGTACTGCTAGGGTGACAGTATGTAAAAAAATAAATAAATAAATAAAAAATAATAATATAAAAAAAAAATTAAAATGTAAAAAAAATGTTTAAAAATTTTAATTTTTGGTTATAAACTAATTTGGATTTTTTTTTCTTACTAAAAAGATAACAGAATACATTTTGGCCAAGATTTATGATGAAATATTATTTATTTGCAAAATGTTATAAAAAAAACACTTTTTTTCAAAATTTTGGGACTTTCCATTTACATAGCAAAAAAAATAAAAATCCCAGCGGTGAATAAATACCACCAAAATAAAGCTTTATCTGTCTCAAAAAAATGGTAAAAAATTAATTTGGGTACAGTGTTGCATGACCGCGCAATTGTCATTTAAAGTGTGATAGCGCTGAAAGCTGAAAATTGCCCTGGTCAGGAAGGAGGTAAAAGTGTCCGGTCTGGAAGTGGTTAAGAGGAGTTAGAGGACTCTTTGGATTTTGTGGAAGAAGAATATTCCCTAAGAAAATATTATATCACTGGTTATTTGACAAAAATATACATATATATAGGTATATAAATATACCTCTAAATGTATACTTTGCACAGTTAATGTTTACACATAATAAGCTAAATTAAAATTCACTTTCGGAAATGAACAGCCTTTTAATGCATGGGATTTGGGTTCTAGGGGGTGTTTCTGTCACTGTTAAAATGAGAAATAAAATAGTTTTTCTTTTTATAAATAAAATCTTTTTGACATCCTTTTTTAGTTTTCTTTGTATTTTATGTTCATAAGCACAAGTATCTTTCATGATTTCACATATATCTTGGCAACTTGGCTTCAGTGCACATAACTGAGAGATGGTCCATAAAGGTGGGTCAAAAAAAGAGAATAAACTGGCTAAAAATAAATGTACCAAAGAATCCGGTCTGCAAAACTGCAAACTGGAGACTTTCAAAACTTTAATCTATTTGTGATGCAACACATCAATAAATGCCCTCATATAGCACATTATTCTCCAAGTTACATATGTAAAGTGCTGCATCAACATGATTTGTAATCATCTTTATGATGGTTTATTAGATTAGTGGAAAGGTTTATATAAAATCAATTCTGTTTGTGCTGTGTAGGAGGATGGAAGGCAATATTTGTGCAACGTGCCGCCAGTCACAGGTGAAAATGGAGAAAGAAATTGCACATTGTGGTGAAGATTTAAAGAATTACGCTCACAAAGTCAGCAAAAAAAAAGGATGATACAACTAGCCAAACAAAATGCTTCAAGGCAGGTCAACAGACCAGGAACAAACAGAATCAATACAAAGCCAGCTATAATCTAATTTGTTGCAAACCCAGTAGTTGTCTGATTTTATTAGTATTTTCCAGGCATACAAACTTTGTGTTGTGTACTGCCAATTGTATACTATGCTATCCCTTTCATTAGACAATATAAATCACAAAATCTCCTCCGTTTAATATATAACCAGGTGATTATTGTATTTGTAGTGGTGTGACATACAGCATATTCACTAATATTTAAATTTTGTGAATGGTGATGAATAAAAATTTATTTTAAAATATTTTTTTTTGAATACGGTTTCTAAATTGTTGAGATGTGTACAGTCTTTAAAGTAGAGAGTGAACGTCTACAATTTTTTTTAAAAACATTCTTGCCTCCAGAGGATTTACCCCCCTTCTTGACCAGACCATTTTTTGCAATACAGTGCTGCATTGCTTTAACTGATAATTGAGCGGTCATGCAATGCTGCACCCAGATTAACTTTATGTCCTTTTTTCCCCACAAATAGAGCTTTCTTTTGGTGGTATTTGATCACCTCTGGGTTTTTTATTTTTTGCACTATAAACAAAAAATTAACAATTTTTTTAAAAAACTATATTTTTGACATTTTGCTATAAAACATATCCAGTAAAAAAAATTAAAAAATTATTTCTTCACAAATTTAGGCCAAAATGTATTCTGCTACATGTCTTTGCTAAAACAAAAATCCCAATACATGTTAATTAATTGGTTTATGTGAAAGTTATAGCGTCTACAAATGGCGCTATATATACTGGAATCTTTATTTTTATTTTTTTTATACTAGTAAGGGCAGCGATCAGCGGCTTATAGCTGGACTGCAGGACTGCGGCGGACATTCTTACACTGGGTGGGAACTGACTAACTGCTACTGACATCCCAATAACACTAATAGAGTGATCCGTACTAATAAAAAGCACTGACACTGTACTAATTACACTGGGCAGGAAGGGGTTAACATCTGGGGAGATCAAAGGGTTAACTGTGCTGTTCTACTAAGTGGGCTGTGTGTGTGTTTCACTGTAAGCAGACTGCTTTTTATGGCTGTGCTATGCAGAGTCATACAAAGCAGTGTGCAGGAGCTGACAGGGAAGAGATCTGCATTGTTTACATACAGGTCCAGGGACTGACCATTTGGAAACTGCCTGAGGGCCCGGGGTCAGTAGGGGGCCCCATGAGATGCCCCGGGTACCTTTTTCATAGGCGTTTTTGAGTTTGGGCAAGGACACAGGGGCCCCATGACCCCCTATTGCCCGGTGGGCCCCATGAGTTGTCAGTCCGCCCCTGTACAGGTCTCTCCTCCATCAGAAATCTTCAGAGATCGCCGGGTGCTGGCGGGGAATCATTGTCTGGGACCCAGTGATTGACAGCCGAGGCTGCGAACTGCAATATCATAATGTGCTGTGTGTGTTTTACTAGGTAAACATACTGCTGTGTATGTCTCTGCTGTACAGAGAAATATACAGCAACATGTCCTTGCTGGCAGGAGATAGACCTGTGTTGTTTACACACAGGTCTCTCCCCTGTCAGCTTTCCCCGATGATCGCCGGGTGCTGGCAGGGAATCTCCATCCGGGACCCGGTAATTGACGTCCATAGCCGCCAATGGCAGCGCTGGTAGGGTCCCCTACCTGGAAATGCAAATCACGTATATATACGTGATTTTGCACAACCCTGCCACCCTGTAGCAGTAGTTCTACGGAAGTCACAATGGTTATCATTTGGTGATTTTTATAGCTTAGATATGTGAATTGTTAGATTTTAAGACCATGGGTCTTTTTAGAAGTTGGACTTCCCCAATTGATATGCTAATTAACCTGTTGGGCTGCTTTCTGAAGCTCCATAGGGGAAATGAAGTAGCAGGAAGTGAGGGGAGGGGAAAGGACTTTGAACAAGCCATGTGTCCAGGAACAAAAGAGCAACAGATCTTCTGGAGACTTCAGAGAAGAAACAGTTGTTTGTGAGTCTCTGAGAAGGAAAGAGTGATTAAGAAGACTGACTCCTTTACCAGGAAATCCAAGTTAAGTAGCTGATTAGTATACTTATGCCTACACACTCATTGTACATTCCTAGAAAGGATAGTTAGCTTGTGCATTTTGTAGGCATATTTTGCAATACTTTGCATGCATTCAATTGTGTATCCTGCAGTTGTGTGTGCAGCTTTTCTGTTTAATAAAAACTTCCTTGGCTTATACTGCAAAGTAAAATTACAAGACACATGTAAAACAAAAGTAAAATAAAAAAAATGTAATAACATTAATGATGATAAAGAATACAGAATTATAAGTGAAAAAGATACGTTAGGAAATTGTTGGGGAACAAAGAATGGTAACAAATACACAATATCCATAGTAAAACAAAATGTTTAAAAGGAAAAAATAAGGGATTGAAACATAAAATGATTGGATTAAAAGTATAGAAAAGACAATTAGCACAAGGTTGGCGTTTTATCAATAACAACCAATGGGTAACTACTCTTTAGTTTATTTCATTAGCTTCATAATATCTGATCCCAGTAATGTCGCAGCAGCACAGCAAAGTAAAGGTTTTTTTTTTTAATATGTGGGGGTTGACTTAGTAAAGGCAAATAGGAAGTGGCATTTTCCACAGAGCTTAGTGAATGAGATGAAGCTCTGCTGACTTCCATCATCCAATTGCGCTCAAGCAAAAATGCTGTTTTTTTTTTCCTTGCAAATGATGAGGTACTCTTTGTAAAGTGACATTTCAGCACAGCCACTAAGCTCTGTGGAAAATACTTTTGCAAACCTATTTATCTTTAGTTAATAAGCCCCATAGGTTCAATATTCCCTCCTCCTTTACTAAATCACCCCACATATCACAGGTCTTTCTAGAGTAGCACTGTGGGATCTCTTGCAGTCGAGGATTACCAGTGCATATCAGAAAATGAAGGCATAAAATGTATTATGTCTGACTATAATTACTCAAAATAGGGAATTTGCTTTCTGAATTTTCTGGGCATATTTGGACCATTGCATGTAACAATTTTTGTAACAATTGCATAGAAGGGGATTGCTCCGCAAAATAAAAAACGGAGACATGGATGGATGGGTGAGTTTGCTCTGAATATTAACCTCTTGGTTCCGGTGCCTCTCGGCCCTTTAAGAGTGTCAGAAGCCAGGAGGCGGGAGGGGTTTTGGGGTCATGTGATCGCTGTGATTCACCGTCATGGCGGTCACATGATCGGAAAAGGTCCCGATCACAAGGGTAGATTGGAACCTTTCCATGAGAAATGGGCGTATGTGCTGGGAGCGCGCAGGGCGCGTGCTCTAAGCACATATGTATTTTCTAATGGCATGCAAATATGCGGCCACTCGGCATCAAGGCCCAGACTCCGAGAGGCCGCATATTTGCGTGCACTTGGCGTCAAGGGGTTAAAAATGAATTAAATAGCACTTTTGCTTTGTGGTGCTCAGATGCAGTGTAATTTCTATTTAATTAAATTTATTGCCTTTTAGAATTTTATAGTCAGTGATTTTGAATTGGAAGGACCCTAAATTGAATATTTGAGAGGGTTGGCCAAGTTTCTAGATCAGAGAGCAGCTTTTCCTGCTAGAGTACATAATTCTGTCTTTACACCAAAAAAGAAAATTATTAACAAGTCTGATCTGAAGACTGGAAAGATAATGTGGTTGTATATTAAAATTACTGGATAGACAAGCCCATAGAAAAGGAGACATATCACAAAATGTTATGTTTAAGGGGAAGCTCCATTTGTTTTCATCCTCCCCCCTCCACTGCCACATTTGGCAATTTTTTGGGGGTAGGGGGAACAGATACCTGGTTTTGACAGGTACTCACTCCCACTTCTAACTCAGTTCGTTGCATCGAACTGAGCCGGAAGTTTGGCCCCCCTCCTTCCCTTTCAGTCTTCTGGGACTCTTTGCCGCAATAAACTGAGCCAGAGGTTCGGCCCCCTCCTTCCCCCTGCAGTCTCCTGGGGCATTTTTCAGGTCCCAGTAGAGTACGGGACCAATCACAAGGCACAGCGTTAATCACATATGCACAGTAGGAAACTGCCTGTGAAGCTGCAAGGCTTCACTTCCAGTTTCCCTTACTTGCAATGCCGGCTACGGTAACCTGGATGTTAGTAAAGAACTATCCCATGTGATGATAATGTTAGAACTGAAAAATCAAAAAAGAGGGTGCACTGACCTTAAAACACGATTTTAGTGTATAAAAATGGTAAGTAATATATTCACAAAAGATGAGTGAGACAAAGGCTCATCATTAAGCTGTTTTAAGGTTAATGCCCTAGGCCAGTGTGTCCTCTTATTTGCTTTTTTGTTTAAATTGTTTTTGGACATCCCCAGTCCTTTGAGGGCAGCAAGGCGAGTGTCATCTATAAAAGCAAAGAGGAAGCCATAATCCATTGTGACCTTTGAGCCCACTCCCTAGCGCAGGAGATTTTGTATTTTGACTTTGACGACATTGGACCCCTGGACAGGTAAGTGTCCTTATATTAGAAGTCAGCATTTACAGTGTTTGTAGCTACTGACGTTTAATTTTTGGGGGGGAGCCTGGAACTCCTCTTTAATAACTATAGAATAGGATGGTTACATGTAGATTGGTAAAGATTATATATAAGTAAAACAGAGTGCAGTGCTAAAATATACAAAGTGAAAAAGAAAATGGTCCGTGATTAATATATTGATTCATATGAGCAAGTCCCAAAAGGTGGCTGATGAAACCAGGAACAATGGAAAAAATGCGCACTCACCGGACGCGCATGGAAAATGCACATATAATTAATATCCACTGGAATCTTTATAGTAGATGAAGAGGGTAAACTTCAATCTGTAGGTCAATCAGCCTGGGAAAATATATAGGAAGTCTGGAAGTCCCCTTAAGGATGGTATGGTGCTCAGCCAGAATCCAAAGCTCCGTCCCTCTGGTGGTGGTAGGTCAAACCATATTATTAAGTCGCTGCTGCTCTCTCTCCTTGTGCGGTGTGACTGGTCTTCGGGCCTTCATTGACTTACAGTAAGATAGTGTTGTCACCCTAGGAGCAAATGTTCACCAGAATCACGAGGTCCAAGAAGACGACAAAGAAGCGTGCAAGCAGGAGCCGAAAGTAGGGGGGGTTGGACGAAACCATCAGAGTATGAAGTGTGACTGCATAGGAAATGACTTCTAAAGATTATATATGGTCATCTGTGAACAGATTTGTTTTATAATCTGCCACCTCGAGTCCTGTAGTATCTGGATTGTTCCATCTCTGAAACACAAGGGGCTCAACTGCAGTAATAAAAAAGGTCCGTGGATAAGAGGCATACTTGTCTTGTGCCCTGTGAAATGCTTATAGAAAATGGTTTTGATGCAGATAATTTAAAATATGCTGAGGGGGATGAATACATGAAATGAAGGGCTTTGGTAAATTTCTCTTGAATACCAAATCTTTGAAGAGTTGTACAAAGGTCAGAAAGGGCACTAAAAGCGTTTTCAATATATAATGCTAAAAGTGAAAGGGTGCATTGGTGCTTCTAACATACTGGTCAGGCTAAGTATTTTCCTCAAATTATGCAAGGCTTGGCAGAAAGGGATAAACCCCACTTGGTCTTTAAAGTATGTAAAGGTGGATTTAGGAATGTGTTAAACAGTGTAGCTACAATGGATGCAAAAAGTGTTAAAATAATATTCAGAAGGATATAAATACAGTATATAGTTTTTTATGTTGTGAGGTTCCCTTGGATGACAGTTACAGAAGCATTTTGTAGTTGTAGAAGCAGAGATGCTTCTCAGTAAAGTGTGGTCATATAGAGATTTGTAAACAACATCGTGATTGATGTTGGATCTACTTCAGGGGGGACATTTATATTTTGGGGGTTCTGTAATAAAGAACTTGTCAAAAACTTTCTGTGTATTATTTTACTTTTGACTTTTTTTGGTAGACAATGTGGGGTATTATGTACCCCATACTCATTCACAAAGGGGGATCAAAATGGACGGATTTGAATAGAAATTATTTAAAATTTTCAGATGCTAGTCCAACCCAACAAGAGAAATGGCATGAGCCAATTGGACAATATCGACTAGCATCATGTGCATCCAAATTAATGAATGGAAAAAAATTCAGATCCATTCGTTATCCAAATCTGATTTATGGAATGAATTTTAAAATTGAATTAATTTCCCCATGGGCCCAAACTACTTGCATCATGTGGCATCATCCGATTGAAACAAATAAATTAATTAATTTCAGTATAACTTTTTTCACATTCTTTGATATTCATTACTATGTCCATTCAGAGATTTGTATACATCTGAATCTCCAAAAACAAAATTTTCAGCAAAAAAACTGTTGCAATGAAATACACATGTCTAAACACCACACATGCCAACGTGAAATAAATCATTCTCAATCCCTCATTTATTGCAAAAACTCTGAACTGATGAGCTGTGAAGGTGTTTCAAGTGTCACCCAGTGGTGTATTTAGGTTTTTTGCTGCCCTAGGCAACACAAAAATCATCTGCCCCCATGGACACCAACCAACGCCCTTGCCTCCCACCTGGGAGAACCTTCCACTACCCCCCTGGTGATAGAGAGAAAGATACTCATCTTCACAGCTCCAGACATCCCCGATAACGAGAGTCAGCATCTACATACACCATCAAGCAGCCTGCAGCCTCTCTTGGATCCCACCTGGTTCCCATGGCTTGCATGTCCTTTCTTTCATCCCTTCTTCTGCGGGGAAGGTACTGCCCCCCTGAAAAATGCTGCCCTAGGCAAGTGCCTTGTTTGCCTTGTTGTTAATACAACCCTGGAGTCACCTCACGGGTGCATAACTTCTTGCTATTTTGTGGGTGCAGTTGATTGTTGAGACTTGTCATATTTGGTACCTATTTATTCTACATGACCTCAACTTTTATTTTGTACAAAAAAAATGCCCTGACTATTACTGTTTATTTATCTACCCTAGAAAGACTTTTAAAATAACTTTGTTAATACTGTACCTGAGTATAGGTCCATTCAAATGTGAAATAGAAATCGATCTCCTTATTAGTGGCCAACATAAAGTAAACATTTGCATTTGTAAAAATAAAAATCTTGAGCAACCTTAACCTCTTCAGTTAGGTTAAAATTAAGCTTTGGAGAGCTGTCATTTTTTTACTGGTTGAAAATTTGATAAGCAATCCACAAATAAAGACTGATGTTGGGTCAGAAGTTGTGGTGACATTGTGCTACAAATAACTCAAATCTCTTTGATGCACAAGGTGACTCCGTGTGTCTGTGTCTTTGGGAGTAACACCAATTCACAGAAATAAACTGTAAAGTCAAAATGCTTTGTAGAAGCTCTTCTCCAAGAAAAGGGCAGATAGTTTCTATTGCATATATTAGTGTGGACTCATATTCAGAGGTATTTTCTTGTTAAATGTATACATGCTATGTAATGTGGAAGCGTCACAAGTATTTAGTATTTATTAAAGACACCCTGTTCATCTCTCTTTCTCTGCAGAAGGCTAACACCATTGTTGTCACCATCCAGGGACAGCAACTACTTACTGAATTAAAATGTTGCCACAGATTATCCAACCATTTAAATCCTGGAGTTTGCAGAGAAGTCTTACACGCATCTTACACTCTCTCCAATCTTTTGAAAAGCCAGAAAGTAAAATTTTTGCCGGAGTCCAAGTGAATGATCATTCATCCGGAGAGTTAGAGAAGCAGACTGATGACATAAATGTGCATATTTTTGAAAATTTTTGTTGGAAATGGTGATATGTCAGGAATATGTTCAGCAGCAGGCAAAAAAAATGCACATAGCTGGTTTATAGACTTGCTCTAGGCTAGGATATTAAAGCGGAGTTCCAGCTGAAAAAAAAAATAAAAGTAAGCAGCTACCTGTCCCTCACTACGGCTGGTTTCACCAGCTGTCTTCTCTCCTCAGCGCCTGCATCTTCAGTGTGGGCACCCGGCTGTGACAGCTTGCAGCTTCATAGCAGGGTGCCCACTGCACATGCGAGAGAAGCGCTGCGCTTTGTTAATAGCCTCGTAGTCTTATGGGACCTGTCACATGTCCCAAGAGACTAGGGCAAGGGGGGGGGACAACCTCCACTTCCAATTGCCTTCTGCAGTGGAAGTGGGAACAAGTACCTGTTAAATTCGGGTACCCGCTCCCAAAAGGTGCCAATCCTTAACGGGGAGTGGGGGACAAAGACTTAGAGTGGAACTTCCCCTTTTGGGTGGAGCTCCACTTTAAATTAAGTAGAAGTGTAGAATTTGATGTAAATACACAGTATGTACTCACGTGCGTTCTGTCCCACATTGGCTCTAAGACCAATAACTGAGTGATCACATGACTGCTGGTCTCAGTTCTCAGTCACTGCTCTCTGCTCCAACCTTCCAGTGCTCACTGGAATGCTGGGCTGGAAAGAGGATGGGAACAGCTGACTCTGGCTCTCACCTGTGCACTGTGAGGCTGAACCAGTTGCCAATCATGCATCTGGGTGGATCCCAACAATGTTGTTGGGATACATCCAGATCCTGGAGTGGCTCAGTGACCTCTGTTGATAATGGGTAATAGTGAACTATTAACTGACTCTGGGTCACCCTAGAGCAAAAGTAAGTGCACACCTATGACCCAAAAAAGGAAGAATGGTCAAAGGAGCTTTGGCGACACTCAATTGTAAATAGGTAAAATATTAGACCCTATTGGATTATTGGGGATGATCGGGTGAATATATTTGCATATGCTTCTGGGAAAGAGACACCCGTCTGTTCAAGGATGATGTTGGGGATGACAGGGTTGGGTTAGAAGACTTAAAGTGATATCTTAGCCTATTGTTTGGCTGTACTTTAGATGGCACCATACTAACTCTTCCCTGCTGGAAGGTAAGCCACCCAAACCCTTTGTGAGACTTCCATCCCTATCACATGAGGCCAAATATATGGCAGTGGATTCAGATGGAGATTCTTGTGGAGTGGGGAGAGAGGTGAAAATGGAGAAGTGATGAGTAATAGGAGTGTGGGTCTTTTGCTTCTCCCACTGAATCCTGGGGAAAGAAGTGTTCTGCACTTTTGGTTCAGTGTCATCCAGTTGAATAAGATGGCTACTCACTGCTCTCTTATTCAAGCTGCCCCTGTATGACATCCTTATGTTGTACCTCTCCCATAATTTCATCTTCTGCAGTTTCTGGTACTCAGGAACTATTTGCCACTTCATCATCCCCACCCTCGTCATTGATCAAGCCAACTTGGCAAGTGTAGCTGCAGGAATACTGATGGCAATTCCTTCTTCCTCCCTCTATTCTTCTGGCTCACACTTCCTCTACATCCAAGAACAAGAATTCTTGAGCATCCTTTTGCACCAGGTTACTCATTCTGTTCTTCCATGTCAGTTTGTGGGACAATAGTGGGATTAGCGCTGTTGGGATTAGGGCATATGCAACTACTGATAAAAATGTGTTGTTCTGCGTCTGTTAGGAGTAGGGTGAGGAAGGCTTGGTTATTCACTCCTCTACCCCTTCTACATGCTCTGGCTATATAGCACACCCAGCACCAGAGATAAAGATCAGGCATGTTGTGCCTCTCAAAGGTCCCAACCACTGTTTTGTCTTGCAGATGCAGAACTTGCTCGATTTCTACTAGCTGCATGCAAAGAACCTTTGCCTCTCCCTTTACACATCCCAAACTTGATGTACGTGGGTGATTGCCTAACTTTACTAGCAATTTTGTCAATAGGGGTGTTGATGATCCTGTGCTTTGGTGCATTTCACAATGTGATGATTTGGTGGACTAAGCTGTGCTGCACTAGTAGGCAATGATGAGTTGCAAGCAAAGGACAGCTTTGCCTGTGTCAGCAACATGTTGACTCCTGAAAAAAATACCCTAGCAATATATATAAAACTGAAAAATTAATCTACAACCCTAACATGTTAAACCCCAAACCAGCCTTAAAATACTGAACCCTAAAAATATATTTTTCTAACTTAAAATTTAAAAAAAAAAAAAAAATGAAATGGGGGGCAGCAACTAGACCGCAGCTGAAAGTGTTGATGGCACAAAAAAAATTCCTTGAAAAAAAGGCAGTGTAGTCTATTCACTGTCAACTCAGAGGTGGTGGGTATACAATGATATGAAGCCCTAACACACTGCAATTCACAGTGATGTATCACAATATGACAACAGTGAATACAGGGAGGCTACCACTCTGCAATTAACTGTAATAAAAAAAAGCACAATACAGCACTTTATAGTTCTGTTTATAACACAGATAATGAACACTGAAAATAACAATTTTCTTTCCCTGCAAACAACACTCTGTCAGTTGTCCCTGTATACTACAAGTCTCTACACACACTGGCAAAGGGCCAATGGGAACCCTGACTTTTATATAGGGAGGCTGGCACCTAAATAGAAGCTGTCTGACAAAGTGAAGCTGTCTGATAAAAGATCTCAAAAAGCAGCACATAATGCCGTGATCTAATGCCCCCCTCTGCCAATCCCTCCACTGGCTTCCGATTGCACAACGGATCAAATTCAAAATCCTAATACTGATGTACAACGCTGTCCATCATACTGCCCCAAATTACATCACCGACCTAATATCCAAGTACCACCGAACACGCACAGTCCGCTCCTCACAAGACCTCCTACTCTCCAGTTCCCTGGTCTCCTCCTCCCATGCACGCCTCCAGGATTTCTCCAGGGCATCACCCATCCTCTGGAACTCCCTACCCCAATCCATCAGACTATCACCTACTCTCCTCTCCTTTAGGCACACTCTAAAAACCCACCTCTTCGGGGAAGCCTACCCCACCCCCTGCTAACTGCCGATCTCCTCCACTCTTCCTACCACTCCATCCCCCACAGCTTTTCCTCCCGTACCACTATCCCCTCCCTCCTAGATTGTAAGCTCGAAGGAGCAGGGCCCTCGAACCCCTCGTGTATCACATTGTATTGTTATTGTACTATCGCATGTTCTGTCTCCCTTTGTAATGTACAGCGCTGAGCGAACTGTTGTCACTTTATAAATACTGTATAATAATAATCATCTATTATTACCCTTTCTAATTATCCATTATTGGCCTTTCTGAGTCGCCTGGGCACAGTTCAAAGGCCAGGAGTTGCACAGTTGAGGATTGGTAGCTATGGCAATGAACAATTGCATTAGTTCTCCATTTTCCTAAACTGTGGACAACTTGAGTTTAGGTCAAACTTATGGTTGACCAGAAGTGAAAGCTCATCCCTATTCAACTGCAGTTTTTCTAAACTTACCAAATATAAGCCTCCTTCATCGTAGCTATATAAAGGTTCCCATGTTATATATATATTTTTTTTACAAAATGTATTGTTCAAATTCTTTTGATACCTGCATACATCAATGTGTACCCAAACAGTTCTGGACACCCCTATCAATCTGGGCCCATAGTAGTCACTTAGGGGGTTATTTACTAAAACTGGAGCATGCAAAATCTGCTGCAACTAGAAACCAGTCAGCTTCCAGGTTTTATTGTCAAAGCTTAATTGAACAAGCTAACGTTAAAAGCTGATTGGCTACCATGCACAGCTGCACCAAATTCTGAGTGCTCCAGTTTTAGTAAATCTCCCCCATTTTCTCCTATGACTATAGTTAAACCCATTCAACAGAGTATACCTTCACGTTGATGTTCAAAATATTTTAACAAAAAATAATATTTGTAGCATTTTGAACGCTATGTTGTTAGACTTTTTAAATATGGAAAATTACATTTGCAATTTGCATTTTCTTGTAGGAAGGGAGCTGCTTGTAAAGTTGCAGCGCATCAGTGGAGCTGCTGCAGAGAATGACAGTCCAGGCATTACCAACCTGCAACCTATTCCAATTCCAATTTCTTTCCTGGAACATTCTAGCTTCCATGTTATCTGCAACTCATCTCCCCATGCCTCTTGGTTAAACACAAATGGTTGTAACATGTTGCTAATAGTGTTAGGGGGAATGATAAAAGATAAAGATGCCAGAGGGTCCTATGATGTCTATAGGTTTGATTGCGCCCAGACAGTCACCTGTCCCAGAAGATAGCACATTTCCTAAAAGATATAATTTTATGCCTCTGTATCCTTATATGTAGATGAGAAAAGAAAAATAACGAGAAAGTTGTGCATTTTAAAGATCATTTTCATCCTTTCTCCCTATTATTTTCTTTTTCCTTCCTCGCTTACTTGATGCTCAGCTATGCACATTTAAGATACTCACCCACACAGTGAATCCAGTTGAGATCCTCTTCTCAGTAGCTGCCACTATTTCCCGTGCCACCATGTTTCTCTGTGATTTCATCGGAAGGCTGCGCTGGCGCTTCTGAGTTCTGGCACAGCCTTTCTAATGATGTACTGATAGGTGCACCCCCTCCTCTGTTAGTGAAGGGAGGGTGATGTGCAGGATTCTCGTTGCCTCCTGGGATAGGAATGTCACATATCCCAAGAGGCAGTAGGGGAACTGACATCATTCGCCTAGGCGAATGACAAAGCGGGACCATACAAAACTAATTTTAACTCCTTGGCGCTGACTGTACGCAAATATGTGGCCTCTCGGTGGCTGGGCCTCGATGACGAGAGGCTGCGTACTTGCATACCCAATTTAAACTAACATATAAATGTCAGAAATAAAAATCCATATAAGTCATCAAGTAAATAAAACAGGTTGCTGGAGAAGAATCTGATGTCATAAGCCATCACCATACACCCGAAAAAATGAGCCCCTTACCGGACGTTTGGACTGTATAACACCGGTCAATATGCGCAGTGTGATAAGGAATCAGTATGGCAGGTAATCTTCAATAGAAATCCTCTCCCAAGTATAGGATGGTTCCTTCTCTTTAAAGATCTCCAAAATTTGAAGAAACTCTCATCCGATAGTCAAATAAGGAAGAAAGAATAAAATCAACTCATGGTGCAGTATTTCATTAAAGTTTTGGCAAATTTATTAAAAGATCCATGTACATCAAGAATGAAAAAAGACAGCATTGAATATGAATTGTTTCAAACCAAAACTATGGGTGCCGTCCCTCCAGAATGTGGTGACGTCACACGCCGAAGCTCCAACCAACGCGTTTCATCATCAGAAAGACGCCATCAGGGGAAGATTATCTGCCATACTGATTCCTTATCACACTGCGCATATTGACCGGTGTTATACGGTCCAAACATCCGGTAAGGGGCTCATTTTTTCAGGTGTATAGTGACGGCTTATGACATCAGAATCTTCTCCAGCAACCTGTTTTATTTACCTGAGGACTTATATGGATTTTTATTCCTGACATTCATATGTATTACAATTAGTGCTGCATTTCTTCTGTTCACTTTTGTAATATCGCCTTTTGTGTGCTAGCTGCTTTTTTGCTTTATTCCCCCTTTTTCTGAATTTGGAGTGTGTTTATATCTAAGCACAGGTTTTGTGTTTTATATTAAACTAACATATGCAGAGAGCGTGCGCCCTGCGCACTCCCGGCACATTTAACGACACCTTTTTGGAAAGGTCATGGTCACTGTAGCAAACTTGCTCATCAGAGTTGGACACGGAGTTCCCCTTTTCCTTTTTCTTTTTATTTGAGGTATTCCTCGATCATTCACTCCCTACCCTCTCCCTTCCTGAGTGACAGATGGTGGGGGGTCAACACAGGTGAAGACATCCCTAGTTTGGTGCCGAGCAGTCTGCGAAAGTGTAACCTTTCTCACCCATCATAAAACAGATAAGACAGCTTCTCCCCGGACTTGAAAGAAGTTGGAACCTCATAAAACTGACCAGCAGTTAATTGAACATTCCTCAGGTCAGCTGTCACCTATGTTTCATATCATGGATTATGAAGCTGTTAGTTTTAAGTGAGAGTCCGCTGACGTCCTGCCCAAAACAGGGTATTGGCAGACTCAGAGCCACCCCCCCTTGCAGAGGGATTTTAAAAAAGACAGGCTGGCAGCCTAAGGTGAGCTGATCAAAGACCCTTCCTGCTCAGCAACTTGGATCTGCTTACAAACCAAGGCATATTGGCAAGTAACTTAACCCTTTAACTTCCTTCCTATTATCTCTTTGCTGTACCTTTATATGCATATATATATATATATATATATATATATATATATATATATAGATACAATTTCTTTGTAAATATTTTATTGCACCTGTTTGACTCTTTTAGTAATAAATTCTTCTTTCTGGAAGTGTTAAACTGTTTCTAAGCGCTTACTTGCAATTCACGAATTCCTGCCTTTGAAGAGACGCTACTGTGTTTGTTTAATCCTCTGCCCAATCGGCCTGCGGTGACCGTATTGGACAGGCGACTTTTCAATCATTATAGTGTATATTTGATAACGGGAGTTTCCCAGTCTCCGACAAATGCGGTGATGGCAGTAATGGGTTAATTGCGTAATTAACCCGACCCAGTAACAAGCGCATTCAGACTGCAGGCACCGATTGTAGCCCATTAGCTGGACAATCGCTGTACAGGGTGCAGCTGGGTGGGGCCTTGTTACGCACGTCACACCGTGGTTTTAGATCGGCCGGTCCTTTGGTCGCGAGTTGGAGAGAAGGTCTGGGGTCTGACGACGTGGGCGTGACGTATTACTGTCGGTCGCGGTCTTGCTATTGACGCATGTTGTTGGCGGTGACCGTGCGATCGTGACAGTCACTACTTGCAATCAGGAGCTTTCCGATCATGTGACTGCTGTGACAGCCAATCACATGACCCTAAACCCCGCTGTGCCTCCCGCCGTGCAAAGGGTTTAAAAAAAAATAAATAGAAGAAAAAAAAAATATGTGCAGCAGGGTGGGGTTGGGGGGGGCAGGATAGAGAGGAGGCAAGTTGCTATAAAGGATGAAGAGCCACTGTAAGGCTTTTTACCATGCAGCAGTTGTATGAATATGAAATAATCTAAATTATACTGTCCCCTTAACAGATCATAAACTGATCTTTTCAATACGACATTATTTTCTTTTCAGCTTATCTGTCAAAATGGATTGTGTAAGCAGTATTTTCATCTAATGAGTGCATGCATTCGCTCTAACATCTAAACAATGGTCTAAAGAGGATTTTGTTGGATAAATTATTTTCTCTGCAGTACAGTCAAGCACATAGCTATACAACACAATAGTAAAACCACATTGCGCAGTGCCTCCTGCTGAGCACTATATCTTCATGCATAGCTAAACTCATCCTGATATCCATCAGAAGTCAGCAGCCAAGACATAATAGTCCTCTCTAAAGTAAAATATTAAAACTCTGACTAGGAAGTTAAGAAGATTCAAATACTGCACTTGATACATGTGAAATTACCATAATAAAGGGAGCATTTTGTGTGCTGGCTGATGTATAATTCATAGTTCATCCTAGCTTACTACATGACATGTATAGGCTTACATATAAATACTTGACTCAAACAGTTATAAAGCATTCGGTTGTGCATTTAATTATTTTAAAAGCACAATGGCAATGACTGAATATTCTATTATTTGACAATCCTTTAGGGATATCTCAGAAAAAAAAAAATCTACTTCATGTACTTCATATTTCATGTCTACCATGAACTGAAAATAAATTTAATTTCTTTTATTCAGTTCTTTATGATCTCCGGTTGGTTAGGGAATTGTCTTTGTTCTTAACCAGAATACAGGGCAGTGAAAAAAGTATTTTACTGATTTTTTTTTGCATATTTGTCACACGTAAATGATTCAGAGCATCAAACATTTTTTTTTTAGTACACAAAGATAACCTGAGTAAATACAAAATGAAGTTTTTAAATGATGATTTCATTTATTAAGGGAAAAAAGCTGTCCAAACCTGTCTAGCCCTATGTGAAAAAATACCCCCCCCCCCCTCCTAAACGTAATAACTGGTTGTGCTACAACTGCGATCAATGGAGTAATTTTGGTAGGCCCGCCACTCCTGGGAAGGTTCACCACTGTTCCAAGTAGTGCCCATTTGTGGATAATCACTTTCACCATGGTTCGCTAGAGTTTCAAAGCCTTAGAAATGACTTTTTAACCCTTTCCAGACTGATACATGTTAATTAATGTTTCTCATCTGTTCTTGAATTTCTGTAGCTCATGGTATGATGTGTTGCTTTTTGAGATCTTTTGTCAGACAGCTTCACTTTGTCAGACAGCTTCTATTCTGGTGATTTCCTGATTCAGCAGGTTTGACAGTAATTAAGTGTGATCTTTGTGACTCTGTTAGTTCTACCATTGGTGTCAGTAATTTTTTATTTTTGTTATTTTACTTTTTATTATTTTTTACCATTTATTTATTTACAACTTTTTTTTAGGGGCCCCATTGGAGGCTTTGGTAAAATAGCAGGGGTCTAAACAGGCCTCGTATGTTTCATCTTTGAAACAGAGAAAGGAGACTGAGGACACAGCCTTCAACCTCCATCTCTGCAGCCTGGCAGCACAGAACGAATGGATAGGAATAGCTCTGTACAGAGCTGCCCATTTATTTACAAACTGAAGCATAGTTTACTATGCTTCAGTTATGAATGAACAGAGTCAGTGACTGGTACCATTTTACCATTTACTGACTCATTAAGACAAGGAAGAGGTTGGTAAATGACACATTTACAGGTCCTTTCTCCACTCTCTATCATGACAGCATCCCCCACAGCAGACGACAGAAGAGGGGATGGGAGAACCCAGCAGCTCTGTGGGGGATGAGACAGGGGATCATACAGGGACTCGATCATAGCAGGAGGTGGATAGGAGAGGTGTTGAGGCAGCATGTAAAGAAACTAATCCCCTCCATTTTCCTCCTGCAACAACTGAAAGGCTGCAGAATGAAAATGGAGGGGACCAGTTCCTCTATATACCACTTCTGCCACCCCTCCTATCTAGGTAATTGCAATTGCAATCCCTGCAACCCCTGTACATACGCCCCTGCTTCTGGGTGATCAATGCACATTGCAGGACTTTTTAAAAACTTTGTTGCAGATTCCTACCTTTTGTTATTCTAAATAAATAACTGTTTATTTTTCTGTGTCCATGTGCAAAATTAATCTGAATGGGAGTGATTTTATAATTATCAATCAGCTGCTGCACTTTCAGGATTCCAATGAGGAAAGTGGCAGGGTCTGCATGCATTAGGCCCCTTTTATTTCCCTTTGGGAATATCTTACCAAAAATGACACATTTGTTGCAGAGGATGGCCAAAATCTGACTTGTATCTTAATGCAGACTTCTAAGAAAATTAGTGAGCCAATTATACAAGCAGGAAATGACTTTTCTGGGGGCATTATGTATACCAACTGTGTACAGAATGTCTCCAGGTTGCCATATTGCATTGCATTATACAGAAAATTTCAGCGCTGCAGAGAAAAGGATAATTTTTACATTCAAATACAATAAAGACCTTTAACCTTTTCCTGAGCCTGGTATGAAGTTATTCTTAAAAGGGTGCATAATGGGGATGGCATATACAAAAGTACCACAGTACAAGTAAGCTTCATGGTCAAGGTCAATGCTAATGACAGCCAAGACAAGTCTTAGAGTCACAGGCAACCAGTCAAGGTGTGGTACCTGGGGAAAGTGGAGTATACTCTAGTAGTGAGGGGGCGCCGGTTGGGTTGCCACCTAGCGATCCATCTCCCATAGCAACTGGGAGCAGACCAGCATTATGGAGATTCCTATCCTGACTAACAGAAGGCGTTAAACAGAGCACACATGAGACCCATGCTTTGTGTCCAGCGGGGTTTCATTTCATTACTGGGAGTGAGGTAACAGTAAACAGCTCATCCACTCCTTCATCATATCATGACTCGACTATTGCAACTCCCTCCTCACTGGCCTGCCTCGCCGCTGGCTATCCCCGCTTCAGTCGATCCTGAATACGGCTGCCAGACTCATTCACCTTTCCAACCGCTCCGTTTACTGGCTTCCGATTCCGCAACGGATCAAATTCAAAATCCTAACACTGACATACAAAGCCGTCCACCATACTGTCCCGTACTACATCACCTAATATCCAAGTACCGCCCAGCACGCACACTCCGCTCCTCCCAAGACCTCCTTCTCTCTAGTTCTCTGGTCTCCTCCTCCCATGCCCGCCTCCAGGTTTTCTCCAGGGTGTCACCCATCCTCTGGAACTCCCTGCCCCAACCCACCAGATTATCACCTACTCTCCTCTCCTTTAGGTGCACCCTGAAAACCCACCTCTTCAGAGAAGCCTACCCCACCCCCTGCTAACTTGCCAACCTCCTCCACTCTTCCTACCACTCCATCCCCCACAGCTTTCTCCTCCTGTGCCACCATCCCCTCCCTCCTAGATTGTAAGCTCGAAAGAGCAGGGCCCTCGATCCCCTCATGTTTTGCATTGTATTGTTATTGTTCTGTCACATGTTCTGTCCCCCTTTGTAATGTACAGCGCTGAGCGAATCATTGGCGCTTTATAAATACTGTATAATAATAATAATAATATGGCATTGGAGGAGGACATAAGGGTTGAGGATAAATAGGAGTCAATGCATTGCCTATACTCACGTCCAAGTAGATCAACTATTTTTTTCCATGAGTGTCACAGGGTCAAGAAGTGAGGGAAAATCTCCTCAGATTGTATCATAGGCACTAGTTTGAGCAATATATAAACTATTGCAGAGGATTTCCTGAGTTCGGGGATGCAGTGCGCACAGGGAGGAGATGTGCTCTCCAGCTAACTCTTTGTAATTCAGGTGAGGCCACAGAGCGAAGAACATTAACAAGAGACTTAGAAGTCACTTGAAAGACAGTACAGAGACAGTACAGCTCACCGTGTGCCCATAAATTTTCATAAAATGGCATTTCAGCAGGCAAAATTCATGTCTGTGGACACCCAGCCTCCCAGAACACCATCAACCATCCTAGACACAACCGCTTTGATACAAGTGGTGTCAGTCACAGCTGATGTGTCCTATATGAGGCACATCACTTGCATAGAGCCTCACCTAAATTACAAAGAGTTAGCTGGAAAGCACATCTCCTACACTTTTTTTTGTAAAATATAAAAGATAATGTAACACTGAGTAAATAGATACCAATGGTATCACCATGCAATGGTTACAAATAGCGTAAATTTTACTACCCATAGACAGCGCATTAAAAGCATTTATAGGTTACCACTTTAGATTTACATAAGAGGTCTGGTGCTAAAATTATTGCCCTCAATCTCACATTCATGGCGATATCTCACATGTGTGGGACCGCTGTGTGTGTATGCCTTTGTTTCTAAACACTGGGGGATGGGGCATTTTTAAAAAAACTTTTTTAACTCTGTTGCTTAAAAAAAATGTTTTTAATCACTTTTATTGCTTTCACAAAGAATGTAAACATCCCTTGTGACAGCAATAGGCCTGTGACAGGTACTCTTTATGGAGGTATCTGGGGTAAATAAGTCCCCAGATCCCTCCTCTGCCCTTAAAAGCATTCAGTCACACCAAGATTGATCAGGACTCCTAGTGGGACAGGAGATCCCATTAAAGCCAAGGAAGGCAGGGGCAGGGGGGAGGTCCCCTCCAGCTGCTTGTAATAGCAATCGAGAGCCTAGTTAGCCACTCTGATTGCTATTACAAGAAAGCTGACCACTGGCTAAAAAAAAACGGTACTGAAATGATGCAACCAGTGAAGTACCAGGTATGTGACTGGTTGGCAAGTGGCTAGTTGGCTCTAAGTATTTTGGTGCTTCCTTCAGCCTGCCAAGACATGTACCTCAGAGCAGGGGCGGACTGACCATTTGGAAACTCGGGCACTGCCTGAGGGCCCGGGGTCAGTAGGGGTGTGAGTATTCTGAATCCTCAGAATTTCTCAAACTTTTTTCAGTCTTGGAATCCTTGCAAAATATGCAAAAATCTAGAGGCACTCCAGTCTAAAATGTAAAAAAAATGATAAATGTTACTTATCAATGGGAAACCTGAGCCTGGGACAATGCACATAACTGCCTGAATGAAATTAACTTCACATCAGAGGTCCTCCTATCACATCAGAGGCCCCTTCTACACAAGATCCCCCTTTAACATCAGACTACCTCCATGACAGAGTACCCTCATTAATGGTCTACCATCACTTAAGACATCATCCCATCACTTCAGAGGTCATCCCATCACGTCAGAAGTCACCCATCACTTCAGAAGTCTCCCATCACTGCAGAAGTCATCCCAACACATCAGAAGTCACCCATCATTTCAGAAGTCTCCCATCACTTCAGAGGTCTTCCATCACTTCAGATGTTTCCCATCACTTCAGATCTCATCCCATCACTTCAGAGGGTTCCTATCAAACCAGAGGTCCCCACTCATGTCAGAGGTCCCCCACTGAATTAGAGCCCCCCATACACAAAAGCCCCCCTACACATCAGAATCCCCCCAATCTCAGACTTCACCATTACAGAGTCCCCCTATCACTCAGTCCCCTTATCACACAGTCTCCCCAATCATATTCAACCCCACCTTTTGGTTCCAGCAGCACAGCAGAGGGTAGGAGGTAGAGCACGTCTCGTGGACCTTCATCCTCTCCTGAATGCTGGTGGTGGCCCTGCATGCCACCGGCCTTTGATCAGCATCATGCATTGCCGTGGGTCAGACTAGCCGATTACTAACATCATAGCAACAAATAACGCTATGTGCCCTGCCCTACAGCACAATTGAATAATAAGGTATTGAAGTCGACACCATACCATCTTAAGACTCTGATCCAGGGCATCCAAAATACAGTTGAGCTGGCACTTGATATAATCTATAAAATGAAGATACTTTATTGGCTACATGTAACACACACTGGAATATGCCACACATTTCAGCTGTAAGAGCCTGTTATAGCCATATTACCAGTCAGGGGCGGACTGACCATTTGGAAACTCGGGCACTGCCCGAGGGCCTGGGGTCAGTAGGGGGCCCCATGAGATGCCACTGGTACCTTTTTCATAGGCTTTTTTGAGTTTTGGGCAAGGACACAGGGGCCCCATGATTCCCTATTGCCCGGGGACCCCATGAGTTGTCAGTCTGCCCCAGCCTTAGAGGAAGCACCAACAATGTCTAGTGCAGTCCAGCACTTACAGCTCCTCCAGGCCTCACTTCAGCTTCCTGTGATGTTAAAGCACCGCTAGATTTAGACCACAGAAGAAAGAACAATAACAAGAGGCTTAGAAGTCACTTGAAAGGCAGGTCTATTGGGTCCCACAGACCTGAAAATTTTAAAGCGTGACATGTTTGGTATATATTTGCCCAGTGTTACATAATTTTTTAGATTTTACAAAAAATGATTTAAGCATTGTGGGTTTTTTTGCATTAAATCCAAAAAAGTGTATTTATCCCAAAAAACTGCCTTTGAAAAGCTGCTGCGCAAATACCTTGTGATATAAAAAATTGCAAAACCCACTTTATCCTCTAGAACCCCTGCTTTAAAAAATATAGAATGTTTGGGGGTTTAGAGAAATTTTCTAGCAAAAATAATTGATTGTTACGTGTAAACAAAAAGTGCCAGAAAAGGTCTGGTCTTTACGTGGATAGTCATCTTCTTGTCCCAAAGGTCAACGGATGTGTGGAGCATTTTCACTTCTCTATTGGAAATTCAATTGACAACAGAGAATTATCAACAGGTAAATTCAAAGGGAAGTAAACTCTGAGCATAGTGTCACTGAGAATACACTATCATGTACTCTTTGCATACTGATTTTCATATTTGCATAGAGATACACTTTAGCATGCATGCACTTAAAGTGGTAGTAAACAGTCAAAAAACAAAAACAAAAAAAAAAAAGGTTCCCTACAGGATAATGTCATAATGTGCTAGTATGCATCTTTTTCTAGTACATTATGATATACTTACCTTAAAATGAAGCACTCCAGCAGCATGCTGTCACTGATGACAGGGCTTCCATCTTCTCCTGATCTTCTTTGCGGGTTCATGGGCACTGGACGTTTGAACAGTTGAGCCTTGATGATGTCACTCCTGTGCATGTGCGCGGGAGTCACGGCCATGGCATGCCATCCATTGAGAGCACAGTATGCATGCACTGGTGATGTCATCGGTGGCTACTAAAGCAAATATCTCCTAAATGGTGCACGTTTAGGAGATATTTACTGTGCCTATAGGTAGGGGTTTTTTTTTTCTCGAAGCAAAGGTACAGGAACTCCCTCCTTTTGAGTCCCTTCTTGTCTCCTGCCCCTTATTCACCTCTGAGCACTGTCTCTTGGTTGCACCCCAACCAACATCCCAGTACTGCTCCTTTTAGAGAATGCTGAGCCAAGCATAATATTGTGGTACTAAGCAGTTTGTATGGGATTGGTTAATGATAACAAGAAAAGCAGTAACGTAGATCCCCCCGCAGCCAAAAGCAATAGACCCCCCAAGCAATTGAACAGGTGTACCTAATAAAGTGGCCAGTAAGTGTATATTCATTTGTAAAGTTAGTACCTGGCCAAAACAGTACCCAGAATGAAAATGATTGAAATATATCAAAGTGAAAAAACTCTGAAACACAACACTGGCCGGTGTTTTCTGTTTGCAATCAACATATTTAATTTATGACATTCAATTTGTCCCGATCAATGTCCACGTTTCTAAGCAGAACTTGCTCGCTTTTAGAATCAGGGAACAGTAACCACAATGCTGAACTCAAAGAATAACTACTTCGGCCAAATGGAAGCAGGAATAGATAGGGTTTCAAGGAAATGGTTCTTTAATTGAAATTATTGGTTAGGATGAAATGCACATCTCAGGGAACCTCTGTTGTGATTGCTTTTGGACACTTCTGCAGGGAGTCCATTACCTCCACTAATGTGGGCTTTTATTGGGCTAACACAGCAGTAAAACAGACTTCTGCAGTCTTCGATTATCAAGCTGTTTGGAAAAATGGCTTAAGATACGGGACTGGGGGCGTGTAAATATAAAGGTAATAACAGGGAGAGGCCATGAGAATAAATGATTCGAAACACCTGCAGGAAGTTGTATAACTGTTAAAGAGTTCCTTTTTTAAAGACATCAGGTTTGACTTAAGTATAGTGGATAATAAAATTTTAAACTGGACTCTGCTGTACGCATGATGTCACTAAAGCAGATGCGTTATTTTTGTATCTCTCCCTTTATTGTAAAACATGATATTTTAAAGCATTTGGAAAACAAACTGCACATTTTCAGATGTCTTTAGCATTCGCAAAAGAAAATTTCTATGTATTGGGTAAAACTATCTTTACTATTGATACTATTAGAGCCATGTGACTGATGTGGGCATTTCTGATCAGTCACTATTAGTTGGGGAAGTTTGGGGAGGCAGGGATGCACAACTTTTTGAAGAGCGAGGGTCACTTAATCGATTTGGTAAGGAAATTAAATAGTTCCGAATTTCAAATTTTTTTTATTTTCAATAGCATAATGAACATTTTCCCCCTGCAGCCACTGCATGCTGGCAAGAGGGAGAAGAGGAGAAGCTTTCAGCAGTTGCAGGAGAAAAATGGAGAGGATAGGTTTCTGTATGTGCCTAGGGTTGCCACCTCAACCCTTTAAAAACGAACACATATTAATTACACAGGTTCTGGGGTTGATTAGGTGGTAATTAAACTCACTTTAATTTCTTATCTGCATTAAATTAGCCCCAGAACCTGTGAAATTAACCTCCCTAGCGGTATGATTATTTCAGATTTTTGGCGCTGAAAGCAGTACCATTATTTTGCATGGAAATTTGGCGTTTTATATTGTAGGCCTGTAATTTTTAGGAATAACTCACTGAAATCTGTCCGAACAAGAGTCTAGTAAACATCCCGGGTATGATAAAACGTGAAACACAAAATCATAAATTATAATTTAATAAATAATCATAAAAATAATAATAATAAATTTAATTCAATAATATAATTAAACCAAAAACACTGAAATTTGAAATATAGCGCCAAGTTCGCACATCACTGAGCAAAGTCGCAAAATCGTTTTCAGTGTCTGATGACGAATTTCCCCACGAATCATTATCACTCAATTCTGCAAGTGGTTCTGATTTACTATCGCTGTTCTTTAGCTGGTCTAAAACCGCTTTTGACCTAAAGGGACTCTTTTTGGACGCCATGGACGTTTCTCAGTTTCCAGGCAGAAAGAACAGTAACAATGCAGGCAGGGCACAGGACAAAGCAGTAGGGACAAAATGTATGTGAAATGGTTTGGTACAGTAATGTTATACTATGTGATTTTAGTGATTTTAGTGAATGTCACTTTTTGTCATTTTCAAATTTCCCGCCGGTCCGTCCCCCGTACATCCCGACGCTCGCAGGGGACGGAACCCAGAAGACAGATGCCGGCATCTGCTGGATTACATTGCCAAGGACAATGCAGGAGGGACATCGCGGGAGTGCAGGACAAGGTAAGTGATTGAGGGATCGCGGAGCAGCGCTGCATGGTAAGCCCGAGTGTAGCTCGGGGTTACCGCTTGTGGTACTGAAACTTTACCCCGAGCTACACTCGGGAATACCGCCAGGGAGGATAATATATGTTCTGTCTTAAAGGGATGAGGTGACAACCCTTTATATACCCTAATGTCCAAGTGTAAAACAAAATGTGACAGGGAGGTTGCACTGGCCCCCTGAGGCATGGGGTGGGGTTGCCATTGTGACTCTTGATTCTACACAAGTGGTTGGGGGGGTGGTAAAAAAACACCTATCCCCTAATCCGCAAACAAGCTCTTGTCCTCTTGTCTCTGTCCTGCAGTTCCCTATAAGGATGCTTTCACACTGATGCGCTATAGTTTACTGACACTGAGGATGCAGCGCAGTGCACCTGTGGCTTTCCTGCGGGTCAGCTGCACTTTGCCATAGACCTAAATTATATCTTGTGTGTGTTGTTCTGAAAGTGCACCAAAACTCTTGCATTCAGTTTTAGATCGAGGGCCACATCAGAGAGCCACCTGAGCTTGAGCACCTCTGTTTTAAATGGGCTTGAGCACCTCTGTTTTAAAGTGTCACCAAACCCACAGTAAAATCAGATGTATATGGAGTAAAGCATGCTTGTTATACTCACTGTGGAATCTAAGGGGTTAATCCTCTGCATTGTGTGAAAAGGATGTTTGATCCTGTCTTCTGTCATCCTCCTCTTCTTCTACTGTCCCAATCCATCTGCTGATAGAACAGAGCCTTGGGGCAAGCTGCACATGCTCAGTCTTGTGTGTATTGCTAGATAAGATTTTTTTTTTCTTGGGAGAGTGCATGTGATCAGCACAGGGCCAATCAGCGCTGTCCAGACAGAGGTCAGTGGAGAATGAAAACTCCTCTTACAAGCGTTAACCAGTGCTCTGCTGGACACTGATAGAAGTCACAAGACTGCTATACACTGCTGATTAGAAAAGGTATTTGGCAGTTTATATTTACTAAAATAATTGCACTTCCATGTACTGTGGGAGACCGGATATAGTGGATGCAGAGTCCTGGGTTTAGCAGCACGTTTAGGCTTGGATAGTAATGTATGTGACTTTTTCTTAGCATGGTAATTTAGCATGATTACACAGTATAGCCATTCTATCTAAATAAACCTGAATGTACAATTTGTGATTTTGTTTTTGATCTTAATGACACCAGAACTGGATGGAAGCTGCAGAAGAAACAATGGGATTGATGTACTAAAACTAGAGGGTGCAAAATCTGGTGCAGCTGTGCATGGTAGCCAATCAGCTTCTAACTTCAGCTTGTTCAATTCGGCTTTGACAATAAAACCTGGAAGCTGATTGATTTCTATGAAGAGCTGCACCCGATTTTGCACTCTCCAGTTTTAGTAAATCGATCCCAAAATATGTTTTACTGGCTTTTCTCTCCCCCATTTTATGGCATTCTGCTGAAGAATAGATTAATAGGTTAGAATAGTTAATTACAACTGTCATCTATTCACTTATCTCTATAGATTATAAGGTCTTTAGGCAGCCTGTGTTTCCTCTCTCCATCATTATATGCTATATTACATTATTGTTCCTAAAAAAAATATACCAGAATATGATTGACAAGCATGGAGTTATGTAAACAAGGAAAATAGACATTCGTGTATGAAACAAACATTCAAATATTATTACTTGATTTGATTATTTGCTTAAATAATTGGGGATGTCTCTTGCTGCATGCGGGGGATATCTCTTGCTGGATATTGGGGCTGTCCCTTGCTGGATATAGGGATGTGTATTGCTGGATATGGGGATTCCTCTTTCTGGATACCGAGTCTGCCTCTTGCTGGATATGGGGATGTCTTTTGCTGGATATGAGAGTTGTCTCTTGCTAGATATGGGCAATGTCTCTTCCTAGATATGGGAGCTGTCTTCTGCTGGATATGGGCCTGTCTCTTGCTGGATATGGGGATGTGTCTTGCTGGATATGGGGATGTGTCTTGCTGGATATGGGGTATGTCTCTTGCTGGATATAAGGGATGTATCTTGCTGGATATGGGAATGTGTCTTCAGTGGCTACAGCCCATTGACTGCAGCTGCTAATTGAGAAAAAAATTCTAACAAGCCTGTTTGACAGAAGTCAACTGTTAGATTGACTTCTGTCTAGTAGGATTGCAATTCAGTTGATCCATCTATGGTCAGACTTAGTCCCCTCATAGATAGTTGTTATCAGATCAAGTGTCCCCTTTGGAAAATGTTCCTTTTATTCCTCTTTCAGTGAACAGGAATACATTTTTACAGTGGCCACTAGGACCAAGATAACTAACTGTAACAGGCAGGCCAGCAAAAGGAGTAGTTACAATAAAGCTGCCCATACACTGATAGAATTTTTTTTCATTCAGCTTGTTTGCTCAAGATTCCTCCATCCAACTAGCCTGCCACTGCTGTTCAGCTGATCATATTCCTCCTGACTTTTTTGATTCTTCCATAAAGGATGTTGGGGGGAGAAGACAACAGGGACGACCATGTTCAAACTTTTGACAGAAACTGGTCAAAACTTGCACAGAGTATTATTATTATTATTCAGGATTTATATAGAACCAACAGTTTGCACAGCACTTTACAATATAAAGGCATACAGTACAGTTACAATACAATATGATGCATGACTGTTAGGAGGGCCCTGCTCAGGAAAGCTTGCAATCCATCCTACAGATATGGTCACTGGTGGGCTACCTTTTGAAAAAGGCCTCAGAGAGATAGGGAGGACAGAAACTAGCAAGATCAAGAGGCATTTATGTAATATTTACTCACAATCAGGGGTTGACTGACCATTGGGGAACTCGGCCACTGCCCGAGGGCCTGGGGTCAGTAGGGGGCCCCATGAGATGTCCCTGGTACCTTTCATAGGCTTTTTTGGGTGTGGTTTGAATGTGGGCGAGGACACTGGGGCCCAGTGATCCCCTATTGCCTGGGGCCCCATGAGTTGTCAGTCCACCCCTGCTCACAATGATATAAAAAAGGATGCATAGCTACATGTGCAAATCAAAAAGGGTGCTATTTACATAAATTTAATTTGGGGTTTACGTATACTTTGAAGTGGAACTAAACTCTCAATCAAGTGCTTGTAAACCCTGACATATACCCAGTGAAATGACTGGCCTCAGGTGATAACCAGAGCTAAAACAAATCCTCTTACGTAAGTTGTACCTGTTTATCTACAGTCATATTTCCCCTACATCCTTTCAAAGTGCAGATTTTACACATGAACTCTCAGCTCTGAAAATCACAGGGCAGACAGCTGTAGTTACATCAGTGAGGAGAGCTCTGAGAACTGATTGGAGGGATGGGACACCCCCCTGCACACAGGAACATATTTGAGGCTGTCAATCACAGGCTGTGTCCTCCCCTGTCACCATTTTTCTCTTGGTGTCAGGAAAATTCATCAGCAGTGATTCAATGTTATAATAGAGGAACAAGACAACAGACAGAAATTACACGTAGTGCTTCGGACAGAGGCCAGTAAGCAATATAGAAATATGTGTTTTTTTTTCAGATTTCATGTCTGAGGTTCACAACCACTTTAACTATTATGCTGCTACCTTTAGTAAATAGATAGAAAGGTATATTATATTACTTGTTTTAAACTTTGTTTTTTATGTCTTCAGTTACTTCCTGGTTTCTGGCCTATGCCAAAATGGTGTCATACATCCCAAGAGTCTTCAAGGACAATTTTTTTTCTTAAAGGAGGAGGAGGGGCTTTCTCATCTCAGCACAGCCTCCTGCCTGATCGTCTAAGCTAAGGGCAGATGGATTCCAATAAGTAAATGCTACATTAGTTATTTATTTATTTTAGGTACTTATATAGCGCTGTCAATTTACACAGCGCTTTACATATATATTGTACATTCACAACAGTCCCTAACCCTCAAGGGGTGTACAATCTAAGGTACATGAATCATCTGCCCTTACTCAAGATGGCCGTAGTTAGAAGTGCTAGAGGGGTGCTTTTCAAAGTGATTTCTCAACAATGTTCAAAATTAAATTTGAAGTGCCACCTCTGTGACCAAGCCCTGGTGAGCAGGGCGAAACATGTCAGGAGGCCTGGCTTGAGCAGCACTGACTGAGGCCACATTCATCTACATACTAGTGCACTAAGTTGGTGAGTGGCACCTTTTCTTCTCTTTGATAATGATTTCTTAACAAAATAAAGCACAGAGACATGGATGGATGGGAGAGTTTGCTTTGAATATAAAAAATGAACTAAATAGCTTTTTCAGTTTGTGGTGCTCAGATACAGTTAAGTTCTGCTTTAACCTCCTTAGCGGTATTCCCGAGTGTAGCTCGGGGTAAAATTTGAGTACCAAAAGCGGTAACCCCGAGCTACACTCGGGCTTACCATGCGGCATTGCTCAGGGAGTCCCTGCAGCACTTACCTTGTCCTTCGCTCCCATGATGTGTCCCCTGCAGCGTCCCCGGCCATCTCCTCCGGCTGATGCCAGCATCCGGCTTCCGTGTTCCGTTCCCTGTGACATCGGGACGTACAGGCGCCGGAACCGGTGGCAAATTTGAAATTTTTAAAAAATGTCATTTTTTTAAAAATGATTATTACATAGTAAAACATTGCTGTCTCAATGCATTTCACATACATTTTGTCCCTACTGCTTTGTCCTGTGCCCTGCCTGCATTTTGACTGTTCTTTCTGCCTGGAAACTTAGAAAAGTCCATGGTGTCCAAAAAGCGTCCCTTTACGTCAAAAGCGGTTTTAGACCGGCTAGAGAACAGCGATAGTAAATCAGAACCACTTGCAGAATTGAGTGATAATGATTCGTGGGGAAATTTGTCATCAGACACTGAAAACGATTTTGCGACTTTGCTCAGCGATGTGCGAATTTGCCTCTGTATTTCAAATTTCAGTGTTTTTGGTTTGATTATATTATTGAATTAAATTTATTATTACTATATTATTATTTTTTATGATTATTTATTAAATTATAATGTATGATTTAGTGTTTCAAATTTTATCCTACCCGGGATGTTTAATAGACTCTTATTCGGACAGATTTCAGTGCGTTATTCCTAAAAAATACAGCCTACAATAAAAAACTACATATTTCCATGCAAAAAAATGGTACCGCTTTCAGCACAAAAAATCGGAAATAATCATACCCCCGAGGAGGTTAAGTGCCAACCCTTAAAACCGTTACCCACCAAAATGGGTTAGATCTTCCAATGTTAAACTGTGCTTACTCATAAAAGTAATGTATGGTCACTCGGAGCACTGATAAAGATCCACTGTGTTGCCCTACATAATCATTTGTCTGACCATGACTAAAACAACCTTGCTTGATTTCGCTGAATTTATCTCAAAGTTAAACTAACAACTGGAGAACTCAAGTGCAACCAGTCTGAACTTCGAAGTGGTATTAGTCTGCGTGTGGATTATAATTAGCAGAACTTGTTGCTTTCTCGTGCTCTGTGAAGAGAGTTATTAAATTAAAGCAGGGCTCTTTTTTTTCATGACCTTACCTCGAACTTCTCTGAATGTGCTGAAGCAATAACTATGCTGCAATACTTACTGTGGAAAGGCTGTGCTAATTGCAAGTGCTCATAGTCCACCTCCACAGACGAGTTCAGCAAGCATAGACAATATGACAGGTGGGCTTTGGGAACAAGCAGACAATGCACAGAAAAGGACTTTGGTCATGCATGCAATTTAATTTTAACTTGCTTTAATTAAAACTCCTGTCTGTGGTTCTCATTCTTGAAGACAATGCTATTAATTTAACGGTTATGAAAAAAAAAAAAAAACAACAACCACAACATCATTAATGATCATGATATGAAAAGCCTATTTTGTTGTTCATCCCATAACTTGTTTTATTATAATTTAATTGGATGTGTATATTAGAGAATATTGCAAACCTGACACAAAAAGTTAGATAAGTAACAAAATGAACTGATACCGTAATAGAAATCCTGACAACAGTTATATTAAAGTAGAATACATTAAGAAATATCAAGAAAGAAATTAGCATAAAATAGACGTAAGGTTTGCTGCAATAATAATAGGTCTTCAAGTCTCTTGACATTGTAGCAAATGCATCATATCGTGAGAACGACGCTTATTTAAACTTTTATTTGTCTGACCTTTCTCGCAGATAAAATTATTTTATGGGTAGCTTTAAACTGCTGCAGAAATACATTTTTGTCTCTTTTCTTAGTCAATGCTACACAAAGCTGGGTTCCTTTTTGGAAGACGCTCAAAGCCATCATGTTATATTATATTTGCATGGAAAAAGGGTAATCGTAGTTAACGGAAAGGGGATAGCTCAACAAATAAACTCCTCATTGGATCTGCTTCTACTCTTATTACTATTCCCTTTGGGGAGCAGATTTAAATAATGTGTATAAGAATATACTGCACTTCCTAACTTAACGCTGAGCATCTGTTAGCACCATCCTTGCATCTGAACCATTAACATAGCTTTAAAATAAATTCAGAAAAACAGAACCCTTTGTGTGAACCCTTTTCTTTCGAGGTTCTTGATGACCCAAGTCTCTAAGGGTTCATGTCACTAGAAGTTCTTGGAAAATGCTGCATTTCTCACTCAAAGGCACTTAACTGTGCTTGCAGTCCAAATGGAATTCAATAGAATATAAAGGATAACTGTAGCCTCTGAAATGCTCTGTGGACTGCTCCTTTAAATTCAGCGGGATTTTTCTGACCTGTGACCATGCATTCCAAGCAAACATCAAATGCAAGAAAACAATGCCCATTGACATGAGCACTAAATTTCATGCACAGGTGGAGCTGTGTGTGACCACTGTCATAAATGGTAAAGGCCTGAAGATTCACAAATTAAGTCATATGTAAGCAGTGGTGAAGAGGTAAAACCCTGGCAACTACTCATTGTCTGTATCTGTGTTTAGGAGATTTCCCTTCATTTCCTTTGCATTCAATGGTTTCTGACAGAACACGAAGAAGAGGTCTCAACAACAAGCCCCCAAAAATGCAGTAAAACATTTCTTCTCCAGGCAAAAATGAGTAAGGACTAAAATACCTTTATTGTTATCCATATGTCCACTGGAGAGTAGGAACAAGATTTGCGGTTATGCAGCATTTGGACAGAACATTGAATGTTTACGATTCATGGACCAGGAAAACTGAATGGTTAGATTTAGTCAATTATGTCACCAGGGCAGGGGTGGACTGACCATTTGGAAACTCGGGCACTGCCCGAAGGCCTGGGGTCAGTAGGGGGCCCTATGAGATGCCCCTGGTACCTTTTTCATAGGCTTTTTTGAGTTTGGGCAAGGACACAGGGGCCCCATGATCCCCTATTGCCCGGGGGACCCCATGATTTGTCAGTCCGCCCCTGCACCAGGGATACCTACTGTGGTCGGGCAGCTGATCCTTCTCCCCTCCCCTCCCCCTGATCATCTGCCTGTCCTCTCTGCCAGTTTACTATGTACACAGCTGGCTGTACTTTGGCAAGGGAGAGGTAAGCTGCAGGTTGTCTGTGTAACTCCCCGCTGCCGCCTTCCTCCTGTCAGCAGTGCATGTGGTTAGGTCAGGGACAGGAACCCACTGGATAGGAAGAGTGTGGCCAGTGTAGGGAGAGATTCAAGTCACATGGGTGTAGGGGCGGACTGACAACTCATGGGGCCCCCGGGCAATAGGGGCTCATGGGGCCCCTGTGTCCTTGCCTACACTCAAAGCACACCCAAAAAAGCCTATAAAAGGTACCAGGGGCATTTCATGGGACCCCCTACTGACCCCGAGCCCTCGGGCAGTGCCCGAGTGCTCGAATGGTCAGTCCGCCCCTGCATGGGTGTGATGTAATGCTTAAGGGGCTTGGCTCTGGGCACACATGAATAGATAGGAATGTGTGACCTCCATCACCCTTAACCTCCTTGACGGTATTCCCGAGTGTAGCTCGGGGTAAAGTTTCAGTACCAAATGCGGTAACCCCGAGCTACACTCGGGCTTACCATGCGGCGTTGCACAGGGATTCCCTACAGCGCTTACCTTGTCCTTCACTCCCCTGCAGCGTCCCCGGCCATCTCCTCCGGCCGATGCCGGCATCTGGCTTCCGTGTTCCGGTCCCTGTGACGTCAGGACGTACGGGCGCTGGAACCGACGGCTAATTTGAAAATTTAAAAAAAATTAGATTTTTTTTAAAACGATTATTTAATTGCAAAACATTCCAGTATCAAACCATTTCACATATATTTTGTCCCTACTGCTTTGTCCTGTGCCCTGCCTGCATTTTGACTGTTCTTTCTGCCTGGAAACTTAGAAAAGTCCACGGCGTCCAAAAAGCGTCCCTTTAGGTCAAAATCGGTTTTAGATCGGCTAGAGAACAGCGATAGTAAATCAGAACTACTTGTAGAATTTAGTGATAATGATTCATGGGGGAAATTTGTCATCAGACACTGAAAACGATTTTGCGACTTTGCTCAGTGATGTGCGAACTTTACGCTCTATTTCAAATTTCAGTGTTTTTGGTTTGATTATATTATTGAATTATATTTATTATTATTATATTATTATTTTTTATGAGTATTTATTAAGTAAGTAATTACTAAGAATTGCAGGCCTACAATACATAACACCAAATTTCCATGCAAAAAAATGGTACCGCTTTTGGTACAAAATTCCTGACATAATCATACCGCCAGGGAGGTTAAAGGGACTGATCCCTGGCTCTGGTTTGACAATCTATGGAAAGCTCAAAGGTGTTTCATTACTATCACATGGCTGTGGATTGAAAAGTGAAGAATCCTTTTGTCTATTTGATATCATAAAGCACATTTCCATGTGCTCTGAGGTGAGAGTTCTGTGAGCACTGAGGTGGCACTATATGTGTACTATTTTACTTGATGGTGTTTGGGATATCAGCACAAGAAGAAAGCACATGAACTATGGAAGGATATTTACTACAAATTGATTGATTTTATATATATGGACTCATTATGGATGTTTTATTCAGCTATGTCACTCTTACGTTTTGTAGCTATTATTTAGCAGCGCTACATCACTTATTTATTATTAGTATAAGGACTGGACCCCAGTTCCTCTGTGTGAAGCCATTCTGCTACTAGTGCCTTGTTGCATCATTGCCTACTAGCCAACTCCTCATCTAGGTGCCTTTACATCCGAGCATCGCTCTCTGCAAGTGCTGCATAGTTCGCTGTGAGTGTTTCTACCAGTTCGGTACTGCTATATAGACTCTGTTACAGTGTTGTGGGGACATTCTTGTTAATACAATTCCTTGCAATCTCAGATCTCCATGTTTCTTTCCTTCCCTTTGTTGGTACCCACCACCTAGCCCCACTCCTACCTACACATAGGTCGGCAGGCATTGTTCATGATGGGTAATTATTGTCTACATCACAGAATAGCGTGATTGATGATGGATTTGCAAAATGAGGCTTATTTTTCTTTCTTTTTAAGGGATTTTGTTAAATATTTGGTGTATTCATTTACTTTGGGGAGTCAATTATCTGGAGACCTCTTGTTTTAATAGGAGTTGCCAGATAAGTCCCCCACCACAGTATTTTTTTTCTTGTGAAAATATCACTTTTTCTTGTGTACATCTTATAGGTCTGCCACTTCACAGGCAAATTTAGGGCATCTCCCAAGCATGTTATTTAATGCAATATTATATTTTTTAATATTTGCTCTACAAATCTTATTAAAACAGCTGTTCTCTGCCAATGGTATTTTTATAAAAAAATGTTTGTATTGGTACATATCCCCCAGTGCAGTGCCCAGTTCCTTATGCCTTTTGTTTGTTTTTCGGTGGGTCACCTTGCCAGTTTTGAGCAATTTTTTTCCTTTCTAAATGTCACTATTGCTTTAGTTCATAAATCCCTAATAAAAACATCTTCTCCCTGCTGAATGGTATATTTTTTAATGTATTATGCATTTGTACATGCTCCCCTGCAGTGCCCATCTCACCATGTCCTTTGTTTGACAATGCCTTGCTTATTAGTCTTGAAAATGGGAAAATTGATTTTCAAGATTCGCTTCCCTTTGACTTCAATAGGGTTCAAATTAAAGTTTTAAATTTGTAGATTTTCAAACGTGTTTGCAGAACCAGCCTTCTAATCAAAACCATGCAGATTCGCCCATTAAGGCTAGAGAGACGATGGGTGTCAATAGGAACAGGAGATGAGAGTTCATCTCTTCAACAGAGACACAAACAGCATTTTAAACTTGACAGAGGTTCTAACTCTTCTCCACTCTATCCAAAATAAAAAATAGAGTTTTGCACAAAACTGTTTTTGAAGAAATCATAGGAATGCATAAAAACAAAATACTGGGTTTTAGAGTTGACACAATATTATTATTATACTAATGTATGTGTGCTTTTGTAATAATAAAATACTTTAATCATCTAGTAGACCTAGCTGTATTAAGAGCTGTTTTTTTGAATGCGAAATACCACCATCCTAACCAGGCTGGATATGACTTTTGGCCCAACATTAAACACAAACACCTTAAACCATGCCTTAGATCAGCCTATAAAACACAGAAGAACCCTAGAAATAATTTTCCCATCTCAGAGAACCCCTACTAGAAAAATACTATACAACTCATGATATGTTAGTGTGATAGTCAGTGGGAAGAATGTTCCTTATACTTATGGATGGTCATTGGGAAGAATTACCCCCTTACAAAAAGATCACTGGTGTCAGCGGAATCTTATCTGAGAGGCAGAAATTGCTCATTGCTCAAGACACCTCTAGCAAACACTGAAGGAACCCTGGTTGAGTAACCCTGCCTTGGACCATCTAACTACTAGATGAAACCAGTGAAGCCATTTCATATACCACACTCTAGGTCATTTCAACACCATCATTAAGGGCTCCCATGAATAAAGGATACTGCTCCTGCCTGCGACTTGGTGAGATTCTAAGTCATCCTGCTGCTGGCCATGAGCATCTTTGGTCACTTAGATCCTACTCCTGAGTTGGGATTCTCACAGAAAAATGCATACATTTTCAATATACAAATATTATAGTAAAGACAAAAAGTCTAGGGCTCATAGACCAGCATGTTACTACAGTATATGAGCAAGTTAAAAAGGTTATTTAACAAAAAACCCAAAGTATTCAAAAGAAATGTGCATTTAAATATCGCAACTTGGTCACAGGAAATAAAGCCATGATCCCGGATGATCTATAATATGTAAACCTTATTTGACCGTGTAATAAAGAGTTTACTGATCTGATTTTAGTTGTTAATAGAGATAACAATAATCCTATTGTTACTGAATGTTTCTTGACCTTGGATAGCCTTAGATAATTATGGTAGAATAGAGAAAAATTACTGGCACTAGTATGGAATGCTTCCCGAAGGCAACTATTAAAACTTGTATAAACCTTAAAGCTTGTTAGATTTCTTGCCATTAAAATGGTCTACTGGTTACAGTATGAATAGTAATTTTTACATAGAAAAATAGAAGTCCTTTATGGCTGCCAAATACACAATTTTTTAGGCGGTGGTGTGTTTTGTTAATATACTGATGGGATCCATAAACTAGGGAATAGGTGCTTTTCTCATGAACAGGAATTTAGTACGACATTGGAAACGCCTGATACCAAGTTAGTACAATAGGTAGCGTAATATTATGATGTTCATATAAACCATGCTAAGTAACCAAACCAAGAAAAAGGGAAGCCAATTAGTGATGAGCTGAACAGTTCTGTATTTGGTTTGAGGCAGGTTCGATGAACATTACTAAAGTTCCAGTGCTGAATCCAAACCACATTGAAGTCAACTGGAGTTGAATGTTTAAAAAAATAATAATAGTAAGGGATATTTTCTAGGTTGATAGCCGAAGGAATGTCAAATAAATGGCAAGGAGGGATGGGCAATGACCTGGGGGACATGAACCAAAGCAAAAAAATATTTTGTGTATAAATTCAGTTTGGTAGAGAGGAGTGGTTTTAGTAATGCATAAAGTGAAACATTAAACTGCAAATATACTTTAAGTAACATACCTGGGGGATGCCCTGACCCTACCTGTGTAGTGGAGCACCTGTTAAATGTATGCAAACTACTATAGCAAAACTGACATTCACTATAAAAAAAAGTGTATGAAATAACAGTTACCAGCCATTTTGTTCTGCCGGAAAACACAGCAGCCAGGAATTCTCTCCATCTTTACTAGAACCTTCTCCTAGATGAAGGTCCCATATAAATGTGCATGGGGGACCCCCACACAAAAAAAAACCTCAGCCCCAATTCATATCGGGCCCTTCAGATCAGGTATGAATTTTAAGGTCTCCCAGCCTTTTAAGAGCTTTTAAATGGTGGGTAGCGGAGGCAGGCATTTGGGTCATGATTGGCTGTCACAGTGGTCACATGGTCAGAAAGTTCCCAATTGCAAGAATGCATTTCCGGTCCCCACTAGTAACTGTACTAGGAGCATGCAGGGAACACTCTCAGCACAGAAAAGTGTACACATAGGGGTGCATATATGCAGCCCCTCTGCAGTAGAGTCCACCCAGTGAGAGGCCACATACATGCGTACCTTCAGTGGGAAGAGGTCAAGGGGGTGCCTATGCAAAGAAAAAAAAAAGGCTGCGGACCCCCCAAATTCTATACCAGACCATTCAGGCTTCATATGAATTTTAAGGGGGAACCCCATTCAAAAATCATGAACAGAGTATAACCAGTCCTCTCCCTAAATCCATGCCAGATCCTTAATAAAATATTTAAGTGCTGCACCCAACAGACTCTGTCTAAAGTATATTTATGTATTTTAGTATTCTGGAATGTGCAATCCAATGCTCAGACCACTCCCTTGGAAAACTGAATCTGAGGCACTTTAACATGTAATGCCTAACTTGAAAGTGAAATGCCAAGGGATGGCCTGCTCCTTCCTACCTCCTACAAAACCTTATTGGTTGTGCAGCATGATAGTCAGCCCTAACGTCCTTTTGGAAGCTTCACGAGCTGAGAAAAGGCTGCCTAGCTGTACAATTTTCATTCCTGGTTGCTACATTATATGCTCATATGTGTGCCTGCACTTAAAGCCCAACACTGGGCTAAATTTATATTTCTTCAAAAACATTACCAAGCCTGTGTTAAAAACACAGTTTAGACTGTAATACTTACCTTCAATTTGGAGCTGCCCTCTGCAGTTCCTCTTCTTTGCCATAAAATGTCCTAAACTTGAAACCTTATTGTGAGTGTAAGAGGCCCTTTATTCGCAGTGTGCTGGTGCAGAAAGCGGTGCTGACATGGTTACATCAGCACTGCTATCTGCATCAGTATAGCGCTCACCCCCTAAAGGGCTCGCTGATTTGGTCCCAAGGTTCTTTCCTCAGTAGGTGCATTAGCAGCCAGGCACACAGTCTAAGTCATTCTTCTGGCTCAACATCAGTTCCAGCCTCTAGAATGTCTTTCCCCCAAGTGAAATAAAGAAAGATAGGTGCAGCGCTAAAGTTCAACCTAAAACCATAAAATTACACCACATTCATATGTATACGGTGCTATTTACACCAAATGAAGATGTAAACACACAGTTTAATATGATTGAGAAAACGTGAAGGTTTGACTCGGAAAGGTCAGAAAAACAAATAGTGAAATCCAACTTCGTCACTAATAAGTCCTTGCGATGTGACTTCATGCTCCAATCATATAAAATGCGCACTCACCAGATGCACATGGAATTTGTGCATTAAACATAAATTCTCTGTGGGGTCCCCTTTAAGATAGATCAGTCAGCCAGTCAGGAGTGCGGATCCTACATCCAGACACCAGCCTCTAGTTCAGCTCCTCTTCCTCTGGGGGTCTCCACGAGCAGTTGGCTCAAAGCCAAGCCATATATAAAAAGGCTTATAGAGTAGTATTTCCAAAAGTGTCAAATTTATTGTGGATAATATTCTTATTAAAAGCAATTAAAAGTTCTCCAAAATATCCTCAAACAATGAGGAAATAAAGTGCACATAAATATATCTCAATGGTAAGCAAGTGTGTATCTCCAGGTGGCTGTGTAAGCCACTTCCCAAGCCACTATCAAGCTGTCAGGCTAACTCACTTTTGGGTTCTCAGTTGCTGGTAACTGGGTTTAACTCTGGAGATGAATACTTTTGGTATGGGTAATAGTGTCCTCTTTGAGTAACTCTTTAAATAAAGGTGTTGAATCTTCTGTGCACTTGATGGGGCCCTAGCTGGTGCACATTAAGGTTCAGATCCTTCCTTGTGTGATGTTGAATTTGGGTGAAGTCTCTTTAACACAAAGGATAAAGGCAAAAAATTGGCTAAGATTGTAGAAAGGGACTGAAGCAGACTCCAGCAGAGGTTGACCCCTCCTATAGATGGTAAACTAGTCTGGTGAAGCAGGTTCCTTTGGGGTTGGAAGAGACTTGAAATGAGAAATCAATGCAATCCTGTCTGAAGAGTACATATGCTGTGGCCAAACTCGTGTGATTTCAGGCACTAAAGCAGTGGGCCGCAATACAGAATGGGTTGGATGGTCTGGGCCCCAGTGTGATAAGCTGAGGCTTAAAGTGTACTGAAGTAAAAAATAAAACAATGAAACTTAAAACAGTCACTTGCAACTTGTGATGATCTTGGTATGGAACCAGGGGCGGATTGACAACTCATGGGGCCCCCGGGCAATAGGGGATCATGGGGCCCCTGTGTCCTTGCCCAAACTCAAAAAAGCCTATGAAAAAGGTACCAGGGGCATCTCATGGGGCCCCCTACTGACCCTGGGCCCTCAGGCAGTGCCCGAGTTTCTAAATGGTCAGTGTATGGAACCCTCTCACCCGATCTGTAGCCTCTGCAGTATAACAGATAGTCTCTCTGTTGGGGACCACCGTGTTCTCTTGGTTCCTCTGATAAAGAGTGATGCTGATGACAGCACTATGATCCACCTGCCCAAAGGGTTGTCTGTCCTACCAACAGTCTGCAATCCTCCTCTACTTCTCCACTCAGCGGCCTGATCCAGCCCAGATCTCCAGAGTCCCACACGGCCTTCTAAACACACCCCATCCTTCCCTCTCACCAGCCACTTCCTTCTTGTACAATTCCCAGGCTTCTCAATATATTTGCTCCTGCCCCTTTGCCAGCACGTCTGGGAAATGTGGCCTGTTCACTCCCTGTATGAGCGCAGCAGTCCTGTTACCAGCATACAAGTTCAATGGCTTTTCTTCAATAAAGTCTGCATAACTGAACTGCAAACCACTGCCATCTTGTTTTCACTTAACATCCTGCAACCAGCATTAGTGCAGGGTGTTACATTATGCATGCTCTCTCTCAATCACCTACTGGGCATCCTCCCCCAGCTATTGGCTATAACTATTCATTCTGTAAATTTGACTCTCCCAGCCCATGGACATTATCCATTCACACACAGAGCAGGGCTAGTCCCCACCCCCTGCTTTCTACTCATTGTCTCTATGGTTGTGATTGACAGAAGCAGGAGCCAATGGCTCCTGCTACTGTGTAAGCAAATGAGGAGACAGACCCAGGAGAGCAGCTGCTCTCATGCACATCTCTGGATAGAGATGGGGCTTAGGTAAGTATAAGGGAGGATGGGGGGGGGGGCTGCACCCAAAAGGTTTTTTACCTTAATGCATAGAATGCATTAAGGTTAAAAACCTTCTGCCTTTAGAACCACTTTAAGTTCCCATTCCTTTGTGTACAGCAAAATATGTACCCATTTACCAGTGCACAGTGTAGAGTATAACAAATAGTTACATAGTTGTAAAATAATAAATTGTGGCATCCAGAATGATATCCTAAATGGGGTGATTGGAATAAATAATAAATCCAACTTAGAATCTTAAAGAAAAGACCACAAGCAACTTGAAAATGAATCAGAAATTATCATTGCATATTCCCATATACTAAGAGTCATTAGCTCTAATCTCCAATTAGCTGTCATTGGCTCAAGGGAGGTTCTGAAATGCAAAGAACATGCTGACCTCCACTCCCCCAAGCACAGATTTAGGGTGTTCTGAAAATAAATATACTAGCAGCCATAAAGTATTAATTAGCTTGGCACTTGATACAAAAAATGAAAGGCAGGGCGACAGGTAAGTAGGCAGGCTGCTGAATCTACATAAATGCTAAATTATTTTAATAGCTGACTACAATATCCCTTTAAAGTAAATATACCTAAAACAAAAATATATAATATATAGTTACATAGTTAGTCTGGCTAAAAAAAAGACAAAAGTCCATCCAATTCAACTATTAATAAAAAAAAAAAGTTATAATCCTACACCCACAGTTGATCCAGAGGAAGGCAAAAAACCCAGCAAAGCATGATCCAATATGCTCCTGCATGGGAAACAATTCCTTCCTGATCCCCCGAGAGGCAATCGGATATTCCCTGGATCTACTTTACCTATAAATGTTATATCCAATTATATTCCGTGTATCTAGGAAAGAATCCAGGACTTTTTTAAAGCATTCTACTGAGCTGGCCAGAACCAACTCTTGAGGGAGTCTATTCCACATGTTCACAGCTCTTACTGTGAAGAAACCTTTCCGTGTTTGGAGATTAAATTTCTTTTCCTCCAGATGTAAAGAGTGCCCCCTTGTCACAGCTTACCAATCATTAAATGTGATGGCTGCATTAGTTTTCTTTATTAGTTTTTTCCCCTTTACTTTTACCTGGTAATCTGACCAATGGCATACTTCCTGTTGCTGCATGGAGGAACAATGGAGACTGCCTGGGACCATGGCATGGTCAGTCTGCATAGTGGGTAGTGTTAGATGGACTAGCAGATTTAGATGGACTAACAAATTGAAGATGAACTCTAGCTAAGGGTCCTTTCACACCGTAATGTGCATGTTGAGTACACGTAAACACGTGTACATTGACATGCATTGATATGCGGCATTGTGATGTGTTTTAAAATGTACCAAAATACTTTTTCAATTTTAAAAAAAAAACTTTGCTAGGCTTTATTTGTAAGTTAAGGGTAAGGGTTAATATCTGCTAAAATGTGAGTGGTCTGGAAAAATTCTTTTGAGATTGGAAATCATTACGGTATCACACTATGGTCTTCCTGATTTTCTCTGGGGGATTCGGTGAGAGGAGTAACCAGAGGAGGTGTCCATATCCTAGAGGAGGCAATATTTGGAGGTCATATACAAAGTAAAGGGGGTCCAGGAGCCCTTAATATCCCTGAAAGGCGTTTGACTCACCATTATCTGGTGAGTGCGGTTAATGTTGGTTTTGCACTGGTGGATGGTGGATGGTGGAGGTATCACTGACACGGAAGAATCCAATGAAAATATAATATAATTAATTTTTTCACGGGACTGTTTTTTTGGATTTTGTCATTGGACTTATTATTTTTATATTTTTTAAATTATATATATTTTTAAAATTATATATATTTTTTATTTCATTAATATTTTAATTCATATTTTTGTGTCACAGTGTATTTTAAGTTTGTGATATTTAGTAACTATTATTTATGGGTTGGGTGATGTATTTTATTGTTTTGTGGGTTTTGCGCTGGTATAAGTTGATATAAGTTTTTTGGTCTTGCACCTGTGTACAGCAGCATCTCACGGGGAATAGTGTGTGGAATAAGAAAATCCTGGCGCTGAGGTTTTTTCTCTTTTTATTTGTAAGGGCTCATTCACAACAGTGGTTTGAGGGGGCAGTAATACCCTATGGTTGATCCATGCTTTTACACCCCCCAACCGCTACCTTCTTTGGCTGCAGAGGCACAGGGGGTGTACTCATGCCACAGCTGTGATGCTTTGCAGTTGGAATTATACCCCTTTTCACTTTCAGCAGGTCCTAGTGCCCACTGAATGCATCTCATTCAAGTGAATAGGGCAGCTCTGCAATCACCCCACAACTGACCCAAACCAACGTGCAATGCCTTCCATTGTGGAGCACTAGTGCGGGGTTCAAGGGGTTAAAGCAGATGGTAAGAAGCCAATGCAATCATCAACACCAGTCAAACACTTTCTGAAGAGTGATCTGAACATAGATGGAAGCAGCTACAGCAATATTTTATTTTTCCTTTAGGGATAAAGGTTTTACATCAAAGAATAAAAACTGATTATTGTACGCATCCCTGTCAGTGGTTTGTCTCAATCCTCTAACTGACACTTTTGCTAGGCAGCTTAGTCTGTTAAAAGAAGTTGAAAAATGACAGACTTGCTGGCCAGATCACCAGCTGAAAATATAGGGAAAAAAATTCTAAAAAAGAAAACTGATGCAGGATTGGTAAGCTGCAATACAATAAACTGTATTCATACATTAATAGTAAAAAAAAATCATAAATGATAAAAGAAAAAAGAAAATATATTATTGTATTACATTATATATACACTGATCAGCCATAGTTTTATAACCACTCATCCGATATTGAGTAGGATTCCATTCTGCCTCCAAAACAGACCTGACCTGTTGAGGCATGGCCTCTGAAAGTATGCTGTGGTATATGGCACCAAGCCATCAGTAGCAGATCCTTTAAATCCTATAAGTTGCCAAGTGGGGTCTCCGTGGATCTCTCTTGTTTTCCAGCACATCCCACAGATGCTCAATTAAACTGAGATCTGAAGAACTTGGAGGCTAATTTAAAACCTCAAACTCATTGTTGTGCTCCTCAAACCATTATCTTGCTGAAACAGGCCACTGTCATCAGGTAAAAACATTTCCATGAAGGGCTATACTTGGTCAGCAACAATGTTTAGGTAGGTGGTACATGTCAAAGTAACATCCGCATGAATGGCAGGATCCAAGGTTTCCCAGCAGAACATTTGCCCAAAGCATCACACTGCCTCCATCGACTTATCTGCTTCTAATACGGTATCCTTGTGCCATCTCTTCCCCAGGTAAGTGACACACACACACCTGGCCATCCAGATGATGTAAAAGAGAACGTGATTCATCGGACCAGGCCACCTTCTTCCATTGCTCCAGAGCGGTGGTCCAGTTCCGATGCTCGTTTGCCCATTGTAGGCACTTATGGCTGTTGGCAGCTGAGGCAACCCGACTGGTCTACAGCTACGCAACCCTATTCACAACAAACCCCAATGTCCATTTTTTTCTGATTTAACCACTTGCTCTCCAGTGCATTTACCCCCCTTCCTGACCAGGCCATTTTTTGCGATACGGCACTGAATTACTTTAACTGACAATTGCGCAGTCATGCAACGCTGCACCCAAATGAAGTTTATGTCCTTTTTCCCACAAATAGAGCTTTCTTTCGGCGGTATTTGATCACCTCTGCATTTTTTATTTTTTGAGCTGTAAACAAAAAAAGAGCGACAATTTTGAAAAAAATAAACAATATTTTTTACTACTGCTATTAAACATGTCCAGTAAAAAAATTTCAAAAATCAAATTTCGTCAAAATTTAGGCCAAAATGTATTCTGCTCCATGTCTTTGCTAAAAAAAATCCCAATACGTGTAAATTAATTGGTTTACATGAAAGTTATAGCGTTTACAAATGGTGGTATAGATACTGGAATTTTTTTTTCACTAGTAATGGTGGCGATCAGCAACTTATAGCCGGACTGTGGCAGGCATTCGTACACTGGGGGTGACACCTATTCGATCAGGGCTAATAAAAAGCACTGACACTGTACTAATGGCACTGGCCAGGAAGGGGTTAACATCTGGGGCGATCAAAGGGTTCACTGTGTGTTGTTTTACTATGTGTGCTGTATGTGTGCTTTACATTGTAAGCATACTACTTTGTATGGCTCTGCTATGCAGAGCCATACAAAGCAGTGTGCAGGAGCTTAGAGGGGAGAGATCTGTGTTGTTTATACACAGGTCTCTCCCCGTTGGAGATACTCAATGATTACCAGGTGCCGGCAAGTAATCACCGGCCGGGACCCGGTGATTGACAACTGGCGCCACGTACACGCCGCCTTCCCAGATTTGCAAAATCACATATATATACATAATTTTGCACATCCATGCCTCCCTGTAGCAGTATTTCTGCTATAGGGTGGAGCGGAACTGGTTAAGCAAATCTAATTTAAACTGCAGGGACAGCATCTTTACTTGCTGTCTAAGATATCAGACCAACTTTCAGATGTCATTGTAACAAGACAATCAGTGTTATTCACTTAAAGGGTAACTCCACTTTAGCGAGAAAACAAATTAGCAAATAAAATAAATATATACAGCTTTTACAATTGTGACTCAAGTCATATTGTGATGAATTGTTATAAAAAACGTATTTTCCTGTTCAATCTGCAGTGCTGTAATTTTCTGTAAAATGCAATACAAAATGGCTGCCTAGAGGTGTTCTATACATGGATGGTGTACAGAACACCCCCTGAAAATGTCATTTCCTGCGTAGGGATTGGCTTATTGATTTTCCCAGAAGTCTGTACTAAGACACAAGTCAGATTTTTTGGCATCCCCTGCAACAAAAACATCATTTTTGCTGAGATACTCTCAAAAGGAAATCATGTCTAAAGGGATGCAGACCCTTCCACTTTCCTCATTAGAACCCTGCATATGCAGCAGCTGATTGATAATTATAAAACCACTCCCAAACAGATTCACTCTACACGTGGAGACAGACAAACAACTATTTCTTCAGAATAACAAAAGGTAGGAATCTGCAACATAGTTTGTTAAAGCAGAAATCTATGTCATTTTTTTCCCCATGTAGTGGGGCTGTGCCCGCACTGCTTGGGAAAACTGCTCGTTTTGTCCAGTGGTTTAGGGAAGAGCTATACTTACCCTGTCCTCCAATCCTCCAGGAAACCACACTCCTCCATGTCTAGTGGTAGACTATTCCTGCCATCTTCATGCCCAGAGCTGGTCTATGGGCGTGATGACGTCAGGAACAGTCCATTCAAAAGACCGCTACCATGCAAGGGGGCAGAAGCAGCAGGACTCTGAGGACCAGTGGATTCGGTAAGTATATCTTCACTGTTATCACCCCTAGACAAAAACAAGCAGTTAACCCGTGCAGTGTGGGTACAGCTTACTGCTTTAAAATTAATGCAACATACACAGATCGCCCAGAGGGGATCTTTTTTTTTTTTTGAACAAATGTGGAGTTACTCTTTATAGTCGATCAAGTTATGGTGGAGCAGTGTATGTATATATATATATATATATATATATACATACAGAGGCGTCCCTAGTGTTGCTGTCAACAGGTGTGGTAACATGTGGTGTCACCCCTCCAGAAAGGAATAAGCGGTGCCGCTGTAGCTGTAAAATAAGTATCCTGACCCATGAAGATATGTATCCCCTGAAGCAACTGCACATGTGCCAGTTTCAGGCCAAAGAACCCAATCTCCAACTTTAGTACAGAGCTGCCACAGTTAACCCCTTACAGGTTACAACCTGCTGAAGCTGATCCCATGGATCACTATGGGTTGCAAGATCAGTTAACCCAGTATAAGTTCATCCTATACGGGGTTAACTGATCTTGCAACCCATAATGATCTGCAGGATCAGCTTCAGCGGTTTGCAACCTGCAAGGGGTTAACTGTGGCAACTCTGTGCTTAAGTCAGAGATCAGCGATCGGCTTTTTCGGCATGTAACCAGCACATGTGCAGTTGTTTCAGGGGATACATATCCTCACGGGTCCAGGATACTCATTTTACCACTACACTGGGGGCAGCTGTCACTGTACCGGGAATCCGGGATCACCCCAAAAAACTGGCCAGGACCTTCACAGAGCCCAGAGGCTCTGCTGGCATCCTGCTCCTGCACCCCCTGTGATGGTGTCGCCCAAACCCGCCACATCCCCCTAGGGAAGCCACTGTATATATATATATATATATATATATATATATATATATATATATATATATATATATACAGTATAAACCTAAACCGATATGTTTGCAGAGCCTTTTCTTTTATTATTACGTTGAGCACTGAACTCACCAATGTAGTTATCAGTCTATTTATCTCAATGTAGACACTGCTTAACGCATAGATGGTGTTATGCAATGTAATTTTCCATGCTCCATTCTCAGTGTCACCACAGCTGCTTTTAACACCGAGTTTATTTTCTGATGACCTGCGTGTAATTGCATAATCACTGGTGAAAATGTGAATTAGATGTAATCAGCCTTCCGTCATTTCAAGGTCAATAAAAGGAAGACCTTTCAGAAATCAGTAATAATGAGACATTTCACCTGTTTCTATAATAGTCTGAAATACAGCTCAGTGGGAGAATACTGAAGAGCTCCGTAGGTCTTCTTCTAGCGGCTCTGTTTAAGCTATCAGTGTTGTTCTATCTGGATGTCATTGTATGGGATCATTACTATACACCAAGGACCCAGATAGGTATCAAATGTACATATTCCCTCCAACAATGTCCTCTCCAAGAAAGCCACAATGAAGGAACATGGAGATTAGGTCTGCTGTAAATCAAACAGTCACTACACCTCGGGGCAAGTATGATGGAATCAGCGGCTTGTCAAGAGGCAAATGTGTTTATAATGATGTAGCAATTCCTTCTAGCTTTTTGTGCTGTCCTCACTACAGGCAAGGCAGTGATCTGAACGCCAAGTTCTGACATTATTATTTTGTGCACGGGTTTTATAAAAATACATTTGTGCTTCATACTGTAAAGGATTAAAAGGGCTTTTCATAAAAATCCCACTTGATGAGATTCAACAGGGCAAAAGTTAGCATTAACCAATCTTACTTTGAGTCAAAAAAGTTGCCAGGCGTAAAAGAAAGGAAAACTAAGATTGCTCCATAGGTGACCTGAAGCTAAGATCACATTGGGGTTGATTTACTAAAGTCAAATAGGCTGTTCACTTTGCAAGTAGATTTTTCCCAGAGCTTAGTGAACGTGGTGAACTTTCACTTTGCAAAGAAAACCCAATCATATGCATGGAAAATAAATTGTCAGGACCTGAGTCTGAACCTGTGACCTCTGCTGTCTCTTCTTGCTGAGTCACCTGGGATGCTGGACAGCTCTCTGGACAATTCCTTGACCAATCTTGACTTGAGGCTTATTTCTCTTTAAAGCAGAGTTCCAGTAAGTTTTGTGTTTATTAAAAGTCAACAAAAACTGTAGCTGCTGACTTGTAATAAATATACACTCACCTGTCCCAGGGTCCAGCGACGTGCTCACCTGCGCCATCTCTTCTCTGACTCTTCCCTCCCCGACGCCGGCATCACAACTGTGGGCACCAGGCTGTGACAGCTTGCGGCTTCACATCCGGGTGTCCACTGCACATGTGCGATTCTCATTGGTCCGGCAGTCTTCTGGGACCTGTGAAGGTTTCCAGGAGACTGCAGGAGGAAGGAGGGGACCAAACTTCTGGCTCACTTCACCGCGGCGAACTGAGCCGGACGTGGGAGCGGTTAGCTATCAAAAACAGGTATTCACTCCCCCCCAAAAGGTGCTAAGTATGGCAGTGGAGGGGAGGAGGAGGCAAATAAGTCGAGCTTCTTGATTTTGAGTGGAACTCTGCTTTAACTTTTAATCCTTTCCTCCTTCCATTAACTTCCTATTTTAGCCATGCCTTTGTTTGCCAGATTATTGTACTCTCTCTAGTCAGTATCTAGCTCTTGTCACTCCTGCTGCCATCCTAATCTTCACTAGCACTCGTTACCAATCTTTGGCTTGTTTCTAGACTACGCTTCTGCTCAATTCCATTCTGCAACCATTCGTTACTGACCTTTGACTTGTTCCTTGACTACTCTTCTGTTTGATTCCAACCCGCAGTTACTCATTACCAACTGTTGACTTGTTCCTCGACTCTGCTTCTGCTTGATCCCAAACTGCAACTACTCGTTACTGACCTTTGGCTTGTTCATAAACTAGGCTTCTGCTTGATCTAAACCCGCAACCTTTCGTTATCAACCTTTGGCTTGTTCCTCAACTATGCTTCTGCTTGATCCCAACCTGCAACCTCTCGTTACCAACCTCTGGCTTCTTTCTTGACTATGTTTTTGCTTGATCCCAACCTGCAATCACTCATTGCCAACCTTTTTGATCCCTACCTGCTATATCTGCTACTGGACCCCTGTTTGCTCACTTCCTGGTGGTGTTTTGTTTTTTTTAATTTTCTGTATTTTTTCATTTATATAGCAAGAAATAAAAAATCCAGCAGTGATTAATTATTACCATAAAAAAAGCTATATGTGCATTAAAAAAATTATATAAATTTCATTTGGGTACAGTATTGCATGACCGAGCACTTCTCAGTTAAAGTAGCACAGTGCTGAGTAGCAAAAAATGTTCTGGTCATGAAAGGAGGTAAAACCTTCTGGAGGTCAAGTGGTTAATTTCCCTGTGTTGAGGCTTGTTGCAGTCCCTTCTCTTTAACCTCTTGACACCCATGTAGTACATATGTATTGCAATTTATTGCCCATATACCACACATATGCATCAATGGGTGGCAGAGATGTATGTGCTGAGAAGGAGCTCACTGTGCCCTACCAACACAGGTAAAAAAACTACTAATCAATCTGTGAAATCTGTGTAGGCACTCAATAAAATCCAATGTGCAATTCATGCAAATGCACTCTTCTCGTGGAGAAAACAGTCCTCAGGTGGTGCACTCCATTACCATTTCTCTCCAAACTTCTCACCCTGGTATTGACCTCAAAGTTATACAAAAGTCCTCAGGTGGTGCACTCCATTACCATATCTCTCCAAACTTCTCACCCTGGTATTGACCTCAAAGTTATACAAAAGTCCTCAGGTGGTGCACTCCATTACCATATCTCTCCAAACTTCTCACCCTGGTATTGACCTCAAAGTTATACAAAAGTCAGCAAATGCATGTATTCCCTTCTGGGATCATAACATGATGATAATCTCCTCCACAGAACTCCCACAGGCAAAGCAGCCCACAGGGGTGCTTTATCCACTCAGAAGCCACTTGAAAAATAAAGCATCTTATAGTGCTCACTGGCAGTTTTTACAAAAGGAATCATGTATAAAAACACTCACATGCATCAATTCTTTAGAAGCATGAATGAATGAAAAGCCTCTCATGAATGACATTAGCCTGGCTCACCACTGCTAGGCTCGATCCACTGCTAGCCCTGTCTCAGCTCTCTTGCTCTATATTCTCAATTAAAGTGTGATGACATCATTGGCCAGGAGCTCCACCCCTCACGCTTATCCTCCAGTGCTGGACTTCTTCAGAAATGTGACCTTTAGGAAGATGTCCGGCATTGGGGCAAAAACAAAGATAGCTTCCAGCCTCTAGTATTAATTAGTAACCAACAGAACTGGTTCCAGATCATGTGACTACCGTGGTATCCAGAGAATATGTTATAAGTCTCCTCCACTCTCAAGTCAACTCCTTCCTGCTCTGCTTTCTTGCACCAGGCTCAAGTTGTACATGAATCCTTCTACACTCTCAAACATAGAAAAAAATGAAGGAGCTCTTCACACACTAATATCATCACTCAAAGTTCTGGTTACTCCAACAGTCACCACAACAGTTCCCACCCATAGGACCTCCTTTAAAATGCATTTCACCGAAAAGGGCTTACTCATAGAGACAGACAGAGTCTCTACAAGTAAACCCTTTTGGGGTGAAAGGAGTTAAAGGGGAGGTCCCAATGGCAAAGAGTGTTATGGTGATTGTTGGCTTCAATAAACCATAACCTAGAGTGATAATATTGGTGCACAGAAAACTCCCTCATAGCAAATCATAGTTGTCACGTAATTAGGCAATTCTTCACAGGAGGCTGATTGGGCTGCCAAATTCAACACGCAGCACAAAAACATATGGATTGCAGTGTACTGCACTCTGGTGTGAATAGGCCAAAAAGATTTTGTTTATAGATACATAGTGGGTCCATATAGTGGAGTTATTCACTTTAAGGTCATCACAGGGGGCACTCTTTATGTCTTGAAGACAAAAGATTTAACCTCTAAACACGGAAAGGCTTATTCACAATAATAGCTGTAAAAATGAGGAACAGACTCCCTCAAGAGCTGGTTCTGGCCAGTTCAATAGATTGTTTTAAGAAAGGTCTATATTCTATCCTAAATGCACAAAATATAACTGGATACTAAAATTTATAGGTAAAGTTGATCCAGGGAATATCCAATTGCCTCTTTGGATATCAAGAAGGAATTTTTTCCTCTGCTAAAGCAAATTGGATCATGCTCTACTGGGGTTTTTGCCTTCCTCTTGATCAACTGTGGGTATTGGATAGTGTATAAGGGAGTTTTCTATTTGTGTGTGTTGTGTTTTTTTTTCTCTGTTGGTTAAACTGGATGCACTTGTGTCTTTTTTCAACCAGATTAACTATATAACTATATTCAATGTAATTGTTATAATGACTGTGTTTAGAGTTTGCTGTTCCCACAAATAATAACTTTGCCTTAGAACTCCTGTTCTACACCTTCTTCCGATACACGATAGAGAACTTTGACTTTACACCTGCATACACATCAAGATTTGGCTGCGGACCAAAGCCTTTCTACTCCGACAGTGATACCTCATCTATCATCCAAGCCCAAGACCAGGGTCTATAATTACAGATTCAGTTAGTACATACAGAGTCTCGGTGGGCACAGTTTCCTGCAATTAGAAGCAAGATCTTCATTCTTGTAGTAGCTTTCAGTATTCCCAAATCTCTTTTGGAGTGATCCGAGATGCAATTCATTCACTCTTGTTAAATCAATTGGTATGACATTTTATTTTACCTCTTACAGCAGGATCCAGAACTTGAGTAAAGAGAATTGGGAAATGGAAAATGAAATTATGTTTCTTAGTGTTTGTCTTTTTATGTGTTATTGTTGGTGGCCATGAAAAATAAACTGCAACAAAGTTTCAGGGGAAAAAAAGATGTGCAAGTTTTTTTTCCAACATGCCTTAGACAGATAGAAAGAAGAAGCAGAATTCTCAAAATTAAATGTAAACTATAATGGTCTTGAGTCAATTTTATTTTAATTGCTTTTTTTTTTTACTATACTTAGCACTATGGGTTAGCTAAGGAGACACAAAACTAGAATTGCTTGCTTAGGGCCATGATTTGTCGATAAGGGATGTGTCATTGCTGATGAATCATAGAACTGTGTAAACAACTGGCTTGTTTTATCAAATAAGAACATTGAGAGCCTTCAAAATGTTAAAGAGGCTCAAGCTGGCCATAGATGATGAAACTTTCTTTCCTGCAGTCACTGGTTGCAGGAAAGAAAAGAGCTTGATTCCCCCATCAACACAGTCAGCGTTGATGGGGGAATACCACCCGTGGAGGCATTGTGTTCGCCCAGCTCAGGAGGGGGGCTAGGTTTGGAATGGGGGGGGGGGTGAGGAGTGAGCCATCTGTGACTGGAGGACACAGTGATTATTGCTAGCGGCTATAGCCGTTGGCAATAATTGCATGAAAAAACCTGCCAGGCTGGTTGTAACCAATTTGTACAACAATCACCTTGGGTACAATCATCCTGCCCATAGATGGTTCACATCTCATCCGGATTTAAAACGGAGCTCCACCCAAAGGCTTTAAGCCTTTGTCCCCCACTCTCCATTAAGGATTGGCACCTTTAGGGAGCAGGTACCAGAATTCGACAGGTACCCACTCCCACTTCCGCTGTAATCGCCTAGACGATCGGAAGAGGAGGTTTTCCTCCCCCCCTCCCCGTAGTCTTCTGGGACACATGACAGGCCCCAGAAGACTACGGGGCCATTCACAAAGCGCAGCTCTTCTTGCACATGCACAGTGGGCACCCGGCTGTGAAGCCGCAAGCTGTCACAGCCGGGTGCCACACTGAAGATGCCGACACCAGGGAGAGAAGACGGTCGGTGAAACCAGTGGTGGTGAGGACATCGCTGGACCAAGGGACAGGTAAGTGTCTGTATTTTAAAAGTCAGCAGCTACAGTTTTTGTAGCTGCTGACTTTTTTTTTTCAGGTGGAACTCCGCTTTAAGTTGGGTATACACTTTGATTTTTTTTTTTTCAATCAGCAGTTTGATCTAAAATATTCAAAGATCCCTGCTTCCATGCAAGTGTTGTGGATGCAGGGATCTTTTCCGCTGTGCTGTTGCATTCTGAAAGCAGGGACTCCTCTCCTCCTCAGATTACAAAGATAAGTCTTGCTGCTATTGGCTTCAGCTGCTGTTCAAATGCTGGTTTTTCAGCAGGACCATTTGACTGAAGCCTGTCTAACAACCAGCTTCTGTTGAACAGGGGAGTACGCATGGACTGAAATTCGGCAAGTCCCTGATGAACTGGCTGAATTTTGATATGTGTATAGACAGCTTTAAAGTAGTAGTAAACCTCAGACATGAAATCTGAAAAAAGCACATATTTATATAGTGTTTACTTGCCTCTCTCCAAAGTACTAAGTGGCATCTCTCTCTGCTAATTAGTTCTTCTGTTATATGCATGAGTTACCTCTGGCAAGTTTTCTTGACACCAAGGGCTAAAATGGTGATGGGTGGAAGCTCTAGCACACAGCATGTGATTGACAACTTTAGCTCTGTTCATGTGTGCTGTGTGAAGGGGGGGGGGTCCCTTCCCTCCAATCAGCTCTCAGAGCTCTTGAACATTGTGTAACTGCAGCTCTCCGCCTCTTGCTTTGTGAGTCTGTAAAAAACCTGTTTTAACTCCGAGTTTACAAAGATGTACTGGACAAATCGCTACAGATAAACAGGTACAACTTACATAGGCGTATTTATTTCACCTCTGCGTATTACCTGAGGTAAGTCACTGGGTATAGGTAAGGGTTTACAACCACTTTAAGCTGGCCATAAATGAAATTTATTTTTGTTCAGCTAATGGGATAAACATGATGAATGGAGGAAACCCCTGGCTGAGATATTGTATTCTGATAGCAGGACTTAGTAAAAATTACACAAATCAGCAGCTGCAGCCAATTTAAAAATAGTCCAGCTAATTTAAAAGCTTAAAACTGGCCATACACTAATCAATATTTGGCTGGTTAAGCAAAAATCAGACAAATTTTGATCAGTGTGAGGTTGCTCCTTATTTTTTCAACTTCTATTGAATGGACATGTTGTAACTTTTTCTCGATCCGTGGCTGCAGCCAATCAGCAACTTACATTTACTAGACAAATTGCACTTCCATGTTCTATGTATAGTGGGAGATCAGATATAGTGAATGCAGGGTGCAGGGTTTAGGAACTCTTTAAGACAGTGATTCTCAACCTGTGGGTCGCGACCCCTTTGGGGGTCGAACGACCCTTTCACAGGGGTCACCTAAGACCATCTGAAAACACATATTTCTGATGGTCTTAGGAACCGAGACACCGCTCCTCTATCTGTCTCCAGGCGGGTCCGCCCTTATGCAGATACGCCCACATACTCTGTTAAAAGCAGCTACTGTGTTGAAAGCAGCAGTATTGGAGGTAAAACGACACTCATGAATTATAATTACTGGGTAAATGTAAAAACATGTACTGTAAAATCATCAACTATTGCAAAAAAAAATATCTGTACCATGGGAACTTAATATGGATGCTAATCGGTCTTTTTATATTGAGCTGTGGTTGATGTGAATACTGCCCCCTTGTGATAGTAATTATGCTTTAATTATGTTCAATTTGTAACAATGAAAGTATATCCTGCATATCAGATATTTACATTACAATTCATAATAGTAGCAAAATTACAGTTATGAAGTAGCAACGAAAATAATTTATGGTTGGGGGTCACCACAACATGTGGAACTGTATTAAAGGGTCGCGGCATTAGGAAGGTTGAGAACCACTGCTTTAACCTCCTTGGCGGTATGATTCTTTCCGATTTTTTGTGCTGAAAGCGGTACCATTTTTTTGCATGGAAATATGTAGTTTTTTATTGTAGGCTGTAATTTTTAGGAAAAACTCACTAAAATCTATCCGAAAAAGAGTCTATTAAACATCCCGGGTATGATAAAACTTGAAACACAAAATCATAAATTATAATTTAATAAATAATCATAAAAAATAATAATAATAAATTTAATTCAATAATATAATCAAACCAAAAACACTGAAATTTGAAATACAGAGGCAAATTCGCACATCGCTGAGCAAAGTCGCAAAATCGTTTTCAGTGTCTGATGACGAATTTCCCCACAAATCATTATCACTCAATTCTGCAAGTAGTTCTGATTTACTATCGCTGTTCTAAAACCGCTTTTGACGTAAAGGGACGCTTTTTGGCCGCCATGGACTTTTCTCAAATTCCAGGCAGAAAGAACAGTCAAAATGCAGGCAGGGCACAGGACAAAGCAGCGGGGACAAAATGTATGTGAAATGCAGTGAAAAAGCAATGACAGCAAAAATGTCATTTTTTAAAAATTTCAAATTTCCCGCCGGTTCCGCCGCCCGTACGTCCCGACGTCACAGGGACCGTAACACGGAAGCCAGATGCCGGCATCCGCCGGAGGAGATGGACGGGGACGCTGCAGGGGACCCATCGTGGGAGCGAAGGACAAGGTAAGTGCTGCAGGGACCCCCAGAGAACGCTGCATGGTAAGCCCGAGTGTAGCTCGGGTTTACCGCTTTTGGTATTGAAATTTTACCCCGAGCTACACTCGGGAACACCGCTAAGGAGGTTAAGGAGAGGTTGGACACCGACAACCCTGCACGGACAACTCTGACTCATCTGTTGTCAGCAAGAAAAAACATGCATGATAAAATCAATAAAAGGTGTACACCTATGTGAATGTAGCCTAGCAGATATCACTCAAGGCACACCTTGATTTTAACTGTTTTAGAAAATAGTTAAATTGGTGGGTTTAGTTTTGCTTAAGGCCTCATGCATACTGGGCATTTTTCTATCTCTCCTAGATGCCTTTTCTCCTGGCAATGATGTTTGGAAGAAAAAAGTTTGATGTCTGTAAACACGTGTGACGTTTAGGCAAATCAAGCGTTTGGCCATTAATTAGTTTCATTGGCCAGAATAATAATTTATTCTGGCCCTTGAAATGAATAAATGCTCAAGTGCTAAACGTGCCTAAACGTTACAAGGGTGTACATGCATTTATACAAGTTTACAGATATCAAGCATATTTTATGCCAAAACGCTGCTGCTCCTGTACGCACTGGCAGTGGGTTTTTTTTCTCCTTCTAAACACCCCTGCTTCTAAACTCTTCTAAAAGCCAATGGGGGTTGATTTACTAAATGCAAATAGACTGTGCACTTTGCATAGTACAGTTGCATAATGCAAGCCTATATAGAAGAAAAACATATTTGAAATATATTGACATATATTTGAAATGGTGCAATTTTGACCATATTCAATATATTTTAAAATATATTTCAATAAATATAAATATATATATATATATATATATATATATATATATATATATTGTTCTGTGTCTTCAATCCAAGCATTGATAGTGTGATCTCTGTAACTTACAGTTGTGATGAGATAGCGATATCTTCAACCTCGGTTGGATACCACAGTCAGTGACTCAATGAGAATGATATCTTGTGAAGTTTATTCCATAAACTGAGAGAATCTTACAACAATGAACATTCGATAGGTCAAAAGAACATACTGTGTCTTGCTCCATGCCATGAAGCTAGCTGCAATGCATCTCTGGGAAAGGGGGAGGGCTATTAACATTAATATTAACTAACCAAAGGAAAGGGAGGAGCAAAGACAAAACACAGAAAACATTTAAAGGCATATGACAGTCAATATGACAGTCATGTGAAACATGATATTGATATATATATATATATATATATATATACTGTATATATGTATATATATATATATACACTGCATGTTGAAATGCGTTTTTATTACAAAGTATATGAAAAATATTTTTAACATAAATTTCAGATATATTGTATGTCTTTAAAAATACAAATCTAAATTTTTGGAATGCATTTTCAAATATGTAAATGTAAAAATATATGTTAAAATGACTTTTTTAAATGGAAAAACAAATCTAAAGAATATATTTAAAAAATATATAGATTTTTTATTGAATATGGCCAAAATTGTAGTATTTCAAATATATTTTTCTTCTATGTGGGAATGCAGTTACTTCAGAGCTTAGTAAATGAAGGGGATCTCTGATGACCTCCATTATCCAATCATGTGCAAGCAAAAATGCTGTTTTTTGCTTTTTATTTTCCTTGCACGCAACTGGGTATTGTTTGCAAAGTGAAGCTTTACCTCATTTAATACGCTCTGGAGCAACTGCACTTGTAGAATACAACTTCACATTGCAAAGTGCACAGTCTATTTGAGTCTAAAGAGTAAATCAATCCTATGTGTGCATGAACTAACTCAGGATAACATGCAGGGGCATTTAGAGGCAGGAAAAAAAATACCAGACGCCCCTTGGAGCAGCAGAAAAAATGTCCAGTGTGTATAAGGCCTTAAGCCAGCCTACTGCTGGTACAATTTGCCTACACCTAGCGTTTGGCATAGAGTGTCGATCGGGATCTTATTCCTCTCTTCTAGCTGCACAAGGGTTCCCCAGGTCTTTGCAAAGCTTCTGGTCTAGAGGGAACCCATAAAACACATTCCTATTTATTTTGGTTTGAGAAAAAGGGTGGACACTGGGTTTCCAAAATGTTACTACAGTGTTAGCATTGTGCTATTAAATATAGTACATGTGAACGTTCACCTTGTAAAACAAACCATTCCATTTAAAATAGAAATGAAAGGCAAAATATGTGTGTATAGATATACGAAAAAACTTTACAAATACCTTTTTTTCCCCTTTTTTACAAATGATCACATACCCTCTGTACTAAACTTCACAAGGAGCTCAGATAGCTAGGGGAGGAGAAACACGTGGTCTTCCCAGTGATTGGTTGTGCAGGGGATGGGAGGGTGTCAGAACAAGTCTTATTATTGGAGGAGAGCAGGCAGAATTCCCAGCACAGCCTGAAAACTGACTATGCTGTACTCCCATGCCTAGTTTGGTCAGTTTTTAATAGAAAAGCAGAGGGACTGGTAGGAACACCAGGGATTTCACACAAAGGAAGACTTTTCATGCAAGTACATGGTACAGCAGGCACATATCAAGAAATACTTGGGTTGACATACTCTTTTACCCCTTGAAGCTGACATAACGCAAATAAGCGGCCTCACAGAACTGGGCTTTTTTCCATGGGGCCACATATTTGTGTACCTGTCTTTATGCTGGGAGTGTGCTGCACAGTGCACTCCCAGCACAAACACTGGGGTGTCACTGAGAGCCACGGTCCCATTCTAATTATAGGGACCCAGGACTCCCGGTTCCGGGTCACATGATCGCTGTGATAGCCTTTGATTGGCTATCACAGTGATCAGTCACTGTATAGCTCACCCCCTTTTTTTCTCTCTGAATGGATGAGAGAGAGATACATTGTATCTCTCTCTCTCCTTGCATAGAGAAAAAAAAGTTTGCTAATTAAATAAATATAAAAAAAAAAAAGAAAATAAAGAAAAAATACCTAGATCAAGGTTTGACCTAGTTCAGTGCCAGGGTTAGTGTTAGGGTCAAAGGTTAGAGTCAAAGGTCAGGATTTTTTTGTTCTTTAAATTGGTGTCAATGTTGGTTAGTGTCAGTGTCAGTGTGTTTTAGGTAAAAAAAAAAAAAAACTATTGTTTCTGGGCTGTAATGTGGGTACAAACAACAAATAACATACACATATATGGTATTGCTACGATCGTCAAGAGCTGGAAAATTTATTTTGGGTTGTTCTCTGGTGGTAGGTTATGGTAGTAACCAGAAACACACAGCTAAATTGAAAAAAAAAAAAAAATTTTTATTATCTTGGGCTAGTTTTCCTTTGATAATAAAAATAAATCAGCAGATATCCATTACTATTTACCACCAAATGAAAGCCCAATTTGTCCTGTAAAAAACAAGGTATAATTCACTTAGATGTACAAAGTAGTTGTGATGATATGTACGGTTTTACTAACACATAATAAAAGTTGTAAAATTGTGCTTAGGCATTAAAATGTGTTTTACCCTTAGGCATGAAGGGGTTAATGTATTCATCTGTTTATTTATGTGTATTCCAGCTGTATCCCATTACAGCAGGCTAAAAATAAGAAGTAAATAAATAAGAAAAGTGGGATATTTTGAAAACTGCAAATAAAAAGAGCTTACGAAACCTCAAAAGACTTAAATCCGTGTGCTTCACAAATAAAGACAAATCAGACAAATCAGACATGATGCAAATTATGCAAATTCTATCTGCTCTGTAACACTTCTGATCTTTCCTTTTCTTATTGGAATTATTTATATGAGTAGATGCTGATGTACATGAGTGTCCTAGGTGATTTACTATAAGTAATTTCTCTGTGTGCAAGCTGTGATAAGAATGATGAAGTATTTACCCCAGAGCTATAACAATATACCGTGTTTGTATATTTTACAATCCACAGCAGTGTGTCATTTTTTCCTGCAAGTCTCACTTCTGACAAAGATCTATATGATCAACCTATTTTTGTTTCTGAAATATTCCAGTTTTTCTATAGATTTGAAATGGAATTCCTTCCTTAAAACAATATGAGGCTGTATTTGCTGTAAAGGCACTCATGCGCCAGTGCTGGGGCAACAGGGTTTTAAGGGGCAATGCCAAAATGTACAAATACTGATGATATGTTCCTTATTGGGTGTCCAGATTGTATCCATTTCTAGGCATTTATGGACAAAACCAGTCAGAGTCTTGTAGGGGGAAGGTGATGCAGGGGATGTTTAGAGCAGCGTTTCTCAACCTGAGGTGCCATATTGGTTTTAATGGGGTACTGCAAGCACAGGAGCCAGTATGCCCTGGATCAGTCATAAGGATGTATAATATCCAAGCTCTACTGCTCAGAAATCTTCTTGTAGCTGGAAACGGGTGTTCAGCCTGACGTATCACCACACTCTATCCAAGGAATCCAAAATACAGTTGAGCCAGCACTCAGTATAATCCGTAAAATGAAAATAGTTTATTGGCTACATGTAAAACATTCTGGTGACAGGGCCGGTCTGACAACTCATGGGGCCCCCGGGCAATAGGGGATCATGGGGCTCCTGTGTCCTTGTCCAAACTCAAAAAAGCCTATGAAAAAGGTACCAGGGGCATCTCATGGGGCCCCCTACTGACCCCAGGCCCTCGGGCAGTGCCCGAGTTTCCAAATGGTCAGTCCGCCCCTGACTGGTAATATGGCTATAACAGGCTGTTACAGCTGAAATGTGTGGCATATTACCAGTGTGTGTTACATGTAGCCAATAAAGTATTTTCATTTTATAGATTATATCAAGTGCCAGCTCAACTGTATTTTGGATGCCCTGGATCAGAGTCTTAAGATGGTATGGTGTCGACTTCAATACCTTATTATTCAATTATGCTGTAGGGCAGGGCACATAGCGTCATTTGTTGCTATGATGTTAGTAATCGGCTAGTCTGACCCACGGCAATGCATGATGCTGATCAAAGGCAGGTGGCATGCAGGGCCACCCCCAGCATTCAGGAGAGGATGAAGGTCCACAAGACTTGCTCTACCTCCTACCCTCTGCTGTGCTGCTGGAACCAAAAGGTGGGGTTGGATATGATTGGGGAGACTGTGTGATAAGGGGACTGAGTGATAGGGGGACTCTGTAATGGTGAAGTCTAAGATTGGGGGGATTCTGATGTGTAGGGGGGCTTTTGTGTATGGAGGCTCTAATTCAATGGGGGACCTCTGACATGAGTGGGGACCTCTGGTGTGATAGGAGCCCTCTGAAGTGATGGGATGAGATCTGAAGTGATGGGAAACCTCTGAAATGATGGAAGACCTCTGAAGTGATGGGAGACTTCTGAAGTGATGGGTGACTTCTGACGTGATGGGATGACTTCTGCAGTGATGGGAGACTTCTGAAGTGATGGGAGACTTCTGAAGTGATGGGAGACTTCTGAAGTGATGGGTGACTTCTGACATGATGGGATGACCTCTGAAGTGATGAGATGATGTCTTAAGTGATGGGAGACCACTAATGAGGGTACTCTGTCATGGAGGTAGTCTGATGTTAAAGGGGGTTCTTGTGTAGAAGGGGCCTCTGATGTGATAGGAGGACCTCTGATGTGACGTTAATTTTATTCAGGCAGTTATGTGCATTGTCCCAGGCTCAGGTTTCCCATTGATAAGTAACATTTATCATTTTTTTTACATTTTAGACTGGAGTGCCTCTAGATTTTGCATATTTTGCAAGGATTCCAAGACTGAAAAAAGTTTGAGATATTCTGAGGATTCAGAATACTTACATTTTGCACCCATTCTGCATGCTAAATCTGATTACAATTGATTGGGTTTTTCCTAGCAATGGGCTTTCTCTGTGATCAGTAAACCTTGAGTCTCGCTCACTTGCAGAACTAAAGATTGTCAGTGTTTTCCTGTGACAACCAAAATGACAACTTAAATTTTTCAGTCTAGGTGTAAATCTGCCTGAGTGCCACAAGGCAACACAAGATTTTAATTCAGAAACTTTGGAAAAAAGCTACACATGCCCAGACGTATACATATCCAACATATTTCTCACAGTGCAGGTTTCCTTTGATGACTGTTAAGATACGCTCAGTTACTTTTAACCCTTTCCCACCCACCTGGCATCCCTTTACTGGGCTCATACTCCTAGGGGGTGGGAAAGTCTGCCTAATCATGTGACCACTGTGATTGGCTGTCACAGTGGTCATATAACTGGAAGCCGGTTCTACTAGTTCTGGATTGTTAGTACAGACAGTCCTTGACAGCTCGATCTTTGTGCTGGGAGACACCCTAAGACAGAAAGTTTGTTACTGGCTGTATCACAGCTAAAAATAAAGGGGAAAAGCCTAAAAAAATAAAACCAATACAGCCAACACATTTAAGTATTCATAAGCTGCAACATTTTTTTTTTCGCTTCAAATTCATACTTGTAAAATTTCTGAAGGGTCTACTAGAAGCTGTTAGGTGTTAACAATAGTGGTATTTTTTAGGCTCCCTTGAGATTCTATAAAATGAATTCCAGTACTTGCAAACTTAAGTTTGTAAGCTTTAGAATACTAGATATAATAACAGATATGAAATATTCTATTAAGGCTTAAGGCTTTAAAGGCAGCAACTTAGATATACCATATGAAAATGTTCAGAAGGAGAGTTTGTATGAATCACCAGAATTATTTTGGGATTTTGGAAGGAAAAATAATTTCAAAACCGAAATTGTCGTCGACAGCACAGTTTAAGATGGCACCCTTGGTTATTATTGATCTCCTAACCAAAGCAAGCAATTAAGATTTTACTGGTTGGCTAAAAATCCAGTGGTTTCAGTGTATGGGCATTACCATTCTATAAACTGATTTTCTGTTGTGTTTTTACATACCACTAATTGGTATCATAAAATAAAATCTGAGCTGCGTAAAGCCATATTGGTGCTCTGGGTATCCATTTAAAATCTACTCTGTCTGGATAAAGGGCATCTCGCTTGCTAATAAGTGTTAAATTGGTGCATCAAATTTTAATAAGCCCTTTAATGCAGCATGGCTGGTGTTCTCTGTCATTTGGTTTTGCGTTATAAATGATGTTATGCTTTATATCAGCTTGTAGTGCCTAGAAGTATGGAGGGAATCAAGGAAATATTATGCATCATAGGAGCTAAGTGGACAGATCCAAGGCTCTAAGTCTTTTCCCAAGTAATCTTTAATATGATTTTTTACAATGATCTCTAATTTAAATGCTTAGGTCTTTCAGGTATGGTAAAAAGAATTAAAAAAGGAATATTAATCCAACGATTATCTAAAATTATAGATGGGTAAACTGGGAAGTACTCATGGCATGGAGTGTTTTCTATCTCCTAGTGTATTAACCGCTTTGCCACCACCCTATAGCAGAAATACTGCTACAGGGTGGAAGGGGTGCGCAAAATCATGTATATGTATGTATGTATATATATATATATATATATATATATATACATACATATACATGATTTTGCGCACCCCTTCCACCCAACGATGGGGCATAAAAAAAAATAAAATTATATATATATATATATATATATATATATAATTTTATTTTTTTTCTATTTTGCATTTCCAGGTAGGGGGCGTGCGTGAGCCTCACACGCATCCTACCCACGACTCCTTTCGCTGTCCCAACTGTCAATTACTCACCGACACCCGGTGTTTACCGAGTATTACCGACGGGTGGGGGGGAGAACTGTATGTAAACAATACAGTTCTTTCCCCTGTCAGCTCCTGCACACTGCTTTGTATGGCTCTGCATAGCAATACAAAGCAGTGTGCTTACAGTGGAAAAGACACACACAGCCTCATAGTAAAACACACACAGCACACAGGTAACCCTTTGATCGCTCCAGATGTTAATCCCTTCCTGCCCAGTGCCCTTAGTACTGTGTCAGTGCTTTTTATTAGTACTGATCACTGTATTGGTGTCACTGGGGATGTCAGTGACACCAAGTCAGTTCCCCCCATTGTCAGAATGCTTGCCGCAGTCCCGCAGTCCAGCTATAAGTCATTGATCGCCGCTTTTACTAGTATGAAAAAAAAAATTTAAATTAAATTCCAGTATATATACCGCCATTTGTAAACGCTATAACGTTCACGTAAACCAATTAATTTACACATATTGGGATTTTTTTTTAGCAAGGTCATGTAGTGAATTTTTTTTATTGGACATGTTTAATAGCAAAAAGTCAAAAATATTGGGTTTTTTTTTTCAAAATTGTCGGTCTTTTTTTTACAGCTCAAAAAATTTAAAATGCACAAGCAATCAAATACCACCAAAAGAAAGCTCTATTCATGGGAAAAAAAGGACATACATTTCATTTGGGTGCAGCGTTGCATGATGGCACAATTGTCAGCTAAAGTAACACAGCTTTGTAACGCAAAAAATTGCCTGGTCAGGAAAGGGAGGGGGTGGTAAAGCCTCAGGAGGTCAAGTGGTTAAATGATATGTAAATACAGTAAATGTTCAATATATACAGATATTTCTGTGTTCTTACAGCACAATTTTCTACATCAGAACTGATTTTTTAGAGTAAGTTAAAGCCTACAGTTAGGTAAAAATGTTTTTCATAAAAAATGAACACAAGCTGTGCTTGGACAAGATCATGTAGAGCATAGGATTCACATGCCAGACTGTGAACCCCCCAAGACGTATAAGCATTATGTGGCAGCAAAAAATCCCCCCTCCCCCCCAAAAAAACTGAGCACTAATCTGCATGCTTACCCCTAAACATATATTCAACCTCCTTCCAGGACAAATTTTTGCCCCCCCCCATTCCCGCCTTCCAGCTCGAATCCTCTCAGCACAAATCAATCCAAAAACCAAATAACTCCTCCCAGCACAAATCCTTTACCCCTCAAATTTCCCCTCCAAGTACACATCCTCTATCCCCCACTCCAAGTCCCTCCTCCCAGCACCAATCCCCTCAATCCTTCCTCCTAGCATAACCACCCCCCCCCTCCCAATTTCTCCTTCTAGAACAAATACCCCTAATCATCTCTACCAGCCCAAATCACCCCTACAAAAAATTCCCCTCCTAGCACAAATCTCCTCCACCTCTACCATATTACCTCTTCTAGCACAAATCCCACAAATGCCCCCTCCTAGCTCAAATCAACCTTCCCCATCCCAACACAGATCCCTCCAAATCACCCCTACCTCCCCCAAATTCACCCTCCCAACACAAATTCCCTCCCACTGCAATTTCCTTGTGGCACTCCCCACTTCACAGTGCCCAGGGCAGCTGCCCCTCCTGCCCACCCCTTGTCAAGGGATGGTACCTGTATTCAATATGATATGTACCTCTGCTCCCCCATACCCCACAGCTGTAATATTTAGGTGCTGCAGAAGTTAATACAAGTGCTGAACCTGTCACAGTCACTTGTAAAGAGTGGCAACTATGCCCGCCGTTTTCGCCCCTCCTACATTCATAGAAGCTGTACTATAGCTTCCATCAATGAAAAGAACTCCATGAATGGAGGACAGCAGATGAATGAAAAGTCCACCCCCTCTATTCTTAGATTGCCTTTTATTGTTGGATGTTATAGTAAAGTTTCTTTAAATGGAGGAAGGGACAAAATGGATGGGCAAAGTCACCACTCTTGATGAGTGCCTGTGTTAGGTCCAGTGTTTGTATTAACCCCAGCAGCACAAGAAGATTGTAGGGAATGAGGGCAGTGGGCTATAGATTTCAACAATAACAGTCGGCACCAGCACAAAGGGCACATCCCATTAAATATAAGTACCATCCCTTGTGCTGATTTGTTTTTTACATTTTACCTAAACTTAGGCTTTAAAGTGAACATTGCAGCCCTCAGTCAGTAGTTATTACCCTACCCAGGAGAATGCAAGGGTGCGTTATATATTTTAACAGTGTCCAGTGTTAACAAGTTAATGATCCTACTGGTTCTTGAATTGCAATGGAGACCCAAGCTGCCAGTGATGCCAAATTGGGGGCAGCGGTTGTGTCCAATCAGCTGCTTTGTCCCAATTGACATGAATGGTACTGCCAGCACACTGAACAACTCTGCATCCCGTGGCTCTCTCATGGGCATATGCTTAAGTATTCCTGTATAAATTAGGTCTTATAACTGTATTTCATGGGTCAGTTATGAACATGCAAAAAAAAAAAATAAGTAACTGAAGAAGATAAGTAGGCTTGGTTACGCAGCAAATTGAACAATTTCGAAAATTCTTCATAAATCAACACCTTAATGGTTGCTGTAAACAGTGTTATTATCCTCATGTAATGTTCATACTAAAATGAAAACATATTTGGGATCAATTTTACAGAACACATATTACATAATTGTGTGTAGTATTACGGTGACTCAGTGTACTGGTTCATTGCAATTTAAATTACTAAAGCTGTACAGTCTTGTGCATTAACATCTATAACTTAATATTGCGCATTGATGTTTGAAATGAATACATTTGAAGCTAACAGAAAAAGTACATTTACAGCTTTTCAAACTTTTTATAGTATAAATAATGGGAAAAAAACATCTGGGCAAATCTCATTGTTTTTTATTGCAGCCCCTTAGCCAGGTGCCCTCCGCCCTATAGCAGAAGTACTGCTACTGGGCGCCACGGCTGCGCAAAATTACACACACACATATATATATATATATATATATATATATGATATGCATTTCCAGGTGGAGGGAGGATTATGGGTGTGGGGTTTGTCCCCTTACTTTCAGTGAAGGGAACTCTTAAGGCGTCAGCGTACCAAAAAATTTTGGATGAGTTCATGCTCCCAACTTTGTAGGAACAGTTAGGGGATGGCCCCTTTCTGTTCCTACATGATTGAGCACCAGTGCATAAAAAAGGTCCATAAAGACATGGATGGGTGAGTTTGGGTGGAGGAACGTAACTGGCCTGCACAGAGTCCTGACTACAACCCAACAGAACATATTTGGGATGAATTAGAGCGGAGACTGCGTGCCAGGCCTTCTCGTCCAACATCAGTGCCTGACCTCACAAATGTGCTTCTGGAAGAATAGTCAAACCTTCCCATCGACACCCTCCTAAACCTTGTGGACAGCCTTCCCAGAAGAGTTGAATTTGTTATAGCTGCAAGGGTGGACCAACTCAATATTGAACCCTATAGACTAAGAATGGGATGCTATTAAAGTTCATGTGTGTGTAAAGGCAGGCATCCCAATACTTTTGACAATATAGTGTATATTTAAAATAGTAGCTAAATGGATTATACTGTTCATAATAAGAAAATGCACCAAAGAATGACCCCTAAATCTGTCCAAGGGCAGTGCTAAGATAATAGCTTGGCAGCAGGGGCGGACTGACCATTTGGAAACTCGGGCACTGCCCGAGGGCCCGGGGTCAGTTGGGGGCCCCATGAGATGCCCCTGGTACCTTTTTCATAGGATTTTTTGAGTTTGCGCAAGGACACAGGGGCCCCATGATCCCCTATTGCCCGGGGGCCCCATGAGTTGTCAGTCCGCCCCTGCTTGGCAGTCTTTGTCATAGTCTTTCCCTACTGGCCAGTATTTTGGGGCCCAAATCCAGTATTGAAACCACTTTAATACAAATTTCAAGTTTACCATAACCTCCCCATAAGCTCAGTGAAGTCAGTGGCAGCAGCCTCCTCCCCTATGATCAGGTGAAAACACCAATCAACAACAGTGGTGTTCTCCCCAGTGATCAGGCGTCACTTCGATAATGCACAGCTGTCCACATCCTCTTCCTCTGTGTTCCCTGGGTGGTGGGCAGGGTCAGAGGCGGACTGGCAACTCATGGGGCCCCCGGGCAATAGGGGATCATGGGGCTCCTGTGTCCTTGCCCAAACTCAAAAAAACCTATGAAAAAGGTACCAGGGGAATCTCATGGGGCCCCCTACTGACCCCGGCCATTGGGCAGTACCCGAGTTTCCAAATGGTCAGTCCGCCCCTGGGCAGGGCTGAAACTAGCTGTACACAGTGCTCTCTTTCTCCTCTTTCCCATAGTTTCTCCTGTGCATGACAGTTGAGAGTTGGAGAGGATGCTCAAGGAATCAGCAGTGATAATAGTCTAAGCTTTGCTGCTAGACACAGCAGCACTTTGCACCAGGGCAGGGGCAGACTGACAACTCATGGGGCCCCCGGGCAATAGGGGATCATAGGGCCCCTGTGTCCTTGCCCAAACTCAAAAAAGCCTAGGAAAAAGGTACCAGGGGCATCTCATGGGGCCCCCTACTGACCCTGGGCCCTCGGGCAGTGCCCGAGTTTCCAAATGGTCAGTCCGCCCCTGCACCAGGGGCTTCATCAGTACTGCAGTTCAGCTCTCTACTATGTAGACCATACCCATCCTCTTTAGTGGACTTTAAAATGAAGCCACAGCTTTAAGCCTTGGCCTGATAATCAAGTTTGTGTGTTTGCTCAGGTCTTGGGTACAGGTATGTCTGTCTCTGACTTCTGTCTGACTATGTCCTGAATTTCCCTATAATATGTTTGAACTGGATTTGTACTTAACTCGTCTGTGCTTACATTGTTGAGATGACAGCCTGGTGCTTGCTGTTAATCATTGCTCCATTTACCTGTCTGGAACCCAGACTCTGTTTGTCTATGCCTGACCTGGCTGTCAGTCTTCTTTCTCTGCTACTGTCTGCTGTTTGCTCTGACCATCTGTTTGAGGACTTACACCAACCTCGCACCTGTCCTGCTTGCGTCCGTCTGTTTCCTCTAGCAATTGGCATGGGGCTAGTAATTCTGGTTAGCATATGAATGCTGCAGGGCTGACTTCACTGGAATATGACATGGAAGTAGAGGGACTCCAAGGAATGCTCTTTAGAGACAAGAGTGTAAATAGCCATCTCTATATTGAGAAACAACTCTGAACGGCATTTTACATTGCAAAATTTCAAGTAATTGCTCCACCTGTTGAGATTTTAAAACATCACATGGCTTTTGCTGAACTAAAACATTGATCTGTTCTAAAGTGCGAGTTTTGTACTATTTTGTATAATAAAGTGAAAACTAATCTTGGATGTTGCAGTTTGAAATATGTGTAACTTTATTGACATAATAATACAGTACTGCTTTGATTCATCATATAGTGATTACCAAGTCAATTTTACTTTTCCCCTTTAACCCCCTTCATGACTAGGCCATGTTTTTGCTATTTAGCACTGCATAACTTTAACTGATAGCTGCTCAGTCATGCAACACTGTATCCAGATGAAATTCATTTATTTTTTTCACATAGAGTTTCTTTTAGCGGTATTTGATCACCAATGTTTTTTTTTATTTTTTATTATATAAACCAAAAAAGACTAAAAATGCTGAGGAAAAACAATATTTTTTTACTTTCTGTTATAAAACACATCCAATAAAAACATTTAAAGCGGAATTCCACTCACCCTGTCAAAAATAAAAGTCAGCAGCTACAAAAACTGTAGCTGCTGACTTTTAAAAAACAGCCACTTACCTGTCCCTCGGTCCCACTGTGTGCCACCCACAGCCCGTTTCACCAGCCATCCTGTATTCCAGCCACCGGCATTTTCAGTGTGGGCACCTGGCTGTAATAGCTTGCAGCTTCACAGCCGGGTACCTACTGCGCATGTGCAAGTAGCACTACGCTTCGTGAAAGGTCCTGTAGTCTTCTGGGACCTGTCACATGTCCCAAAAGACTACAGGGGGAGAGGGAGGACACCTTCCGCTTCTGATCACCCCCCAAAGGTGCCAATCCTTAATGGGGAGCTGGGGAGCAGTCCTTAAAGCGGAACTTCCCCTTTTGGGTGGAGCTCCTCTTTAAACAATCTAATTTCTTAATAAGTGTAAGCCAAAATGTATTCTGCTACATGTCTTTGGTAATAAAAAATCCCAATAAGTGTATATTGATTGGTTTGTGTAAAAGTTATAGTGTCTACAGATGAAGGTATATATACTGGAATTTTTTTTCATACTAGTATTGGCAGTGATCAGCGACTTCTAGTGGGACTGTGAAAGTGTGGCGGGTAATCAGACACTAACTAACGCTGGCTGGGAACTGACAAACTGACAGTGATACTAATACAATGATAATACTATACACTGTCCCTGTACTAATGACACTGGCTGGGAAGAAGTTAACATCTAGGACAATAAGTGTATATTGATTGGTTTGTGTAAAAGTTATAGTGTCTACAGATGAAGGTATATATACTGGAATTTTTTTTATACTAGTATTGGCAGTGATCAGCAACTTCTAGTGGGACTGTGATAGTGTGGCGGGTAATCAGACACTAACTAACGCTGGCTGGGAACTGACAAACTGACAGTGATACTAATACAATGATAATACTATACACTGTCACTGTACTAATGACACTGGCTGGGAAGAAGTTAAAATCTAGGACAATAAGTGTATATTGATTGGTTTGTGTAAAAGTTATAGTGTCTACAGATGAAGGTATATATACTGGAATTTTTTTTATACTAGTATTGGCAGTGATCAGCAACTTCTAGTGGACTGTGATAGTGTGGCGGGTAATCAGACACTAACTAACGCTGGCTGGGAACTGACAAACTGACAGTGATACTAATACAATGATAATACTATACACTGTCACTGTACTAATGACACTGGCTGGGAATAGGTTAACATCTAGGACAATATGTGCCGAACAATGTGTAAAGTTTGTAATGTGTGCTGTTTTTTACTAAATATCTGTGTGTTCCTTCTCCCTGCTGTCAGGGAGAAAAAAAAAACAGGATTGTTCCCACTGTACAGAGCCTTGTGTGTTGTGAAAACAGGGCTCTGGGCTATGATTGGACACAACCGAATAGCAGGACTCAGCCATTAATCATTGGCTGAAACCTGTTGACAAAATCCCACCATGCCCAATCACATCCAGTCGGATGGCGGGTATAGGGTTGGTGGGCTATGGGGGTACTTAGCAGGGGGAAGGAGTCAGAAGACCTAGCGGATGACCCGAGAAGAGGAGGATTGGTATTGCTCTGTGCCAAACCATTGTACAGAGCAGGTAAGTATAAAATGTTTGTTTTTTTTTATCAGAACCTTAAGCAGCATTTTAAGCTTTGAGCGAAGTCAAAATAACATTTCACAATTCACTCTGAAATGTACTGTACGTTTTAATGTATTCCTGTCCATGTAGAGTGCTAATTCATCTTCTGCTGGTCCAATGTCATGTTACTGCAAAGAATCAGAAGTATTGAAGGCTATATTGTGTGTATTATTTCATGGAATTCTAATTGCATTGCATTCCTCATGGACATGGCGTATCTATAATTATCATTGCAGGGTGTTTGGAATGTGTTGTAGCTTAATGGTAAAATATTTCTTGTAATAAAGCACTCAGCCTAGTTGACATTGTATGACTGGAATGTCTCCAGGACGCCAGGAGTTCAGTAATCACTTACGCTATTTTCTTATTAAGTTGACAGGATTTAGAAGGTGTAATAACATCACTCTGAACCCGAGTATACACAAAGGATAAACATCTCAGTCGAGTTGGTTACAGATAAGTTTAATTTACTCATTAAATAAGGACTTTGTGACTTCATTGAACTTGTTTAAATCAGAAAGTGACAGTTTAAACCTAATTGGATTCCCATGAACTTTTTCTTGTTACTGGCCTAAGTGTGACTTCTGGAACATCTCTTCATGCCTCGGACTATCACTCTTGATTTTAGAACTGATTGTAACTTTTCTTTATACTTCAGTTTAGGGGAGACATGATAAATATCGGATGAGTAATAAGCATACTCAGAACACATCCTATAAGAAATGATTGAAGTAGAATTCCAGGCTACACCTAATTATTCATCAAAATGCTCCCCCCCCATCCAACACCTATGCTAAGTAACCTGGGGGAGAAAGATTTATATACGTACCTACCAGGGGCGGACTGACAACTTATGGGGCCCCCGGGCAATAGGGGATCATAGGGCCCCTGTGTCCTTGCCCACACTCAAAAAAGCCTATAAAAAAAGGTACCAGGGGCATTTCATGGGACCCCCTACTGACCCTGGGCCCTCGGGCAGTGCCCGAGTGATTGAATGGTCAGTCCGCCTCTGGTACCTACATTCAGCTTGCTCTTATCCAATCACTTGATCTGACTCCCCTGTGCCAGCCAGGGGTGCCTATATGGGAAAGGAGCGAGCGCCGACAACGGATGGGACCCTATGGGTAACATCACCGCTTTCAGTGTTCCCAGACATTGTTGAGTACCTTCTCCTTTCTTCTGCAGCTGCCACTGGTGGACACGGGATCACATCACTGGACTGGAGCGGGCTCAAAATAGGTAAATATTTCCATCTTTCTTACACTTATTAGTCAACATAGGGGTTAGGCAGGGGAGGGAGTTTTTTTAAGACTAGTTAGAGTTAGCTTGAAATTCTACTTTAAAGCTTATATTTAGCTAAAGCCCAACTCCAGCCAAATAGGAAATTTTAATAATGCACTATGCATCAGTTATTTTACTCCTCAGTCTTCCTTGCCAATACCTCTTCTGAAGTCAATCTACTATCACATACCTGGTTTGAAGTCAACTTGACCCCTGAAGGTGAGAACAGGGAGTGCAAGGCTCAAAGAAGCATGGGTGCCTTTTAGGTAGCTCTACTGATGGTTGCTGGCAGCAGCATCCACCAGATAGTTGTTAGCAGGTCTGATGGCAGAACCTCTGTTGTCCTTGGAGATGCAGCAGGACCGAGGTGATGGCATGCCCAGGCTGGCCGAACTGGACTGAAGAAGAGTAGTAAGAATGAAAGCTGAGGTCATACATGGAGAGGCAAGCCAGGAAGTGGGCAGGAGCATGGTCAGGAACAATAGCCAAGATCATACACAGGAATTAGAAGAAGCAGGCAGAAGAGTAGTCAGGTGACATGCCAGAGTCATGCATGATTGGGCAGCAGAGCCAAAGTTCTTAGAGCAAGCCAGGGTCAAACCAGAAATCAAGCAGCAGGAAGGTCCAGAGACAAGCCAGGTTAGTAGCAGGAGGTCCAAGCAATACAGGATACACAGGAACAAGGAGTACTGGTAGCTGAAGAACATCCAGCAAACTCTGAGTGCAGCCACTGTCCTTATATAAAGCATTTGGCACCAGCCCCGGTAACAGGGGTGCATGAACGTGTGCCAATACGCGCACCTGCGCTAACATGCACATTTGTACACATGCATGCATTTCTGTGCAAACGAGCACAGCTATATATAATATTGGCAGCTATGCCAGGTCTTTTGCTCAGCCCGCTCTCATTTTCATTCTGCCGTCTTCTTCTCAGCACATGCCCATCTCTGCTCTGCATGGCACCCTGACACCTGCATTTTAATGGATGAAAGTCTCAGTTTCCTCTTTGAGCAAAGCTAATTTCCTGCCCTGGGGAACAAGGCATCTTCCCTGCTTATCTTTTTGGGCACTGGGCCCTTCACTGTCCCATGAGTTCTCTTGCCTCTGGAGCCTACAAGAGTGGCCCTAGCCGCTGGAAGTGTAACTTCCACCAATAATAGATGTCTCGATCATGCAGGCAGTTACATGGACAGCTGAGGAAGGATCCCAGGAACTAAACAGGAGAAGAGAGAAGACTTGACATGGGACTGTGGCTTCAAGTAAGTAAAATAGGCATTTGGATAGTTTTTTCTTTCATACGAGAGGTTAGTTATAGGGGATGGAAGGGGAGGATGCTAATATCCTGTAGCTGGGTTTTTAATTTTACAGCACCATGAGTTGTAAGGTACATTGAATGAGAATTGTCCCATGTCCTATGGCTGTTATTTTTATTGAAATCTTCATTCATCTGCTCCTGAGACCACCACTACTGTTATCTCCTGGTGCTGCAGGGGTTAATGAGAGCCACTGAACGTGTCATAGGTACTCGTTAAAAGTGTCAACTATGCCCACCCTTTCTACCCCCCTGCTCTAATCATAAAAGTTGTACTAGTGCTTTCCACAATGAAAAGTGTTCTAGGAATGAAGGAGGTGGACCTCTCATTCATCCCATCTTCCATTCCTTCTTTGAGTGCAGGAACTGCGGGAATTGACAGTACAGTTTTTATGAATGGGGGAGAAAAAAAGGCAGGCATAGTTGGCTATTTGACGTATGCCTGTGACAGGTCCATTGGCTCGTATTAACACCCACTGCAGCACTGCAGAAAACCCCATGAAGCTGCACCCACCTTCCCCCCACCCCAACATACACATGCGCACAAAAGTGAACACAAAGTGATGTGCTGTAAAGTCCTTTAAATCATTGCCTATGGACAATGTTGACTGCCATAGCTTTCGCTGTTTTACGTATGAGTGTAGATTTGAGGCTAGACATATGCATTTTGTTTCATTCCGTTTTGGACACAAATTTCACTTTCAGAGATTCAGATGTATTCAAATCTCCGATTGGACATAGTTACAAATGTCAACTAATAGAAAAAAACTTTATAACAAAATTAATAAATGCATTTGTTTCATTCGGATGACATTACATAATGCAATAGTAGTTGAAGCCCTTGGGGAAATAGATTCAATTTTTAAATTTGTTTTATAATTCTGATTTGGATAATGAATAGATCTGAATTTCATTCCATTCATTCATTCGGATGCACAGGATGCCCGTTGATATTGTCCAGTCAGCTCATGCCATTTCTCATAGTGGGTTGGACTAGTGTCCAAAAATATTGAATCCTTCTGATTCAAATCCATCCAATTCTGTAATATATTGTATATATAGCAATATTCTGGAAAAACAGTTTTTTTTTTAATCCACCTGGACCAACAAATATATGAAGGGAATGCTGACGATACGAAACAAATTTTGAAAATGAATCGGTTCAACCTAACGACTAGGACGAAATATAACTCTTCGCTGAACGAATGCATCCAAAATGAAACAAAAATTTCCGGAGTGCACATATCTATTTGGGGCTTTACATATTTGTTGTCAATTTAGTTGAAGCCGTCTCATCTTTTATATTTTACTAAGAAATTGGGTATTGTATTTTGCTTGCCTGCACTAAAATTAATTTGAGTGTATTTTCCACTAAAATACAAATTAGATAAACAGTAGCATAGTTATTGTGTGATTATTATGTGATATTAAAAACTTGTAACTGATAATTTTATAAGTAATATGTGTATTTAACCATATATGCAAAAAGGAAAAAAAATGTCTCTGGCAGCAAAAGGCAACAAGCTTTGAAGCAACTGTCACTGAAAACTGGTGGCTCCTACACTAAACACCACTGCTGCTGCATTAAGATATATTAATCAATCAGAATTTTTGCTGTACTGGTCTGACTTCAGTAACATTAATTTTAATTGGTTTGGAGTTCAGAATTAGCACATTAGAATTAATAACTCTTTTACCAGATGAGGCCAGTAGTGTTTTATAGGAAATATGAGGGTCAGCAGTTTGAATTTAGTTCCAGTGGCACTTAATTATGGCTCTGGCAGTAATGCCATCAGTTAAAACAATATATCAGGCTGGTTCTGAATGTTCACAGGTTTTTTCCTTCTGTAAGAGGGCTGCTTATAGCAGCTGAAGTACTGACAGTGTTATAAGATTTTACTGAAATTTCCCTGCTTTCTGCTAGTAGGAAAAATACTCAACAAAACTGAAAAAAAAGCAAATTAAAAAAAATAAAAAATAAAATAAAATGGCACTACATTAGGGAAAGTTCCATTTCCAACTTTCTCCCACTTGTTTAAAAAGTTGAACTGTGAAAAGAAAGTGAATTAATCATTTTATAAATAGGATGCAAAATTAAAAGTCCAGTTTGTAGTGGAAAAAAAAACAGTCCCGTTCCCAAGTGAGCTATTTCCACTCAAAGCTACTGTGAGTGACACTTTGAGTGGTCATACCTGGATGATGCCCCAGTATTGCTTTATTCTGCCAGAGGTCGATATTGTGTAAAAGAAATTCCATAGTTGTCCTGGGGTCTCCTGTTCCACTGGGAGACCTGACTGTGTAGTCAGAAGTTCTGCAAGCTGAACATAGAGCTGATCAGGGACCGGAATGGCCCAGATTATCTCTATGGTGTGAGATGTGGTTTGTTGACATATGCCAACAAACCACTAGAGATTTGAAAAAATCATCTGATCATACCAATCTTGTTAAGGTCCGAAGCTCTTAAGAACTAATAGACCCCAGATCTCTCCATAAAGAGAATCTGTCACTGCCTATTGTTATGTGATAACAATAAAATTTAAATGGAGAGTGTAAAAATACAAAAAAATTATAGATAATAATTTTAAAAATGTAAGGCGGCCCCTCCCCCAACCTCCCGAACCCCACGTGGTTTCGAGCAAAGGTGAACGCATAAGTCCATCCTACGTCGAAATGTAAACAGCGATCGCACCACACATGTGAACATCAGATCGAGAGCAACAATTCTAGCACCAGACCTCCTGTGTAAATCTAGTGGTAACCTGTATAGGCTTTTAAAAAGTCACCTATGGGTAGTAAAATGTAAGTAGTTTGTTGCCGTTGCACAGGCTTGTGCAATTTTAAAGCGTGATACGTTTGGTATCTATTTACTCAGAGTAACATCATCTTTTATACGTTCACCGGCCACTTTATTGGGTACACCTTGCTAGTGCCAAGAAAATCGCCCACACCATTACACTGCCACCACCAGCCTGAACCATCGATACAAGGCGGAATGGATCCATGCTTTCATGTTGTTTACACCAAATTCTGACCCTACCATCTGTACGTTGCAGCAACCAGTCTGCCCATTCTCCTCTGACCTCTGACATCAACAAGGCATTTTCATCCACATAACTGCCACTCACTGGATATTTTCTCTTTTTTGGACCATTCTCTGTAAACCCTAGAGATGGTTGTGCATGAAAATCCCAGTAGATTTGCAGTTTTTAAATACTCAGACCAGCCCGTCTGGCATCAACAACAATGCCACGTTCAAATTCACTTAACCACTTCATTACCGGGCACTTATACCCCCTTCCGGCCCAGACCAATTTTCAGCTCTGTTGCACTTTGAATGACAATTGCGCGTTCATGCAACACTATACTCATATGAAATTTTTATAATTTTTTTTACACAATTAAAGCTTTCTTTTGTTGGCATTTAATCACCACTGAGTTTTTCATTTTTTGCTAAATAAAATAAAAAACACCTGAAACTTTTGAAAAAAACACACTTTTCTTATAATAATAATTTAATTTGTATTTTTTTCAAATGTTTCTATTATTTTTTTATTTTTTATTACATTTTGTCTTTTTTTTACTATTTTCTTTTTCAGCATACTATGACCAAAGCAATACAATGTTACCATAGTAACACTGAACTACTCTGGGCAAGTGATCAGGATTTTTTTTTTTTTAAACACATTATAATTGCTAATACCAATGTATTTCATTGATATTTGCAATCATTGTTACTGAATGAAACTGATTCATACAGTCTTTTGTTGTAATTAGCTGTGATTGGGCAAAGCTGATCACATGATACAGATGGGATGTGATTGGCCCTGTCTGTATCATGTGACTGCCTTGACCAGTCACAGCTAACAACATCATTGTATACAATGGATGGCATGACAGGAAGCCATTCATTGTATACAATTGACATGTGATCTGCTGTGATTGGTCACAGCAGTCACATGACACTGGCAATGGGCCGGTGTAGTGATATGTCATCGTCTGTGTCCCGTGGACACAGCTGATGACAGATCTTGCCGCTGCGTGGCTCCGCGGCCAAGTGAGCAGCTTGTTTCGACAGGACGTCATGTGACGCCCAGTCACATGGGCTAGCGTCCCGCCCGGCCATCAATCTGCTATAGGTCCAAGGGAAGGTGTTAAGTCTCCTTTCTTCCCCATTCTGATGTGTGAATTTTGGCAAGTTGTCTTCCCTACATCTGCATGTCTAAATGCATTGAGTTGCTACCATGTGATTGGTTGATTAGCAATTTGTGTTACCAAGCAATTGAACAGGTTAACTTAATAAAGAAGCCAGTGAGTTTATTTTACCAAACAATTTGGTATTATATTGTCTATTTGTGTATTAAATGTTTTTCCCAAAAAAATTGCATTTGAAAAACTGCTGCACAAATATTGTGGGACATAAAACTTGCAAAATCCACCAGTGTATTCTCCAGGATTTCTGGTTTAAAAATGTATAATGTTTGGGGGGGTTTAAGTAATTGTCTAGCAAAAAATACTGATTTGTACATGTAAACAAAAAGGACCTGGTCTTGAAGTGGATATACACTTCTGGAAAAAAAACAAACAAGGGCGCACTCTCATCGTGCATTACCGCTCTGAGGAAGGGGGTACAGCTCCCGAAACGTGTTAGCATATCCGCATCATTAGACACAGCCATATTGTGACTGTTTTTGTGGACCACCTTACTGCTTTTTATCACGTTGGTTTGTGAGTATATAAATCCTTTTTTATTAATAAATATGTGGATTACCACGGTAATGCACGATGAGAGTGTGCCCTTGTTTGTTTTTTTTTCCACCAGTGGCCAGATTACCTGATATCAGAAGGGCAGCACCTCTTCGGTTGGCATTTTGACATGTCCTTGGTTTGCATGAAGATTTGAGCGCTGGTTCTGTTTTGTTCATCTTTGGATTTACACTTCTGCTAAGAAGTTTTTTTACTTGCTTCTGGTCTGGAAAAAACAATGTAGATCTTATCTTTCCCCTACAATAGTAGTCTCTCTTTTTGTTATCCCCCCCCCCAAAAAAAAAATGTTTTTGGAGGGGTAGAGGGTAACTCTTTTTGGCATGTATCACCTAGACCAGTGGTTCTCAACCTTTCTAATGCCGCGACCCCTTAATACAGTTCCTCATGTTGTGGTGACCCCCAACCATAAAATTATTTTTGTTGCTACTTCATAACTGTAATTTTGCAGTGGGAGGAGTAGTGCCACATCTTTGGTGTCAGTGGGAGAATAGTGTCCCATCATTGGTGTCAGTGGGAGGAATAGTGTCCCATCGTTGGTATCAGTGGGAGGAATAGTGCCCCATCATTGGTGTCAGTGGGAGGAATAGTGTCCCATCATTGGTGTCAGTGGGAGGAATAGTGCCCCATCATTGGTGTCAGTGGGAGGAATAGTGCCCCATCATTGGTGTCAGTGGGAGGAATAGTGCTCCATCATTGGTGTCAGTGGGAGGAATAGTGCCCAATCATTGGCGTCAGTGGGAGGAATAGTGCCCAATCATTGGCGTCAGTGGGAGGAATAGTGCCTCATCATTGGCGTCAGTGGGAGGAATAGTGTTCCATCATTGGCGTCAGTGGGAGGAATAGTGTCCCATCATTGGCGTCAGTGGGAGGAATAGTGTCCCATCATTGGCGTCAGTGGGAGGAATAGTGTCCCATCATTGGTGTCAGTGGGGGGAATAGTGCCCCATCATTGGTATCAGTGGGGGGAATAGTGCCCCATCATTGGTATCAGTGGGAGGAATAGTGCCCCATCATTGGTATGAGTGGGAGGAATAGTACCCCATCATTGGTATCAGTGGGAGGAATAGTGCCCCATCATTGGTGTCAGTGGGAGGAATAGTGCCCCATCATTAGTATCAGTGGGAGGAATAGTGCCCCATCATTGGTGTCAGTGGAAGGAATAGTGCCCCATCATTGGTATGAGTGGGAGGAATAGTGCCTCATCATTGGTATGAGTGGGAGGAATAGTGCCCCATCATTGGTATGAGTGGGAGGAATAGTGCCCCATCATTGGTGTCAGTGGGAGGAATAGTGCCCCATCATTGGTGTCAGTGGGAGGAATAGTGCCCCATCATTGGTGTCAGTGGGAGGAATAGTGCCCCATCATTGGTGTCAGTGGGAGGAATAGTGCCCCATCATTGGTATCAGTGGGAGGAATAGTGCCCCATCATTGGTGTCAGTGGAAGGAATAGTGCCCCATCATTGGTATGAGTGGGAGGAATAGTGCCCCATCATTGGTGTCAGTGGGAGGAATAGTGCCCCATCATTGGTATGAGTGGGAGGAATAGTGCCCCATCATTGGTATGAGTGGGAGGAATAGTGCCCCATCATTGGTATGAGTGGGAGAAATAGTGCCCCATCATTGGTATGAGTGGGAGGAATAGTGCCCCATCGTTGGTGTCAGTGGGGGGAGGAATAGTGCCCCATCGTTGGTGTCAGTGGGGGGAGGAATAGTGCCCCATCGTTGGTGTCAGTGCGGGGAGGAATAGTGCCCCATCGTTGGTGTCAGTGCGGGGAGGAATAGTGCCCCATCGTTGGTGTCAGTGGGGGGAGGAATAGTGCCCCATCGTTGGTGTCAGTGGGGGGAGGAATAGTGCCCCATCGTTGGTGTCAGTGGGGGGAGGAATAGTGCCCCATCGTTGGTGTCAGTGGGGGGAGGAATAGTGCCCCATCGTTGGTGTCAGTGGGGGGAGGAATAGTGCCCCATCGTTGGTGTCAGTGGGGGGAGGAATAGTGCCCCATCGTTGGTGTCAGTGGGGGGAGGAATAGTGCCCCATCGTTGGTGTCAGTGGGGGGAGGAATAGTGCCCCATCGTTGGTGTCAGTGGGGGGAGGAATAGTGCCCCATCGTTGGTGTCAGTGAGGGGAGGAATACTGTCTCATCGTTGGTGTCAGTGGGGGGAGGAATAGTGCCCCATCGTTGGTGTCAGTGAGGGGAGGAATAGTGCCCCATCGTTGGTGTCAGTGGGGGGAGGAATAGTGCCCCATCGTTGGTATTAGTGACACAAATGATGGGGCACTATCCCTTCCACTGACACCAATGATACTTACCTTGCTGACTCCTGCTCCAGCCTGGGCTCGCTCTCTCCCTCTCCCATCTACAGCCTGCATACCTGGCTGCAGCAGCAAAATTTGCACTTACCTGTCAGCTGTCTTCCTTCTCTGGCCTCTCTCTTCACTCGTTCCTGCAGCTCCCTCGATCTTCTTCGATCTCCGCGCGCTGCCGCTCGGCTCCTCCTCTCCAAGCTCACCTTCTCGCCGGTGATTGGCCGCCTGTGTGCCTCTCCTGAGCTACAGTTCCGGTGGCCAATCAGCGGCGAGGAGGCGGTGACAGGGGCAGCATATCATCCCGCCCACACATCGCCGGAGACAGCAGCGGTGTCTCGGTTCCTAAGACCATCGGAAATATGTGTTTTCCGATGGTCTTAGGCGACCCCTGGGAAATGGTCGTTCGACCCCCAAAGGGGTCGCGACCCCCAGGTTGAGAACCGCTGACCTAGACAACCCCGATGAAACTTTGGCTCCCCCACCCAAAATCTCCTAGGAAACATCCAGAGGTGCAAGTTCATACACAAAGCACACAGTGATTTGCAAATGTGCAAAAGGAAGCAATGTACAGAGATCTGGATAATGGTAGTGACATAAACACACGCACACTCAGGTTGAACTAGATGGGTCTGCGTCTTTATTCAACTTGAGCAAGAATGCAACTATATGTGTAATTACCTGAATCTGTCACTTGCCAAAACTGCCACAAAGGCATTCATAAATTGGGCAACTGTAAAAACAAAGGAAAACAGAGTGCACACCAGCCTTGTGCATTATCTAGGATGATAACTTTAATGACCCAAAATAAAATATACTCACAAACATTGTAGAAACAAAAGCGTGTCAGATACAAAGCAGTTACTTCACAGCATCAGCTCCCAGATTCATGAGGACCCTCTTAATGCTTACGCATTTTAAGGAGCGGTCTCCTCTTGCTCACCACTCCTCAAAACGCATCAGCCTTAAGAGGGTCCTCATGAATCTGGGAGCTGATCCTATGTAGTGGCTGCTTTGTATCTGACACGCTTTTGTTTCTACAATGCTTGTGAGTATATTTTATTTCAGTTCGTTAAGCACATGCCCTCCAGAGGATTTACCCCCCTTACTGACCAGGCCATTTTTTTCTCTACGGCGCTGCATTACTTTACCCGAAAATTGCAACGCCGCACTGAGATTAAATTTACATCCTTTTTTTCCCACGAATTGAGCTTTCTTTCAGTGGTATTTGATCGCCTGTGCGTTTTTAATTTTCTGTGTTATAAGCAAAAAAAAAACAATTTTGAGAAAAAAACAATATTTTGGACTTTTTGCTATTAAACATGTCCAGTAAAAAATTTAAAAAATCAAATTTAGTCATAAATTTAGGCCAAAATATATTCTACTCTATGTCTTTGCTAAAAAAAATCTCAATAAGTGTAAGTTAATTGGTTTACGTGAAAGTTATAGCGTCTACAAATGGCTGTATAGATACTGGGATTTCTTTTTCTTTTTCCTACTAGTAATGGTGGCAATCAGCGACTTTAGCGGGATTGCGACGGGCATTCTGACACCCGGGTGGAACTAACTTGGTGTCGCTGGCATTCCCAGTGACACCAATACAGTGATCAGTGCTAAAAAAACAGAACTGACACTGTACTAAAGACACTGGGCAAGAAGTTATTAATGTGAGGGGCGATCAAAGGGTTAACTGTGTGCAGGGAGTGTTTTACTAGGGGTAGGGGGGTGTGTGCTTCACTGTGCACAACCATCACGAGCAGTGTCCCGAGCAGATAGAGAGGAAGACTGTTTGTAAACAAAACAGTCTTCCTCTCTGTTGGTAATTGTTGGTAATCACTGGGCACCGGTGGGTAATCACCGGCCTGAACCCGGTGACTGACATCCATGAATGGCAGTAGGGCGCATGTCACATTTACCAGTCCCTTCTTTCCTGAATGAACACAATGAGTGATTGGTATTAATTTCATAACCAAAGCATAGAAAACTGTGTTTTGTTTTTGGTGAGGGGCCCTGACAGGTTCTCTGTATGGGGCCCTGTGGTTTCTAACAGCAGCCCCGCTACACCCCTCCTTCATCAAGAATTCAATGACGCACGTTGGTTCTGCTTGGAATCCATTATTTACCTGCAATGAAAGAGAAGAAGAAGAATTACTATAGAGGAAGAGTTACTCTGCCAAGATGTGAAATTTGAAGAACCCATGTAAGTAAGTTAATAAAAAATGCTGTGCCCACTTTTGCATTCATTTTGGTACAGCCCTCGTACAATATAAAAGTGGTGAATGTATGATATAAAAATCTTTGCCATGTTAATAATTACATGATGTATACTGTAAAATGGACACCTCCAATTCATCCCTTGTGAGGAAATGAATTGTCAACGAAACGCATCAAGATGTCTTTGGGAGCAATATATACACATCAGTAATCACATACCAGCTATTGTGATATATTGATCTATCTGTTGATAGGAGAGACATTCATGTACCCAATTTGAAGGGTTTTTTAAAAGAAAATTTTATGATTATACTTATTTACCACCTTCTCTATATATAGTGCACTATTGTGTGTGTCTCTTTTAATATTTTGTATATTAAATAAAGCTCTAAATAAAGCTATAATGTTTTCAAAACCTTGAATTGGAGTGGTAGCCTATAGACATGTGTGATTCATTTCATTATGAATAAAAATTCGGACAAAATTTTCACTATTCAGAGATTTGGCTGTATCCAAATAATAACACGATAATAACAAATTTTAATGGATCCACAATTTTTATTATTATTATTACTATACAGTATTTCTATAGCGCCAACAGTTTGCTCAGAGCCTTACAAAATGAAGGTAGACATTACAGTTACAATACAATTTGGTAAGAGGAAACAGAGGGCCCGGCTCGTTAGAGCTTACAATCTAGGAGGAAGGGTTGAGTGATACAAAAGGTAATAGATGTGGGGGGGATGAGCTGATAGAGGAAATAAAAGGCAGTTTACTACTTAGAAGCAGGATAGGGTTCTTTAAAGAGAAAGGTTTTCAGGGATCGTCTAAAGGTGGATAGATTAGGAGATAGCTGGGCAGATTGGGGTACATGGAAGGAGGTGACAAGAGAACTAGAGAGCAGAAGGTCTTGGGAGGATCAAAGAGAGCGGTTTGGTTGAAATTTCAAGACCAGGTTGGTGATGTAGCTGCGGGAGTTGTGGAAGGCTTTGTAAGGTTTTAGTATTTTGAATTTTATTCATTGGGAGGGTGTAAGCCAGTGGAGGGATTGGCAGAGAGGGGTAGCAGACACTGAATGGTTGGTAAAGTGGATGAGCCTGGCAACAGTATTCATGATGGACTGGAGGGGGGATAGCCTATGTAAAGGTAAACCAATGAGGAGGGAGTTGCTGTAGTTGAGGCGAGAGATAACCAGGGAGTGAATTGGATCTTTGTGGGATCATTGGCTAGAAAGGGGCATATTATGGAGATGTTGCGAAGGTTGAGGCACCACAATTTAGACAGGGATTGGATGTGGGCCTGAAAGGATAGTTCAGACTCCAGGGTTACCCCTAGCACTCTGGCATGCTGGGATGGGCTGATAGTGGTGCTATTGATCCTGACTGAGAAATCAGGGTAAGAGGAACGTGGGGGAGGAAATATTAAGAGCTCAGTTTTGGATAGATTGAGTTTTAGGAAGTGGTGTGACATCCAGTCTGATATGTCTGTTAGTAAATCGGTGATACGTGAGGAAACTGAGAAGTAAAGAGATAGATTTGTGTGTCATCAGCATAGAAATGGTATTGGAAACCATGGGAAGCTATCAAAGTAAATTATAACTAAATGTATTATTTGAATTCAAATTTAAAAATTAAATTAAAAATTAATTTAAATTAGAAATTTAATTTGAATTCAAAATGGAAATTTATTGAAATAAATACAGTAAAGTATAAAAGTGAAAAGGATGATGATTGCCAATGGATTTCGAAGATACTCTGCTGCTACCATGACGGCTCAGCCACAACCTATATGACCCAAGTCACTCCAGCTATTTGTGGTCCTGGCCCCTCCTAGGGACTTCTCTTTATCTTTGTCTTTACCTTTGTATCCCCCCTCCCCTCTTCACATCCTTCCCACCCCCTCTCCCCCCTCTCTGAATCTTGTTCTTTTATCCTGTATTCTTTCTACAGGTTCTTTTATGCGGTTTCTGGGCACTTCCCTGGTGGGAGCGTAGTGTTACAGCCTCTCGCCCCTTCGGAGCTAGGTACCCATATACCCTAGGGTAGGCGATATACTTTACTTTATCAAACTCAAACTTAGACTCTTGTGCCATCAGCTTGTCTTGTCATAAAGTTATGAGTCATTTCTGGCCATGTCTAAACACCCTGTACCATATATTATAACAATTGTTGATATGTAGGGCTTCCCCCATCCTCTGGAGCTCCCTACCACAATCCATCAGACTATCACCTACTCTCCTCTCCTTTAGGCGCACTCTGAAAATACACCTCTTCAGGGAAGCCTACTCCGCCCTCAGCTAATTACTGAACTCCTCCACTCTTCCTACCACTCCATCCCCCACAGATATTTCCTCCTGTACCACTATCCCCTCCCTCCTAGATTGTAAGCTCCAAGGAGCAGGGCCCTCAAACCCCTTGTGTATTATTGTATTGTTACTGTGCTTTCTCGTGTACTGTCTCCCATTGTAATGTACAGCGCTGAGCAAACTGTTGGCGCTATATAAATCCTGTATAATAATAATATGTACAATGTTCCCTTTTTTGTTGTTTTTGGCCTATGTTTGGCCTGCATCTTATCTCATACTGGTTTATGTTTGTAATCTGCTATGTTAAACTTTCAATAAAATATTTGAACAAGTATAGAAAAAAGTTTAACAAAATAGAATAGAATAGAATAGAATAAACATAGCCAATCTTTCTAAATTCGAATTTTGAATTGATTTGAAAATAACAAATATATGGAACAAATTCCTAAAATTAATTATTCTAACATAACATATATGACAAAACAAAATGATTAACTTAGTGAACGTATACGAAACTACACACATTTGTTTCCGTTGTGCACATCTATAGTAGTTTAAAGTGGTACTAAAGCTAAAAACATTTTTTGCCTTAATGCATTCCTTAATGCATTCCCATTAAGTTAAAAAAAGTTTTATATTTCTCTGTCTCTGTCCTTCCCCTTCCCTGTGTAAAGGGGAAGAGAGGGGAGAAAAGATCCAGAGCTGTGCATGGCTGCATCTCTTCTCCCATGTCTTCCTCTTCACACAGGGACTCAAACATCAGCAGGAGCCTTTGGTTTATGCTGCTGTCAATCAAATGCAGTGAGGATGACATGGGGCAGGACTAAGTCCCACTGTGTGCGGCTCCATAGACACACAGCTAATGGCTTGCTATGGGGACACACAAAGTAGAGGAAGAACCAAGATAGTCAGCAGGGGACCCGAAAAGAGTAGGATTGAGGCTGCTCTGTGCAATACCATTGCACAGAGCAGTTGAGTATAATATGTTTGGTTTTTTTTTTTGCTTGGTTTTTTTTTTAACTATATTATTGGAAAGCAGGAAAGTTTCAATTTCCCCCCTTTTAATAACAGGTCTCTTGGTATCCAGCTGGAAACTGAACAGATTTTGTGTTTTCTGCACTCTGCCATGTACACACATTACATCTTATCAGACAAATTCTGTGAATTTATATGTTCTTTCTGAACAATCTGGTCTCATCATGATCACAATATCACACCTCCCCCTCGCTGCCTGAGCAAAATGTCTCTTTTATTTACAAGTATGAGAAACTCATGCTGTAATTCATAGGCAGGTGACAAGACAAGATCCAAGGAAGGTGATGAGACAATTGTCTGCATATTATGACAGGTAACAGATACTTATGTTTGTGCATAGTAAGTTATAACCTGCAGCATTTTATGTTTACAATATGTGTAAGTAATTATGAGAGCTATATCATACAAGAGCCTACCTTTTTTTTTTTACTTTTATACTATTATCTTATTTCATGAAAATGCATTCAGCTGGAGAGTTGTGTATATTAAATTAGTTTTTTCATAAACAGCAAGTGTTTATTAAATACTTTGAAGACATTCTATATTTAATTAAATTAATCTAGTAAATTGGCTTAAGGCGAGTTACCTGGGAGCATGCAATAAATATATATATCAAATAAACAAGAACAATCTATACCAGTAACACTTACATTTTCAATAAAATCTGCTAATGTATTTAAAAGTAAAAGCGTAAATAGGTTTTAATAGAATTTCTACAATATTAAAATATATTTTGTGCAGGATATATTCCCAAATCGGCTTCTGCATTTATCTGGCTCCTTATGGACTAGAGATCTTTTTATATTTCAGCTATGGGCCCTTCGATATGGCAATATCCTTATTATTTAAAGCTTGGCTTGAAGATAAATTTATTTTGAACATCTCCTGGAGGTTTTTTAAAAAAAATATTTGTGGCCGCAATGCTCACCTTTAATCGAGTTGTCCTCCACAGTACATGTTCTTTGACAAAATATGTCCTCAATCTTCTGGCTTGCTTTTAGCCACTCGCTGCACAAGCCAGTTCTGACACTTCTCACATACAACATGTACATGTACAAACCTTAATGTTTTTAAATTTTACTAGATAATCACTTATACATTATATATTTTCTGAAAACAAAGACCATGGAGAAATAAATGGTTATTGTTGCCATTTTTTATGCCGCACAATATTCGCACAGCAGTTTATCAAGTGCAATTTTTTTTGGAAAAAATAAACTTTAACAAATAAACTAATACATTTAGTGCACATAAACACAATATAATGCCCAATTTTTCTAACATACAAAAGATGATGTTACACCGAATAAATAGATAGCTAACGTGTGGGAACTCGCTTCAAAGTGGTAGAGCTTTTCATTTAAAGCACACAGCGACTCGCTTCTTTAAGGGCCTTTTTGCCCAATTTTATTTAAACAAATGTCCCATAACATAAAGCTTCCCATGCAGGGGTATCCACCATCAAACAAAACAACAATTCAGCCTCCTGGCTTATACTCAGCTTGATGTCTGTCTCCTGCAGACTTCTTCAACAATTATGGCTCTTGCACACAGCTGGCCACTAGCACACAGCTAGTCTCTAGCAGCCCCTTGCCGCTTTTGGCTTCTCTCCTAGGTGAAGCCCTTCTGACTCCTGTCTGCCGGGGTGGAGCCCTCCTGACTCCTGTCTGCTGGGGTGGAGCCCTCCTGACTCCTGTCTGCCGGGGTGGAGCCCTCCTGACTCCTGTCTGCCGGGGTGGAGCCCTCCTGACTCCTATCTGCCGGGGTGGAGCTCAGAACCCTGGTCCTGATTCTATCTAAAGGCCTGCACACACCTGTGCAATCAGTCTCCTGGCCTATTCCAACACCTGGTCCCAGGATTGGAGATTTCATCCCTCCCAGATCTCTTTGAAATCTCCAGGCTCCAGATCCCAAAACAGACCTTACAAACAAAGGAGGAAAGTGAAAATCCACTTTCCTCCGTTTAAAACACTTACCCTGGAGCCCCTCAACCTGCCTCGTTGAGAATCCTGGGTGACAGATCGCCCTATTGTCACATATGTCACACTTTAACATTTGGTTCACACTAGTGTGGACCTTGCGGCCCGTGTTAGCTCGGGCATGGCAGCCCAAAAAAGGTGCATGCATGTTTTTAAAAACGCAGCCGCAGGGAAACTGCATGGTCTTTTTGACTATGCGGTTCCCACACCAGCGATCGCTCTGCAGGCTGAGATGCATTGAGGTGCCATTCACAATGAATGGTAGCCCTGCTTGTCTTGCAAGAGTCAACTCGGTTGCAGGTGGTTGCAGTATGGGAACAGGTGAGATTCCTGCACCCAGAACCAGCCCATACTCTGTGGGCTAGTGTGAATCCAGCATCAAATTGTGTACACCTGTGGGTTATCAACAAACTACGGTACCTGAACATCTGTATATGCAGTGCTTTAAAAGCCTTTATAGGTTACCAGTTTAGAGTTAAACAAGCTGTCTGGTGCCAGAATTATTGATTTCACTCTGACTTTCAGGGCAATACTTCACATGTGTTGAGTGAACACCGTGTACATATGCGTGTGGGACCTAAGTTTTCTTGTGCATTTGAATGTGAGCATGTGGAGACCTGGGGGAGCTTTCTTTTTTTTCATTTTTTACACTGCCTTTTTATTTTTGTATATGAACTTTATTGCTATCCCTTGTGATAGCATGGCCCACGACAGGTATTCTTTATGGAGATGGGATCTCTCCTCTGCCCTCAAATCATCTGATCAAAGTGAGATTTGTTTGGTCAGATGCTTTACAAGCTCAAACTGGAAGTGGCAAAATCCTTGTTGCTTTCAGTTTCATACACCATACAGATGATCAGGGAATGGCTGTTCCTCCTTCATCTCTATGATGTGCTGACCCAACTGTCCATTTCAGTCCCTGTCTTCCAGTGGAATGGGAGAGCCCAGGAAGGCAGTGAGTGGCAGTGGGCTGCAGAGGGGACCACTTTCCATCACCTATAAAAGTGATCCAGTGGTTGTATAGCCACTTTTACATTAAAGAGCATTAAAAAAACATACCAGAGTCAGGGCTACAGCTGCAGCCATGACCCCGGTAGAACCACAGAAACCTAGTGATGTACATATGCATCCATTTGTGAGAAGTGGTTACAGTAAATATTTGTAACACTCACCCCCAAAAGGGCCAGATAATTTGGTCCCAGGGTTCCTTTCCCAATAAGTGTACTAGCAGCCAGGCACACAGACGCTGTCACTCTTCTGGCTCAAAGATTGGTCTAGGGGTTGTAGCAATCGTGCACACAGAGATGGACGTGGTCATCCATTTTGCTCCAAACCCCTCCATCTTGTATCTCTCTCTCCCAAATCAGATTCCTCCGATATCTCCCCTCCCCCTCTGTTGAGTGACATGTGGTCTGGATGATGACAGAGATCACAGGCAGCAAACTCATTGGGAGGGCATCATGGCAATAAACCCCAATTAGCTGGTGCCCATATGTCTGCGAGACTCTTGCTTGGAAAGATATCGTAAAGCCATAAACCAAGTCCTTCACTGAGTTCAAAGACATTCCAGATAAGCCATAAAGCAGACATCACATTCAAGACCCATTTTCCCCTATGATTACATATCTTGGAATATGAGAGACTTACCTAAAAACCAGGCAGATATTCAAACCTGTCACTTTAATACAAGTCATCTGATATATTACATCCCCTATCTTACATATACAGGAAAGCAGAGAATGATATCTCCTTACCCGTCACAACAGGTATGTCATATTTCATATGTAGACATTCAGCAGTAGATTCTGCATATTAATCTACTCGTGGATAGAATGTTATATGTATCCAGGGTAAGTTATGAAACATGACATCAATTGTGAGGGTTTTTGGTCATAGCTTGGGTCTCAGCCTGCAACACCTGCCCACATGAGGCGATTGGTTTTCTGCCTCAGGGAGACGCCCTGCTGAGTTCCTAGAAAAAGCTAAGCTAAGCTGAGTTGAGAAAAGTTGAAGATTCTCCCTTTTAACATCGGAACTAGAGATGAGCGAATTTCTCAAAAATTCGATTCGGCTGATTCGGCGAATTCCAGTGTGAAATTCGATTCGATGCGAATTTCTTCGCTACGAAGATAACTTATAAAAAGGGTTTCTAGGCTTCAGAGAGCCTTTAAATTAGTGCAGAACACTGTACCTTTAATTTAAATGCCCTTGGAGATGAGGAAAGAGAAGGAGAAGGAGAAGGATGAGAAGAAGGAGAAGGATGAGAAGAAGGAGAAGGAGAAGGATGAGAAGAAGGAGAAGGAGAAGGATGAGAAGAAGGAGAAGGAGAAGGATGAGGAGAAGGAGAAGGATGAGAAGAAGGAGAAGGATGAGAAGAAGGAGAAGGAGAAGGATGAGAAGAAGGAGAAGGATGAGAAGAAGGAGAAGGAGAAGGATGAGAAGATGGAGAAGGAGAAGGATGAGAAGAAGGAGAAGGAGAAGGATGAGAAGAAGGAGAAGGAGAAGGATGAGAAGAAGGAGAAGGATGAGGAGAAGGAGAAGGATGAGAAGAAGGAGAAGGATGAGAAGAAGGAGAAGGATGAGAAGAAGGAGAAGGATGAGAAGAAGGAGAAGGAGAAGGATGAGAAGAAGGAGAAGGATGAGAAGAAGGAGAAGGAGAAGGAGAAGGAGAAGCAGAAGGAGAAGGATGAGAAGAAGGAAAAGGAGAAGGATGAGAAGATGGAGAAGGAGAAGGATGAGAAGAAGGAGAAGGATGAGAAGAAGGAGAAGGATGAGAAGATGGAGAAGGAGAAGGATGAGAAGAAGGAGAAGGATGAGAAGAAGGAGAAAGAGAAGGATGAGAAGAAGGAGAAGGAGAAGGATGAGAAGAAGGAGAAGGAGAAGGATGAAAAGAAGGAGAAGGAGAAGGATGAGAAGAAGGAGAAGGATGAGAAGAAGGAGAAGGAGAAGGATGAGAAGAAGGAGAAGGAGAAGGATGAGAAGAAGGAGAAGGATGAGAAGAAGGAGAAGGATGAGAAGAAGGATGAGAAGAAGGATGAGAAGAAGGAGAAGGATGAGAAGAAGGACAGTTCTGTGACAGTTTCTGTCTATTTCTGACAGTTCTGGGACATTCACTCCATACAGCTGTTTCAACCGCTGTATGGAGGGAATGTCATGGAACTGTCAGAAATAGACTATTAATGACAGTTCTGGGACTGTCCTTCCATGCAGCGGTTGAAACATTGTATGTATTTGTTTCCATAAATGGATCCATTTATGGAAACAAATAGATACAATGTTTCAACCGCTGTATGGAAGGACAGTCCCAGAACTGTCATTAATAGTCTATTTCTGACAGTTCTATGACATTCCCTCCATACAGTGGTTGAAACAGCTGTATGGAGTGAATGTCCCAGAACTGTCAGAAATAGACTATTTATGACAGTTCTGGGACTGTCCTTCCATACAGCGGTTGAAACATTGTATGTATTTGTTTCCATAAATGGATCCATTTATGGAAACAAATACATACAATGTTTCAACCGCTGTATGGAAGGACAGTCCCAGAACTGTCATTAATAGTCTATTTCTGACAGTTCCATGACATTCCCTCCATACAGCGGTTGAAACAGCTGTATGGAGTGATTGTCCCAGAACTGTCAGAAATAGTCTATTTCTGACAGTTCTGGGACATTCACTCCATACAGCTGTTTCAACCGCTGTATGGAGGGAATGTCATGGAACTGTCAGAAATAGACTATTAATGACAGTTCTGGGACTGTCCTTCCATACAGCGGTTGAAACATTGTATGTATTTGTTTCCATAAATGGATCCATTGTTTCCATAAATGGATCCATTTATGGAAACAAATAGATACAATGTTTCAACCGCTGTATGGAAGGACAGTCCCAGAACTGTCATTAATAGTCTATTTCTGACAGTTCTATGACATTCCCTCCATACAGCGGTTGAAACAGCTGTATGGAGTGAATGTCCCAGAACTGTCAGAAATAGACTATTTCTGACAGTTCTGGGACTGTCCTTCCATACAGCGGTTGAAACATTGTATGTATTTGTTTCCATAAATGGATCCATTTATGGAAACAAATACATACAATGTTTCAACCGCTGTATGGAAGGACAGTCCCAGAACTATCATTAATAGTCTATTTCTGACAGTTCCATGACATTCCCTCCATACAGCGGTTGAAACAGCTGTATGGAGTGATTGTCCCAGAACTGTCAGAAATAGTCTATTTCTGACAGTTCTGGGACATTCACTCCATACAGCTGTTTCAACCGCTGTATGGAGGGAATGTCATGGAACTGTCAGAAATAGACTATTAATGACAGTTCTGGGACTGTCCTTCCATACAGCGGTTGAAACATTGTATGTATTTGTTTCCATAAATGGATCCATTTATGGAAACAAATACATACAATGTTTCAACCGCTGTATGGAAGGACAGTCCCAGAACTGTCATTAATAGTCTATTTCTGACAGTTCTATGACATTCCCTCCATACAGCGGTTGAAACAGCTGTATGGAGTGAATGTCCCAGAACTGTCAGAAATAGACTATTTATGACAGTTCTGGGACTGTCCTTCCATACAGCGGTTGAAACATTGTATCTATTTTTTTCCATAAATGACATTCTGCAAATACACTTAGAGGAGCGCTGCAGATACACTTTTTGCCGGCTTGGAATTAATCTTATTTTCATCCTACTTCTTCTTCTTCATCCTCATCCTCATAAGAAGAAAAAGAAGAAGTAGGATGAAAATAAGAATAATTCCAAGCCGGCAAAAAGTGTATCTGCAGCGCTCCTCTAAGTGTATCTGCAGAATGTCATTTATGGAAAAAAATAGATACAATGTTTCAACCGCTGTATGGAGTGAATGTCCCAGAACTGTCATAAATAGTCTATTTCTGACAGTTCTGGGACATTCACTCCATACAGCTGTTTCAACCGCTGTATGGAGGGAATGTCATAGAACTGTCAGAAATAGACTATTAATGACAGTTCTGGGACTGTCCTTCCATACAGCGGTTGAAACATTGTATCTATTTGTTTCCATAAATGGATCCATTTATGGAAACAAATAGATACAATGTTTCAACCGCTCTATGGAAGGACAGTCCCAGAACTGTCATTAATAGTCTATTTCTGACAGTTCTATGACATTCCCTCCATACAGCGGTTGAAACAGCTGTATGGAGTGAATGTCCCAGAACTGTCAGAAATAGACTATTTCTGACAGTTCTGGGACTGTCCTTCCATACAGCGGTTGAAACATTGTATGTATTTGTTTCCATAAATGGATCCATTTATGGAAACAAATACATACAATGTTTCAACCGCTGTATGGAAGGACAGTCCCAGAACTGTCATTAATAGTCTATTTCTGACAGTTCCATGACATTCCCTCCATACAGCGGTTGAAACAGCTGTATGGAGTGATTGTCCCAGAACTGTCAGAAATAGTCTATTTCTGACAGTTCTGGGACATTCACTCCATACAGCTGTTTCAACCGCTGTATGGAGGGAATGTCATGGAACTGTCAGAAATAGACTATTAATGACAGTTCTGGGACTGTCCTTCCATACAGCGGTTGAAACATTGTATGTATTTGTTTCCATAAATGGATCCATTTATGGAAACAAATACATACAATGTTTCAACCGCTGTATGGAAGGACAGTCCCAGAACTGTCATTAATAGTCTATTTCTGACAGTTCTATGACATTCCCTCCATACAGCGGTTGAAACAGCTGTATGGAGTGAATGTCCCAGAACTGTCAGAAATAGACTATTTATGACAGTTCTGGGACTGTCCTTCCATACAGCGGTTGAAACATTGTATCTATTTTTTTCCATAAATGACATTCTGCAAATACACTTAGAGGAGCGCTGCAGATACACTTTTTGCCGGCTTGGAATTAATCTTATTTTCATCCTACTTCTTCTTCTTCATCCTCATCCTCATAAGAAGAAAAAGAAGAAGTAGGATGAAAATAAGAATAATTCCAAGCCGGCAAAAAGTGTATCTGCAGCGCTCCTCTAAGTGTATCTGCAGAATGTCATTTATGGAAAAAAATAGATACAATGTTTCAACCGCTGTATGGAGTGAATGTCCCAGAACTGTCATAAATAGTCTATTTCTGACAGTTCTGGGACATTCACTCCATACAGCTGTTTCAACCGCTGTATGGAGGGAATGTCATAGAACTGTCAGAAATAGACTATTTATGACAGTTCTGGGACTGTCCTTCCATACAGCGGTTGAAACATTGTATGTATTTGTTTCCATAAATGGATCCATTTATGGAAACAAATACATACAATGTTTCAACCGCTGTATGGAAGGACAGTCCCAGAACTGTCATTAATAGTCTATTTCTGACAGTTCCATGACATTCCCTCCATACAGCGGTTGAAACAGCTGTATGGAGTGATTGTCCCAGAACTGTCAGAAATAGTCTATTTCTGACAGTTCTGGGACATTCACTCCATACAGCTGTTTCAACCGCTGTATGGAGGGAATGTCATGGAACTGTCAGAAATAGACTATTAATGACAGTTCTGGGACTGTCCTTCCATACAGCGGTTGAAACATTGTATGTATTTGTTTCCATAAATGGATCCATTTATGGAAACAAATACATACAATGTTTCAACCGCTGTATGGAAGGACAGTCCCAGAACTGTCATTAATAGTCTATTTCTGACAGTTCTATGACATTCCCTCCATACAGCGGTTGAAACAGCTGTATGGAGGTAATGTCCCAGAACTGTCAGAAATAGACTATTTCTGACAGTTCTGGGACATTCCCTCCATACAGCGGTTTCCGGCAAAAAGTGTATGTGCAGAGTTCCTCTATTCTGCAGATACACTTAGAGGAGCTCTGCAGATACACTTAGAGGAGCTCTGCACATACACTTTTTGCCGGCTTGGAATTATTCTTATTTTCATCCTACTTCTTCTTCTTCTTCTTCTTCATCCTCATCCTCTTCTTCTTCTTCTGAGGATGAGGATGAGGATGAAGAAGAAGAAGAAGAAGTAGGATGAAAATAAGATTAATTCCAAGCCGGCAAAAAGTGTATGTGCAGAGCTCCTCTAAGTGTATCTGCAGAATAGTGGAACTCTGCACATACACTTTTTGCCGGCTTGCAATTATTCTTATTTTCATCCTACTTCTTCTTCTTCTTCTTCTTCTTCTTCATCCTCTTCTTCTTCTTCTGAGGATGAGGATAAAGAAAAGAAGAAGAAGAAGAAGTAGGATGAAAATAAGATTAATTCCAAACAGGCAAAAAGTGTATGTGCAGAGCTCCTCTAAGTGTATCTGCAGAATAGAGGAACTCTGCACATACACTTTTTGCCGGCTTGGAATTATTCTTATTTTCATCCTACTGCTTCTTCTTCTTCTTCATCCTCATCCTCATCCTCAGAAGAAGAGGATGAGGATGAGGATGAAGAAGAAGAAGAAGAAGAAGAAGTAGGATGAAAAGAAGAATAATTCCAAGCCGGCAAAAAGTGTATGTGCAGAGTTCCTCTATTTCTGACAGTTCTCTCACAGCTTCTTCACATGTACAGCGGTTGAAACATCTGTATCCTAAATGGAAACTAATAGATACAAATTGTATCTATTAGTTTCCATTTAGGATACAGATGTTTCAACCGCTGTACATGTGAAGAAGCTGTGAGAGAACTGTCAGAAATAGAGGAACTCTGCACATACACTTTTTGCCGGCTTGGAATTATTCTTCTTTTCATCCTACTTCTTCTTCTTCTTCTTCATCCTCATCCTCATCCTCTTCTTCTGAGGATGAAGATGAAGAAGAAGAAGAAGTAGGATGAAAAGAAGAATAATTCCAAGCCGGCAAAAAGTGTATGTGCAGAGTTCCTCTATTTCTGACAGTTCTCTCACAGCTTCTTCACATGAACAGTGGTTGAAACATCTGTATCCTAAATGTAAACTAATAGATACAATGTTTCAACCGCTAAACATGTGTTCCTTCTGTCAGAGAACTGTCAGAAATAGCGGAGCTCACTGCAGGGACACTTTTGCCGGCTGATCGGGAAATGTTCGATTCGCGCACCCGAAGTAGGCAAAATTTCGGTTTCGCCGCGAATCGAATATTTCCTGAAATTCGACTCGAATTCCGGTTCGCCTGGTTCGATTCGCTCATCTCTAATCGGAACTAACTGTGGGAGATAAGGCATCCTTTTGGCTCTGAAACCTGATCTGCTTAAACCAAGGCTGACGGCAAGTACTTTATCCCTCTAAACGTCTTTCTGTTATCTCTTTGCTGTGCTATTGCTCTCTGTATATTTATATATGTATATATATATACAGTCATGGCCGAAATTGTTGGCACCCTTGATATTTCTCCAGGAAATCATGTATTTCTCACGAAACGTATTGCATTAACACATGTTTTGCTATACACATGTTTATTCCCTTTGTGTGTATTGGGACAAAACAAAAAAAGGGAGGAAAGAAAGCAAATTCGACATAATGTCACACAAACCTCCAAAAATGGGCTGGACAAAAGTATTGGCACCCTTTCACAACTGCGGATAAATAAGAATGTTACAAGCATGTGATGCTCCTGTAAACTCACCTGGGGCAAGTAACAGGTGTGGGCAATATAGAAATCACACCTGAAAGCAGATAAAAAGGAGAGACGTTCACTTAACCTTTGCATTGTGTGTCTGTCTGTGCCACACTAAGCATGGACAACAGAAAGAGGAGACGAGAACTGTCTGAGGACCTGAGAACCAAAATTGTGGCAAAATATCAACAATCTCAAGGTTACAAGTCCATCTCCAGAGAACTAGATTTGCCTTTGTCCACAGTGCGCAACATTATCAAGAAGTTTGCAACCCATGGCACTGTAGCTAATCTCCCTGGTCGTGGACGGATGAGGAAAATTGATGAAAGATTGCAACGCAGAATAGTCCGGATGGTGGATAAGCAGCCCCAAACATGTTCCAAAGACATTCAAGCTGTCCTGCAGGCTCAGGGAGCATCAGTGTCAGCGCGAACTATCCGTCGACATTTAAATGAAATGAAACGCTATGGCAGGAGACCCAGGAGGACCCCACTGCTGACACAGAGACATAAAAAAGCAAGACTACAGTTTGCCAAAATGTACTTGAGTAAGCCAAAAGCCTTCTGGGAAAACGTCTTGTGGACAGATGAGACCAAGATAGAGCTTTTCGGTAAAGCACATCATTCTACTGTTTACCGAAAACGGAATGAGGCCTACAAAGAACAAAACACAGTACCTACGGTAAAATATGGTGGAGGTTCAATGATGTTTTGGGGTTGTTTTGCTGCCTCTGGCACTGGGTGCCTTGACTGTGTGCAAGGCATCATGAAATCTGAGGATTACCAAAGGATTTTGGGTCGCACTGTAGGGCCCAGTGTCAGAAAGCTGGGTTTGCGTCCAAGATCCTGGGTCTTCCAGCAGGACAATGACCCCAAACATACGTCAAAAAGCACTCAGAAATGGATGGCAAAGAAGCGCTGGAGAGTTCTGAAGTGGCCAGCAATGAGCCCAGATCTAAATCCCATTGAACACCTGTGGAGAGATCTTAAAATTGCTGTTGGGAAAAGGTGTCCTTCCAATAAGAGAGACCTGGAGCTGTTTGCAAAGGAAGAGTGGTCCAAAATTCCGGGTGAGAGGTGTCAGAAGCTTATTGATGGTTATAGGAAGCGACTGATTTCAGTTATGTTTTCCAAAGGGTGTGCAACCAAATATTAAGTTAAGGGTGCCAATACTTTTGTCCAGCCCATTTTTGGGGTTTTGTGTGACATTATGTCATATTTGCTTTTCTGCCTCTGTTTTATATTTGTTCCAATACATACAAAGGGAATAAACATGTGTATAGCAAAACATGTGTTAATGCAATACCTTTTTTGTGTGAAATACTTGATTTTCAGGAAAAATATCAAGGGTGCCAACAATTTCGGCCATGACTGTATATATGTGTATATATATATATATATATATATATATATATATATATATATTGGCTACATCTTTTTCTGTAAATATTGTTATTGCACCCTTTTGACCTTTAGTAATAAATCTTACTTTCTGAAAGTGTTGAACTGTTTCTAAAGCTCTTTAATGCAAACTAAGAACCCCTGCCTCTGAAGAGCTCTACTGTTTGTGTGTTTTAAACTTCGGTATATCTCTGCTTGCAGTGACAGTGGTATACCGACGCTTATGCAAACATCATAGTGTTATTGCTGATATTGCCGAGTTTCCTCTTTCTCTGTACAAAAAGGAGGTGGTGGCAGTGTGAAGGGTTAATTGCATAATTAACCTGACTCAGTAACAATCGCTCCCAGGCTGCAGATACACAGATTGTGGTCCATTAGCTGGAAAATCTTTGTGTAGAGTGCAGCTGGGCGTTGCATTGTTACGCACGTGACAGCGCAGTTTTAGATTGGCTAGTCCTTCGGTCACGAGTTTGGTGAGAAGGGCTGGGGTCTGACGCCACGATCGTCACAGGGGTATCCTTTTTTTGGTCTTTATTGAAAACTTGAACTTGGATAGGTGAAGGGTAACTGTGGAATACTCCAGCAACATTGAGTAGTAACTTGAGGACACATATCTTCTTCCTAAAGATTCTTAGCACAGTCAGCAAATGATGGCCTGTGCTGCAAAGGGACACAATGTCCACTTTTAGTACAAGCTGACACTGATGCAAGAGGGATAGCAGCAGCACACACTCACTGGGATTCCACATCTGTCTGTATACGCAAATGTGTCTGGATATTTGGATAGTCGGATGCCTCCTTCCAATATTAACCAGACATTTCTCTTGTCAACTCCTCAGACCAAATCCCCAAAAATCTATAAAAATAACCCCTGGAAAAGCATGGAGCTGACATATCCCTAAACTAGTAACAAAACACACTAGCAATACCCCTTGAAACTTGGAAGCAGCAACCAAACATTAAAGATCTTTAATAGAATGTAATTTTATTAATACGTAGTTAACAGCAATTAACAACTTCCTATCCGGAAACCTTCACCCCCTTCCTGCCCAGGCCAATTTTCAGCTTTCAGCGATATCACACTTTGAATGACAATTGCGCGGTCATGCAACTCTGTACCCATGTGAATGTTTTAGCATTTTTTTGAGACAGATAAAGCTTTATTTTGTGCTATTTATTCACCACTGGGATTTTTATTTTTTTGCTATATAAATGAAAATGTCCAAACATTTTGAAAAAAAAGTGTTTGCTTATAAAATTTTGCAAATAAATAATATTTCATCATAAATCTTCGCCAAAATGTATTCAGTTATCTTTTTAGTAAAAAAAAGTAACCCAAATTAGTTTATAACCAAAAATTATAATTAAAAAAAAATTATTTTACATTTATATTTTATTTTTTTATAGTATTATTTATTTATTTATTATTTTTTTACATACTGTCACCCTAGCAGTACAGTGTCACCATGGTGACACTGTACTACTTGTGGGGGGTGATGAAGAATTTTTTTTTGTACACTGATTGCTTTTACACCCATAAAGGATGCAAAAGCAATCATTTCTCCTTCTCTCTGGCTGCATTCTTGCAGCCATTGAGAACTACTGTGTGAGCTGTCACAGCTTGTCACATGGTACAAGGCTGTTGTGAATAGCCTTGTACCATGTGACCTCTGTGATCATTCACAAATTTCGCACGTAGTAAGCAATGATGTCAGAAGTGACATCTTGCTTACTACTCTGCATGTGATCACTGATTGGCCAATCAGTGATCACATGATCGGGACCTCGCACAGAGGTCCCGTCTGACGATCAGTGTTCCACTGTGTCCGGAGGACACAGCGGGCACCGGATCGCGGTGCTGTGTGCTCCCAGGGAACACGCACAGCTTGAAAATGCGGGTGCCATTTAGGAATGGCAACCCGCCCCTGGAGTGCCACCGTCCTGCCATTTATAAACAGCGGCCGGACAGGAAGTGGTTAACATGTGATACCCTAAAATATGTGGTTCCGGAATAATATAGGCACCATACAATATACATCAAGCCCTATAAAATATTGTTTATCATAGGTTCAAAACTAATTCTCATACAATACCCAGGTGGATGCCCCAACACGTTTAGATCAAAAGAGTCTAGATCTTCTTTTGGCCGGATATCATAATCCACATAAATAATGAATAAACATTACCGGAACCATTAAAAGAAGAGATACTCCCTATGGACCACTGAGTGCCAACACGGACCAGAATACCCAACAAAGAACCTTCAAGGAGTCATGTAGACACAGGAAGATAATGTGGAAGAACAAAAAGGGCCACCATCCCCACACAAAAATACAGAAAACAAGAACAGTGAGGGCATCAGGTAGATAAACCTCCACGTTGAAAGGATTTAATCAACTTGTAAATCCCCAATACACTTGTCCAAAAGTGTCTGTATGTGCCCAGGTAGTATGGATCCCGGACCATATCCCGAAAAGGAAATCCCTCAGTAAGCTCCAGCAAAGGTCAGCAGAATAGGCCTGCCAGCTCTGCAAATGAAGAAGCATGGCTTGACTGCCCAGGGGGGGCAGGAGCCCTTCAGGCTGGGATCTTCTTCTCCCAGACAAGAAGCCCTCTACTCCAGGCTTCAGACTATTTATGCTCACTCCCAGCTTTCATCTGGGCACCTCTCCAGGGATTGGCTGGGATCACATTAATATTTAGTCTGGAATTTTGACTCTCCCAGTCCATTGCTTTCCAGAACCATTCAGAAAACAGGGGGAAGCAGTCAAACCCACAGCCTGTGAAATTCAGAGCAGGCCAAAGTAATCACAAGCAGCTCCACTGATTTCAGGAGAGGCTTCACAGTATCTAGGAGGGTGCTACATATGGTACCATTGAAAAATCATGTCCTAGATTGTAAGCTCGAAAGAGCAGGGCCCTCAATCCCCTCATGTTTTGCATTGTATTGGTATTGTTCTGTCACATGTTCTGTCCCCCTCTGTAATGTACAGCGCTGAGGGAACTATTGGCACTTTATAAATACTGTATAATAATAATAATAATAATAATAATAATAATGTCTTAGTTAATCAGAATCAATACTTAATTTACTTACTTAATATTATCTTACAAGTACTCCTCTGCCTGTAGGTAAACATTTATTGCCTTTTGCTGGCCTTTGTATTCTCTTATAAATTGCTCTGTTTAGAAGGTATGGAAATGCTATATTTAGAAAAATCATTTACACAAACACTCATTTATATACTGTTTGTGTACAATATGCAGCATGTCATTCTCATCTGCAGTGGGAATCCTTTGACATATGTTGCGTTTTATTTAGATTCTGTAATACATTTTGAAGAACCTTCTTTTTTTCTTTAAGACATACAAATCAATACCATGTTTATTACTTGAATTGATTTTATCTGACCTCTTCAAATCTGACCTCACCTTCCACATCTACCCTCTGGATCCTCTCAGTGTTTGAGAGCTTTATTTTCATTAATGAGACAAACATTCCGTGCAAAGATTCGAAAAGTAATATGACTGACAGAACTGGAAATACCACAGCTTATTCAGCAGAAGCAGCAAAACGTAATATAGAATGTCCAACTTCCTTGCTGAAATGGTAAAGAAGCATAGAATTACAAGATTTTAGGGTTAATTCACTAGAATCTATCAATTATTTTTAATGGGTTTGATATTATACTTCATTCAGAGTTCAATTCACAAACATAAATATCAAATAGGTGTGAAATTGATTTTGTTTCACATGGAAGGGCTGTTTACCTGTTGAAAGTCTCTATTTTTATTGGTTTGGTTTTTTTTTGGTCATTTCTTTTTTCGATGAGTATGCATTGTTTGTTTGAAATATTCAGTAAATCATTAGTTTAGAGAAGAAAGGAAGGTTGTGAGAAGTAGAAGTAGAATAAAGAATGAGATTTTAAATTATTACATATTTTCTTTTTTGAGATAATAGGATGATAATAATAGAGTGGAGTAGCTGTATATCTAGTGGTGCTTGATTGATACATCTTGGAGTTGCTTATGTAACGGTACATCCATGATCTTTGAGCCATAAGTCCCAGTGCTTCCGGAATTTATCAGATGAGTTGTGTATTTGAGCAAAGGTTTTTTCAAAGGCTGTGTTTTTGTTCAGGATTTCAGTTACTGTGTGAATGGATGGCATTGTATTTTGTTTCCAAAGCCTGGCAATACTCAATCGTTCTGCTATCAAAATATGTATTAGTACAGTTCTGGACTGTGGTGGCCAGGAGTCTATTCCTATTCCCAAAAGTGCCAGGGCTGGATCAGGAATTGGAGAGGAGTTTGTAATTGATGTTATAAACGTGAAGATATCTGACTAGAATGGAGTAATTTGTGGACATTCCCACCATATATGGTACAAGGATCCTTGTTGGTTACAGTTCCTCCAGCATAATGAGGAGTAGCGGTTGGATGATCGTGCTGCCAAATGTTGTGGAGTTATGTACCATCTGTGTAATATCTTTTGGGCTGATTCCCAATGGTTAATGCATCTAGTAGCTTTCCTAGTCCAGTTTCCTGCTGTTTGCCATTGTTGAATCTGGAATTGATTCCGTATGTCTCGTTCCCATTTATGCATCGTTGGTAATTTTCCTTGGTGACGATTTTGAAGAAGGATATTATATATGAATGAGATACCTCGTTTGTGAGAGACTGTTCTATCATAAAAGTTGGTCAAAGATCGGAGGAGAGAATCCTCTTGGTATTCCAGGTTGCTTAATGCGTGACAAATTCTTAGATATTTGAAAAAGTCCTTATGCGTAATTTTGTATGTTTCAGAAAGTTGTTGAATTGTTTGTAGGGTACCATTGGCATATACTGTAGTTGGGCAAAATTTTGAAGGCCTGCTTTTGTCCATAAGTCAGTATTTTATCGTCACTTCAAATGGCTTCATTTTCACATCTGTTCAATAGAACATTTAAAAATAAAGGAAAAGGAAAGCGGGTTATTTTTGGTACACTCACATACAAAAAAACTCACAAAAATAAAAAAAAAATTATATTTATGTTTTTTTCTTCATACTAATATAGAGCACTTGGATGTTCTTTATGGTAATCTGGTTCATGACTTAGGCTAGGTTCACATCTTTGCGGGTGGTGCCGCTGTGGGACCCGCACAAATACCGGCGACCGCAACCACCCACACAGAGAAATGCAGGTCCCATGGGTGGGTGCCATTAATCCTAATGGCACTCCGCCTGCACAAGAAATCGCAACCATACTGGGAACCTCGGTTCCCGCTCAGGCTGCGATTTCAAAAATAGTGCAGGGGCTTCTTTCATGCGTGTCCCCGGGCACGGCAGCCCATTCAAATGAATGGGCTCTCATGCCCCCGCAAATCCTGCCTCGCACTGCCCCACAGGTGTGAACCTAGCCATACTGTACGTAAGCCATTACATCAAAATTATTGTAAACACCAAAAAGAATCCTGCACATGCAGATTTTTGGTACAAAGTCCACTTTTTTAAGGATGCTTATGCAGTTTAACTACTTGAGCTCCGGAAGGTTTTACCCTCTTCATGGCCAGGCCATTTTTCGTAATACTGCACCGCTCTACTTAAACTGGTAATTGTGCAGTCCTGCAACGCTGTACCCAAACAAAAGTTGTATAATTTTTTTCACACAAATAGTGTTTTCTTTTGGTGGTATTTGATCACCCCTGGGCTTTTTATTTTTTTGTGATATAAATGAAAAATGACTGAAACTTTTGAAAAAAGAAACAATATATTTAACTTTCTGCTATATTATTAGTATTATTATTATTATACAGTATTTATATAGCGCTAAAAGGTTTGCTCAGCGCTGTACATTATAGTGGGGGACAGAACATGAGACAATACAGTAACAAAACAAAACTTTCTGCTATAAAACATATCCAATAAAAAAAAAAAAAAAATCTAATTTCTCCATAAATTTTGTCCGAAATGTATTCTGCTACATGTCGGATTAAAAAAATTCCAATAAATGTATATTTATTAGTTTGCCTGAAAGTTATAGGCTTACAAACTATGGTATATATACAGGAATGTTTATAATTTTATTTTTATACCACTCAGCGACTTATAATGGGACTGCAATAGTGCAGCAGGCAATCTTACACTAACTGATGCTGGGGGGAACTGACTAACTGACATCACCAGTGACACTAACACAGTGATCAGTGATAATACTATATACTATTACTGTACTAATGACACTGGCTGGGAAGGGGTTAACATCTAGGCAATCAAGAGGTTAAATATGTGCCTATCTGTAATGTGTGTAAAGTGTGCTGCTTTTACTAATAGACCTCTAAGTTTCTCACCCCTGCTTTACATGGATGAGAAACATACAAATCGTTTCCTCTGTACAGAGTTCTGTATTGAATGTCAAACAGGGTTCTGGACTGTGATTGTACGCAGCCAATCAGCAGATCCCAGCTGTGAATTATTGGCCTGGACTTGCTGACAGACTCCCACTGTGTACAAATTTTGTACATAACGGGAGTCAGCCAGGGGTTGCGCAAGCACGTGCCCGAAACCCGGAAGTAGGCAGTGACGTACAGGTATAGTGCTTTGCCTACAGTGGCCGCCCTTCTGCATTACATTGCAGGTGGGCAGCTGTTAAGTGGTTAAATAAATAAACATCTTCTGGAGAAACAAACAAACTATGTACAGTGGATATAAAAAGTCTAAACACCCTTGTTAAAATGTCAGGTCTTTCCGAGATCAGACGAGATCTGGCGCATTCAGGGTGGTGTGGCCGTAGGCTTTCAGGGTGGTGTGGCCGTAGGCTACATGAGGGGTGGAGCCTGAGCATGGCGGCGCGGGTAAGTGAGGTTTAAGCACTCTTCGCAGCCTCCCCCCCGTGTATCCGCCCTGAGATGTCCCCTCTAGCCTGAGATGTCTCACCTACCGTGACCGGCTGCAGCGGAGAGTGGGCGCAGGGCTGTGCGGCTGGAGAGGAGCCGGTGTCGGCGAGTTTGTGGGGAGACGTCTCTCCTGATCCCCAGGTGACTGATGTGACAGGTCCGGACGAAGCGCAGGGTTGCCTAAGAGACGGCGGCACAGCTGAGCAGACACGTGGGCTTCCGCGAAGGAGCTCTGGGAGTGGGGGAAAAGGTTGGCGTCCCGGCGTCCATGTCAGTCGGGCGATTGAAGGAAGGAGGAAACGCCGACATCCTGCCTACATTTAGAACATAAACCCCACTCTGGCTCCATAACTATGTCCAGACCCATACCATCGTCTCCACAGTGTCTACAATAGCGTTCGCATTCTACCTATACTCATGAACAACGTCTTCATATTGCCTCCATATTATCTTCACCCATATACCAGCATCGCTATATGCCTCCATATTACCTCCATACCTATACTACCATCCCCATATTACCTCCATATTACTCTCATATTACTCTCATATTGCTCTCATACCAACATCTCCTTACCAACGCATCCAACCCATCTCCAACTATATTACCATCTATAATCCAGGAGAATACGGTTTAAAGAAACTATTATAAGAATCCCACCAAGAGAAGATAGGAGAGGTCAGAATACCCCAACGTGGAGGGTGAGTGATTAACTGGGACCTCCTAGTAGGTCTCCTAGAACTTCTTATTCATAACTCTCCTTATGCATTGGATATATTTGCTGGATTCTTTGTTTCTTTTTTATTCTTTTTTTACTTTTTTCTCACATATATGGGACATAAGCATTGGATTTCCTTGAGTCTGTAATAAGACACTATATACATATAGTAGCTAAGTGGAAGTAAAGAAAAGTGGTCCCCGGGGGAGGGCCTGGAAGAGCTGAAGATGAAAGGCGAAAATATCAAAGGGGGCGGGTCTAAGAACACCCAAACTAGCACGATTAAGAAGTATGTGTCACAAGGAAATGTTACCCCAGAAAGAACCCAGGGAATAAGTGAAAAAAGTGATTTGGAAATAAGTATGGATAATAGCCCGAGACTATCCCTGGGCCCAGTATACAATAATCAAATGGAAGGTATTGAACCGAGAGAGTTGGAAAGAGATATGCAAATACCCAATAAAAAAGAAATGGCGGAGATGTTTAAAGGTTTGGAAAATTCAATAAAGCAAGAGATGGGGATGATTCGGGATGATCTGGGACAATTGTTAATTAGGGTGGAGGAAATGGAGGAGAAGGTACAAGCTCAAGCTCAGACCATCCCAAAATTAGAGAAATGGATAACTGAAGATAGAAAAGAATATAAGAGATTGCTCTATAGGATGGAAGAACAAGAAAATAGAGAAAGGAGAAGTAATATCAGAGTAAGAGGAGTTCCGGAACTAACACAGGGGGAAGATCTGAAAGAGCTATCTGGTAAAATTTTGAACTTTATAATGGATAAATCGGATGAGGAGATGTTCAAACTGGATGAAGTATATAGGATTGGGAAGTACCATCAAGGAAAAGGGGTAGAAAAACCAAGGGATATAATTGTTAAATTCCATAACTATGGAGACAGAGAAGAGTTATGGAAAAAGATTAAAGGAAGAACAAATATTACATATGGAGGGAAAAATATCCAAATTTTTGCAGATCTGACAGCAGAGACTTTGAGAAGGAAGAGATCACTGAAACCCCTACTAGAAGAGATGAAAAAACAAAATGTGAAATACAGATGGGGCCGTGACTTAAGTTTAATTGGGTGGAGGGATGGAACTACAGCTATCTTAAGATTCCCGGAGGATATGGAAGAATTTTGTGATAAATTTTGACTGCAGAGACAAGTGATACCTGGTTGGGAAGTGGAGGAGGGAGAGCTGGACATTTGTGGATCAGGAAAGTGGCAGCTGGTTAAAAGAGGAAATAGAGAATCAATAGATAGGGGGATTTTGGGGAGGAGGGGGGGGAGGTAAGCGGCCATGGGCAGAGTTGAACCCCTATAGAGGGATCAAAAGTAGATTATGATCCAAAGGCATAAAAGGCCGGGGGGGGGGGTGGTGGGAGGGAGGGGGAGGTGGAGGGGGGGAGGGCTTGGGAGGGTGGGGGAGGGGGAGAGGTGAGGGAGGGAGGGAAATGGATGATAAAGATAATACTCTGTAGGATAAAGAGAGGTATTCAAAGAAAAGGTAAAGAGAAGGATAGCTATGAGGTCTCTAGTTAAAAAGCAAAAAAGAAGGATATAAAAAGGATGGAAGATTTACAAGTCATCACTTATAATGTAAAGGGGTTAAATTGTCCTGGGAAGAGATTTAGGTTATTTAAGGAAATACATCATCAAGCAGTTTCGGTGGTTTTTTTGCAGGAGACACATTTTGAGATAGAATCTAAGGTGAAGCTGAAATCCAGAGATTACCCAATATGGTATTATGCAGATTCCCCGATTAAGAGAGCTAAAGGGGTGGCAATAGGGTTCAGAAAAAATATTAGATTTGAACTGAAGGACAGGAAAGTGGACCCAGAGGGGAGATATTTGTTTTTGAAGGGTAAAATACAAGAGGTGGAGTGTACAGTAGCTAATATATATTGTCCAAATAAAAAACCAGAGGAGTACTTGAAGGGTGTGTTAAAAAAGTTGATGGATTTTAAAGAGGGGTGTATAATTGTGGCGGGAGATTTTAATTTTTGTATGGATCCACAAAATGATACAACTTCTAATGTGCAGCGAGAGGGGAGTAGATCTTTGAGACTATTAAAGAAGGTGATCCATGAATGCCAATTGGTAGATGCATGGAGAATCTTGCACATGAAAGATAAAGACTACACATTCTTCTCAAATGCACATCAGATGTACTCAAGGTTGGATTATGTACTGATAGAACATCACTTCATAGACTCAATGGTTAAAGCAGATATAGGAGTAATGACTCTTTCGGATCATGCCCCTGTTGTACTGAGGATGGGATGGGGAAAGAGGAGAACAGAAGGGGTAGGTTGGAGGCTGAATGAAGCACTTCTTAAGGACAAGGATATTGTACAGAGGATTGGGAAGGAAATTGAGAGATTCTTTAGAGAGAATGAGACTGAGGATGTGTCTAAGGCAACAGTATGGGAGGCTCACAAGGCATATATAAGAGGAATTCTGATTGCAATTGGGGCAAGAAAGAAAAGAGAAAGAAGAGAAAAAATTAGTGGGTTCCTAAAGGATATATCGGAGCTAGAACAGATACACAAAAATAGAATGCTAAAAGAAATTAAGCAGAAGATAATAAAAAAGAGAGAGGAATTGGAAACTCTGATGGAAGAGGAGAGAAGGAGAGTGTATAACAAAGTGTTAAGTGAAAACTATAAATGGGGAGATAGGCCGGGAAAATATCTAATGAGAAACTTAAGGAAAAAAAAAAATAGGAATTAAATAGATAAAATAAAAAACCCTAAGGGAGAATTGGTCCACTCAAATAAAGAGATCGCAAAGATGTTTGTGGAGTATTACAGGAAGTTATATAACATCACCCCATACGATGAAGTAAATATTATGGAAAAGGTAAAAAGGGAAAAAAGGAAGATTTATCTAAAAAAATGCGGGATTACCAAAAATAAAAGAGGACCAACTAAATTCCCTTGAAGCAGAGATTACACAAGAAGAGATAAAGGTAGTAGTAAAAAGCATGGAGATGGGGAAGAGTCCAGGACCAGATGGTTATACAGCAGGGTATTATAAAAAATTTAGTGAAATATTAAACCCCAAATTGGAAAAATATATGAACGCCCTGGGAGGAGAGATGGACATGAGGGGAGAATCTTTACAGGCTCGTGTGGTACTGTTACATAAAGAAGGGAAAGACGCCTCGCAATGTTCGAGTTATAGGCCTATCTCACTGTTGAATTTAGACACTAAGATATATGCAAAGGTCCTAGCGAATAGGTTGAAGGAGTTTATGTCTGAATGGATACATCGAGACCAGGTGGGCTTTGTCCCAGGAAGAGAGGGCAGGGACAATGGGCTAAGATCCCTGATGCTGATACAGAGAAGTAAAAAAGGGGAGGTACCGGTGGTGGCCCTTTCAATTGACGCAGAAAAGGCCTTTGATAGAGTAGACTGGGGCTTCATGATGGACACCTTAGAAGACCTGGGAATCGGAGGTAGAATGAGGGAATGGATTGGAAAACTGTACAGCAAACCCTCTGCAGTGGTAATAGTAAATGGGGAAAAAACAGAGCCCATCGGGATGTCAAATGGAACAAGGCAGGGATGCCCTTTGTCCCCCTTATTATATGTTTTGTCATTAGAGCCTCTTCTATCAACAATAAGGAAAAATAGAGATATAAGGGGAATTCAGGTAGGAAGTGTAGAACATAAACTGGCAGCTTTTGCTGATGATCTGCTGTTTTATGTGGGGAATCCCAGGACAACACTCCCAAATTTAATGAAACTGCTGAAGGAATATGGAGAACTATCAAACTTAAAAATCAATCCAACAAAAACTGAGATCTTAAACATAAATATCCCAAAGAGTGAACAAGAAAAAATACAAGAAGAATTTCCTGTATTTGGAAAGAAAGAGATATAAAATATTTGGGAGTAAGGCTTAGCGCGTCGTATAAAAACTTGTATAAGCTAAACTATATTTCTTTATTAAATGAAGTAAAGGGGGAATTAAAAGCATTAGAGAGGGGAATCCCATCGTGGTTAGGACGTATAAACCTGGTAAAAATGATAATTGTACCAAAAATCTTATACAGATTCCAAATGATACCAATTAAACTCCCTGAAGTTTTTTTTAATGTAATAAAAAGAATGATAACGGGATATATCTGGAGGAAGAAAAAACCAAGGGAGTCCCACGAAATACTAAGTAGAGATAAAGAGAAGGGTGGTCTGGGAGTCCCGGAAATATAAAGAGATATTATAAAGCAGTATTATTAGGGAGAATTTTTGATTGGACGTTTAATTCAGAGGGGAAAAGTTGGATAAAAATAGAAAATACACTTAGTGGAACCAATTTGAATAGAATAATATGGCTACCGACACAATATAGGGGTTTGAAGGAGGATTTAAGTTTGTACACTGTAAATGTATTAAGGGAATGGGATAAAATACACAAATATATGAAATGGGAATTTAATTATATACTTATGCCACTGAGAAACACAGAGTTTTTTCCACCAGGTAGAGAAGAAATAACCGGTAGATGGTTTATAAAGGAGGATGTCCAACTCAGAGATATAATGGGGGATGGGAAACTGAAGACCTTTAAAGAGTTGGAAAAGGAAAAGGGAAATATATTCACCAGGCTAGATGAGTGGCATTACTATCAATTAAAACGTTTTTGGGGAAACCTTCCAAAACCCCTGAGAATGAAAAAAGATTGGAATTTGTTTGAGAGGTTGCTGGATTCACGGGGTGATGGGAAACATGGAATAGCTAAAGTATATGGAATTCTCACAGATCTAGACACAAACACTAAACCATTGCACATTGTAAATTGTGAAAGAGATATGGGGGTGGTATTAGATGAAGGGAAACAGAAGAAAATAAATAGATTAGTCCACGGAAATGTAAGTTTGAGGGATGTAGAATTAAATTATAAATGTCTGACAAGATGGCACATTGTTCCGAGTGTGGAGGGTAAGATAAGTGCGGAGAAATCACAGTGGTGTTGGCGAGAGTGTGGGGAGGTGGGGACAGTTTATCATATTTGGTGGGAATGTCCAAAGATTCAAATATTCTGGAAAAAAATAATATATCTAATAGAGAACATCATTGAAATGAACATCGGGTTAGACCCTGGGATGTGCCTGCTACACAGTTCAGAGATATCAGTTAGTAAATATAAGAAATTAGGTTTAGGGTACTACTTGAACGCAGCAAAAAGCCTGATCCCCAAATACTGGAAGAAAAAAGAAATACCGAAAGAGGAGGAGTGGATAGAGAGAGTAAATTGGACTAGGAAGATAGAGAAGACATATTATATACAGGAAAATAAACTGGAGATATATATCGAGAAATGGGAAAAATGGGAAAACTTCGTAATAAGTATGAGAAAATGAAGAGTAGAATGTCATAGAGAAAAATTTGGGTAGGATATGCTTGCTTTGGATACAAGTCAGGGAAATGCAGAGTGGGGGGGGTCAAGGTTTTAAGGGGGGAGTAATTGAAATAAAAAGGAAAAACCGTATATTTATGATTATTGAGATGAAATTGTTTATTGTTATTTTTGTGATAATTATTAATAAATATTTAAATTAAAAAAAAAAAAAAAAGAAAGAAAAAAAAAAAATGTCAGGTCTTTATGATGTAAAAAAATTAGAAAGATAAATCATTTCAGAACCTTTTCCACCTTTAATGTGACCTATAAACTGTACAACTCAATTGAAAAACAAACTGACATCTTTTGGGGGGGAAGTAAACAAAAAAAAACCCTAAAATAATGGGGTTACATAAGTGTTCACACCCTCTTATAACTGGGGATGTAGCTGTGTTCAGAATTAGGCAATCACATTCAAAATCATGTTAAATAGGAGTCAGTACACACCTCCAATCATTTAAAGTGCCTCTGATTAACCCCAAATAAAGTTCACCTGTTCTAGTAGGTCTTTCCTGACATTTTCTTAGTCGCATCCTACAGCAAAAGCTATGGTCCACAGAGAGCTTCCAAAGCATCAGAGGGATCCCATTGTTAAAAGGTATCAGTCAGGAGAGGGTACAAAATAATTTCCAAGGCTTTAGATGTACCATGAAACACAGTGAAGACAGTCATCATCAAGTGGAGAAAATATGGCACATTCAGTGACATTACCAAGAACTGGACGTCCCTCCAAAATTGATGAAAAGACGAGAAGAAAACTGGTCTGGGAGGCTACCAAGAGTTTTACAGCAACTTTAAAGGAGTTACATGAATATCTGGCAGGTCCTGGCTGTGTGGTACATGTGACAACAATCTCCCGTATTCTTCATATGTCTGTGCTATGGGGTAGACTGGCAAGATGGAAGCCTTTTCTTCCGAAGAAAAATATCCAAGCCTGGCTAAATTTTGCAAAAACACATCTGAAGTCTCCCAAAAGCATGTGGGAAAATGTGTTATGGTCTGATGAAACCAGGGTTGACTTTTTTTTACCATAATTCCAAAAGATATGTTTGGCACAAAAACAACACAGCACATCACCAAAAGAACATCATACCCACCGTGAAGCATAGTGGTGGCAGCAGCATGCTTTGGGGCTGTTTTTCCTCAGCTGTAACTGGGGCCTTAATCAAGGTAGAGGGAATTATGAACAGTTCCAAATACTGTCAATATTAGCACAAAACCTTCAGGCTTCTGCTATAAAGCTGAACATCTTTCAGCATGACAATGACCCAAAGCATACATCCAAATCAACAAAGGAATGGCTTCACCAGAAGAAGATTAATGTTTTGGAATGGCTCAGCCAGATTTCAGACCTGAATCCGAAAATCTATGGGTGATCTGAGAGGGCTGTGCACAGGAGATGCCCTCGCAATCTGACAGATTTGGAGTGTTTTTGCAAGGAAAAGTGGGCAAATATTGCCAAGTCAAGATGTGCCATGCTGATATACCCCAAAAAAGTAGGTTAAAAAACATGTTTAGCCGCGTTTGAATACAGCGTTTATGCAAGTTTATGAGTGTTTGCGTTTAGAAGCGTTTTTAAAGATAACCTCAGGAGACCTTCTAAAATGCCCAGAATGCACTGAAAAACAGTAAAAAATTAATTATTTTAGACATTTTGAGAGAAATAGAGAGAGCAGAAGCAGAGAGAGCAGTATGTGCTGAGATTAGCTGTCTTTTTTTTGTGGTGTTAGGATGTGTTCCAGCTCATTTCTGTGTAGAAATTATTGCAGCAGCGTCTAATATATTTTCTTTCATGTGAAACCACAAAGTATGGTGTACCGGGTCCATTTGAGTACCGGAAAAACGTTTTGAATGCTTTTTTCATGATGAAAAAAGGCTCTGGACAGCATCTGGAAATGGAAGAGTTAAAAACATTTTCCAAACGCAAACACTTATAAACGCGGTTAGCTGTGTTTACATGCGTTTACAAGCATTTGGCGTTTGAAACGCTGATAAAATCTACTCCTGAACGCAAGTCAAAAAAATGTCTGTAAACCCAACTGCCTCTAAAAGACTGTAAACGACATAATGTACATAGATTGTAAGCTCCAAGGAGCAGGGCCCTCCTTTCCCTCTTGTATTGAACTGTATTGTTGCTGTATTGTCTCCCGTTATATTGTAAAGCGCTGAGCAAACTGTTGGAGCTATATAATTCCTGTATAATAATAATAGTGTACATAGGAAAACATTAGGGAGAGTTCAGGGGCTGCTGAAAAAAAACGCAGAAAAGCTCCTAAACATGAGTTTATCAGTGTACATGGAGCCTAAGTCTATAGATGTACAGTAGGCAGTGCAGATTGGGAGCAAGCCCACAGGGGTGCCACAATAGGAAGCAGGTACCTTTGGTGGCACACTGAGAGGAGGAGGAGCCAGGAGCACTGGCAGGGGACCCCAGAAGAGGAGGTTCGGGGCCATTCTGTGCAATTTCATTGCACAAAATAGGTAAGTATAAACCTATATGCTATATAAAAAAAAAAACAGAAATACCATTTTCAATCACTTTAATACACTACAATACATTGCACATTTCTTATAGCTTATAGGAATACATTGCAAATTATACCTTCAGAGAATCTCTTATGAATGCAATATATGAGAAAAGTTTTTGTTAGGCTGTGTATGACATGAAGTCTACCACTGACATGGGTCACTGATACTTTCATGATTTTGTTGAATGGTAACACATCTACCTCTGAGAATGGTTAACTGATCTTGATAGTATTGTAGATAAAGATCATCGTGTATGAGAATCAATCTTGTAATAAAAGAATTTCAGGCAATTGTGGATTTCAATCTGGCATTTCAAATTTTACTGAAAGAGGTCATGTTTACCATGGCGTTTTCACCTAGGAAAGTCTGGAGATCTTGGGAAAACGTATAGTAGCTACAGGCAACAGCGGGAGGCATCAAGCTTGTGCTGAAAATAGAACACGACTCTCTGGCCACTGTCGTGTTCTGATTGTACGAAGAGCGGCTTACCGCGTTGATTCTATCAACTCTGACGCAACTAAGGCTCCTGTGTCAAGACTGAGTGGCTTATGCTTAACCCTTTCTGTACTGCCTGCAGAATGCGCACAGTGTCTAAATTTATATCACAGCCAGAAAGAGAGCATTCAAAGTCTCCAGAAAGCCAAGTGTATGTAAGGAGATATATAATTCAAATGATCTTTGTATTAGGGCACCTCTGAAGGCATTTCTATCATCTAAAGAGAATGGTATTATGTTAGCATCATACATCTGTGATCATTCTTGTTTTCTATTCTTTTTTTATGTTGATCAAAAGGTGAAATACTAAAAAATACAAGGATAAGTAAGACAAAGGAAAAATACAGAACAAAAGAATAAAATGCACATGCTTTCATTTTGTGTTCATTATTTCTTTTATTTTTAAATATGGGAACCTAAAAAAAGTCTGTTTGAGAGTACTAAGGGAAGAAAAGGAAAAAAATAGAGAAAGAGAAGGAGAAGAGACTTATGTGGCTGGAGAGATATCTAGACGCATGGAATTTCCAAGGGAACGCAGTCCTGGCACCTCCAGCACTGAGTGTATGTAATAGCAAGGGATGCTGGAGGGTCTATTGATGCTGGCTGCTGCGAGGTTTATTGTCACTGGGGGCATCTGTTGTTGGGGGAGGGGTCTATTGTTGTTAAGGGGGGTCTTATGTTGCTGGGAGAGATCGACTGTTAAGGGAGGGATATATTGTTGCTGATGGTGCCCATTATTTCTTGGGGATGATGGGGTCCATTATTCCCAGGGTGGATCTATTGTTGCTGTGGGGGTATTTTTGCAGGGGTCTGTTGTTGCTGGGAGATCTATTGTCTCTCTGGGGGGTCTATTATTTCTGGGGGCGGGGCTATTTTTGCTGGCTGGGAGGTAGAAGCAAGGGACGATGCTTGGAGGTGGGTGGGGTGCAGAAACAAAAAGTGAATCGGGGGGGGGAATACCTGCACCTATTTTCTGAGAAAGAAGCCCTGTCTAGACATACGCTTTAGTTTTAGAGATATCTAAATAGTGTTAAGTTGCCCACACAGATTATGTTTCAAGCCAATTCCTGCTGAATCGTCTAAAATTTGTTCTTTGGATGGCCCTGAAGGCATAATTTTCTAATCCACTTTTATCAAAGGAGCTAGTGGGATATTCCCCAATCAGATGTTGGCCTGAAAAAAAGAAGGAGAGTACTCCCCAAAGAGAAGAACAGGAAAATGGAGGAAAAGGAGGAGGAAAGTCTTCTGTGGTTGGAGAGGCATCTAAATATGGGATATAGCTGAAGAGGTATCTGAATAAGGTTGAGCTGGCTATACATGTACTGAATTTCAGGCCAATTACTGCGGTATCAGATTTGTCCAGTAGATGGCCCTGACGGTATTGCCTGATCCCCAAAAGCCTCCACCCCCCCACCCTCATTCTCTCAGGATCTGTGCTGTTAGAAAGAGTATTACAAGTGAGAGAGTGAAGAGACAACAGGATCCACACAAAGTGCTTTGGATTGAGGCAAGTGCACACAATAGAGGGATAAGCTTTGTTCATTTTTCATTTTAGAAGTTTACAACCGCTTTAACATTTAAAAAAATGTCCACTTTTGTAGGGAAAAACATCCCCCCTCTCAGTGATCTATGTACATTGCAGGGTTTTTAACAAACTTTGTTGCAGATTCCTACCTTTAGTTATTTTGAAGGAATAGATGTCCATGTGAAGATTGAATCTCTATGGGAGTGGTTTTATAATTATCAATCACCAGGGCGCTAATGAGGAAAGTGGAAGAGTTTGCATCCCTTTAGACATGATTGCCCTTTGGAGATGCCAAAAATCTGACTTGCATCTTAGTACAGACTGCTAGGGAAGTCAGTGAGCCAATCACACAAGTAGGAAATTACATTTTGGAGGGGGGGCAGCATGCTGTATACCATCTGTGCACAGAAGACCTCCAGGTAGCGACATTGAATTTTACAGAAAGTTATAGCGCTGCGGATTAAAAAGGAAAGGTAATTTGTAATAACATTCAAATACAATATTATTATTATACAGTATTTATAAAGCGCCAATAGTTCGCTCAGCGCTGTACATTACAATGGGGGACAGAACAATACCAATACAATGCAAAACATGAGGGGATCGAGGGCCCTGCTCTTTCGAGCTTACAATCTAGGAGGGAGGGGATGGTGGCACAGGAGGAGAAAGCTGTGGGGGATGGAGTGGTAGGAAGAGTGGAGGAGGTCGGCAAGTTAGCAGGGGGTGGGGTAGGCTTCCTGAAGAGATGGGTTTTCAGGGTGCGCCTAAAGGAGAGGAGAGTAGGTGATAATCTGATGGGTTGGGGCAGGAAGTTCCAGAGGATGGGTGACACCCTGGAGAAGTCCTGGAGGAGGGCATGGGAGGAGGAGACCAGGGAACTAGAGAGTCACAATTGTATATTATTTCTTTTTTAATTGCAAACCTTTTTTTCCACAAAAGTGAAGTTCCCCTTTAAATAAAAATGTCAAAATGTTCACTGCATTGCTATCAAGTATAGATCAAATTTGCTGAGCAAAATCTAAAAAAAACATAAAAACAGAAAGGTAGAAAGGATAACTTGAGAAAAAAATTAATAAAATAAAATGAGTTAAGAATGCATGTATTATGGCATATTATTCTGATTGTTTAATAATTAGTTTTCTCATGGTTTGATTTTACGATATTGTTAGTTAACTTATGTATATTCTTTCTATTGTAACTAATAACATTCTGATTGTTACCTATTACGTAAAAAAACCCAATACAAAATATTTTGTACCAAGAATGCATGTACCCTTCTTTCAACTGTCACTGAAAATGACTTTGGCATTACAGTGTGTTGTTAAATCTTGAAGAAGGCTTTTCATACATAGAATTGTGGAAAACAAAGACATTTGTCTTATTTTTATTTAGCTATAAAACATGGGTTTTGACATAGCGTTTATTATTTTTAACCATGTGGCTGTTAGTATCAACTTTCATTGGTGTACTGCCATAAATAATGGTTGTCATAGCAAATAATGATTGCTATAGTTTGATGAATTAAGCTCATTGTCAGAATTGCATGCTGGATTACTTGTTTGTCCAAAACTATACATAAATACATTCACTGGCCTCTTTATTAGGTACACTTGTTCAATTGCTTGCTAACACAACAACATTTCAAACCTTGAAGCTGATGGGCAACAGCAGCAGAGGACCACACCCGGTGCCACTCCTGTTAGCTAAGAACAGGAAACGGAGGCTACAATTCGCATAGGCTCACCAAAATTGAACAACAGAAAATTGGAAAAATGTTGCCTGGTCTGATGACTCTCGATTGCCCTAAAGATGTTTGTGCATAAAAATTCCATTAAATCAGCAGTGTTTTGAAATACTGAGACCCACCCATCTGGCACCAACAACAATGCCACATTCAAAATCAAGTAAAGCCCCTTTCTTCCCCATTCTGATGCTCGGTTTGAACTTCAGCAAGTCGTCTTCACCACGTCTAGATGCCTAAATGCATTGAGTTGTGATTGGCTGATTAGCAATTTGTGTTGCCAAGCAACTGAACAGGTGTACCTAATACAGTGGCCGGTGGGTGTAAATTGAGATAAATACTGTATGTAGGTTGCCATTGTTAATCTCCATCTGAAACTACAACTTACCCAACTGTTTCTGGCTTCTTTGCTTCCAGAGTTACCCTCGGTTCACATATATGCAGCCGTGCGGGCCGCGTTTTGCACGGACACCAGAGCCCATTCATTTGAATGGACTCCCGTGCCACGCAGGGAAGAAGTCCCTGCACTTCTTTGGAAAACGCAGCCCGCACGGGAACCTCGGTTCCCAGTCCAGTTGTGTTTTCCAATGCGGGCTGCGTGCCATTAGAACTAATGGCACCCACCCGCGGGTCCGCATTCCTCTGTGTGGGTGGTGCGGCTGCATGGATTTACGTGCGGATCCACAGCAGCACCACCCGCACAGATGTAAACCTAGGGTAAAGGATCCAAAAAAGCATGTAGGAAGTGAAGTTAAGGTGAAGTATGAATTTCTGAGCTACATTTTTCACTGTCTAGATACTTATAATCTGATGCTTTTGGATCTGTATGACAGCCAGGAAACAGACATTTTCAGAGGGAAAGCATAAACAGCAACCTAAACATTTCTCTCAGTACTCTCAATAAAATGATTGCTCACATGTTTTCATTAAAAAGAGTTCAGGTGTGCAATTGGTGGACAGCAGATACCTATGGTTATGATTTTATTCTGCTGTTATAACTATGCAAGCACTACACTGTTGATCAGGGGCGGACTGACCATTTGGAAACTCGGGCACTGCCCGAGGGCCCGGGGTCAGTAGGGGGCACCATGAGATGTGCCTTTTTCATAGGCTTTTTTGAGTTTGGGCAAGGACACAGGAGCCCCATGATCCCCTATTGCCCGGGGGCCCCATGAGTTGTCAGTCCTCCCCTGCTGTTGATCATAAGATAGATCTATGCTGAGCACATGATTACCATTAAAAGTTTAGCTAGATGTCTCTGAATGTGGTCAGTAAAGGTAAATACACTGGCAGCAAAGTTAATATTTTCCTTTTTTCAAATAAGTTTATGCCCTCATGCACACTTGATGTTTTGATAATGCTGGTAATGTCAGCTGTGTAAAATCACGTAAAAACGTGAGTTTTTCAGCTTTTTTTAGTGTTTTGCATTAGCGTTTAGCGGCGTTTTGCTGCGATTAGCCGCGTTTTCCCACGATTTTTCGCTTTGCGTTTTTTAGTCTTTTTTTCCCAAAGTTTTTTTCTGTAAAAAAACCCCCTCCAAAACGCAGGTTTGTGGTGTTTTACTGCGTTTTGCCACGTTTTTCAGCATTAGAGCGTTTTTACAGCTAAAAAACTCCTCTAGAAACCCACTAGTTTTGTTATTTTTTTCTAGCCAAAATAACATTAGTTACAGCTTCTGTGTGCATGGACGCATAGGATAACATGCTGGGGAGTTTATTGACTGTAGAAAAAAACGTCAAACGCCAAAAACAGCAGCTGTAAAAACGTCCCGTGTGCAAGAGGGCTTAGTATGGAAATCTAATTATTAATCATCGCAGGCACTACGTGATTACCCCTAACACAACAGAAATCATTGGACATATAAAGATAAATATGAAAATGCATGTGAATCAATAATTAAACATAAGGTAACTCCCTCCTCACTGGCCTGCCTCGCCGCTGGCTATCCCCGCTTCAATCGATCCTGAATACGGCTGTCAGACTCATTCACCTTTCCAACCACTCTGTTTACGCCACCCCCCTCTGCCAATCCCTCCACTAGCTTCCGATTGCACAACGGATCAAATTCAAAATCCTAACACTGACGTACAAAGCTGTCCATCATACTGCCCCGAACTACATCACCGACCTAATATCCAAGTACCACCCAGCACGCACACTCCGCTCCTCACAAGTCCTCCTCTCTAGTTCCCTGGTCTCCTCCTCCCATGCCCGCCTCCAGGACTTCTCCAGGGTGTCACCCATCCTCTGGAACTCCCTGCCCCAACCCACCAGATTATCACCTACTCTCCTCTCTTTTAGGCGCACCCTGAAAACCCACCTTTTCAGGGAAGCCTACCCCACCCCCTGCTAACTTGCCAACCTCCTCCACTCTTCCTACCACTCCATCCCCCACAGCTATCTCCTCCTGTGCCACCATCCCCTCCCTCCTAGATTGTAAGCTCAAAAGAGCAGGGCCCTCGATCCCCTCATGTTTTGCATTGTATTGTATTGTTATTGTTCTGAACCCCCATTGTAATGTACAGCGCTGAGCGAACTATTGGCGCTTTATAAATACTGTATAATAATAATAATAAGGTTGCTGTGTGCACCATAAAGTGGTTTCACTCCACCCCCTCAGGAAATAATGCAGCAAAAGATGCCACTCAACCCACAAACCTTCACTATAGAATAATAATAAATAAAGTCCAAAACATAAAGTCCAAAGTAGTGAAATCTTCCACCAAATTATCCACATATGCCATTATCTCAGTTAACCAATATCTTCTCTAACTCCCCACCAGGGCTACTCATGCATACACCTCTCATGAACAATATATGCTCACCTCCAGACTAGACCCTGATGGCTAGTCAAGGATCACATGCGCTTTTGCCCCCTTCATGGGCTACAAACAGGATGGTTCCAGATTCACTCCACCACAGATGGCTTCCACTGTTCCATGGATCCTCCATTCACGTAAGAAGCATTATTCATGAAATAATAATAGGGACTGATAGCGCTCTTTTTATGGGCAGCACAGTGGATAAATGGTTAGCACTTCCGCCTGGCAGTACCAGCGTTGTTGGTTCAAATCCCAACACAGGCAACTCTCTGTTTCATCACCTCCACTGCCATTTCCAACATCAAATTGGCCGCCAACTGACTCCACTTCTATACGTGTTATGCCCATTCAACAGGCTTTATCAGTAGGCCTGGGGGGGTCGGGGGTTTCATTCATAGAAGTAGTAATAACTGTTTCTAGAATTGGAGGAGCTGATCGGACAGTGGGGCATAGTCAGGCACTCTTGATAAGAGCCTGTGATAGCCTCACAGTTCTGGAAGATTATGATGTCAGGGGTAGGGGGGTGACCTGGAGAATGGGAGATTTCTACTGAACTAGAAGACTGAAGCACAAGGAACACAACCCTTTAAAAGTAAGTATTTCCCTTGTGCATATGTTTGTATTTTTTGTAGGTAAATTCAGATTTTACTCTTTATTTAGCTGTAATGAGAAGGAACTACCTCTCAATGGGCAAAAGAGCATCACCAGCAATGCACAAATTGGTTACAACTTCTGTCTGGCAGCAATTGGGTCATTGGTTTGAATCCCAACCATGGCTGTACTTGCCAGAAGTTTGCATGTTCTCTCTGTGCCTCTGTAGGTTTCCTCCCACACTCCAGAGGCAGGTGGCCTATGTGTAGTTTAGCTAGATGCTGCACCAGATAGGAGGGTTAGGGTTAACTGTGTTTCCTGGGCTTTGTCTTGATGTTTCATTTTGGATCCAAACCACTGGTCCTGTGTTAATATAAGGGGACAGTGGTCCAGACACCAGAGAGTCTGCTGTTGCCACTGCCACCATTGGAGATCCCTGTTGATACCAATGCAGGAGTTCTCGTTTGAGTCCACCTGCTATCAGGAGCCTTCTACTGTGTAGGGGGACGACTGGGATTCATAGTCTGCCCTGAAGATGCCAAACCTGGATTCTGCCATAAAGGACAAGACCCAGGATGGACTTTTTCCTATGCTGGTATACGGGAGCAGCCAATAAACCTAAGTTAGGGATTAGGGATGATAAGGAAGAATGAATTTGTTTTGAACTTTGTAATATTCGGAACTTTTAATAAAGCTTTTAAAACTTTGTCCTTTTCCTGGTCTGAAGTGACTGAAAGGGGTGTAATGCAAGTAACCAACACCACATATAGTCTAAAGTGTGGGTCAGTAAAGCACATTGGGGGTATGGTTACCAAGGGTAATGAATGTTTAACAAGCAGCCTGTCATGATGTGGGTACCTGTGATAGGTGAGACAGCCTCATGCAGTGAGAGAGATGTCCTCACTCTCTCTGGGAGCGGTCTGTCTACCATAGCAATGGGAGCAGATCTGCACCAAAGAAGTTATTGGCCTCTGCATAGGTAAGGAAGAACAAGAGTTACGTGAATGCACGTATGAAGTCTGTGATAGGTGGACGGCCCTCCATTCCATTACTAGTTTTGAGGTAGCAGAGATACATTGGACAGGTGGAGTGGAGCTCAGCGTAACCCTCCTAAATTATTATTATTATTATTACATCGAGTTTATATAGCACCAAAGGGTTTGCTCATCGCTGTACAATAGAGGGGGGGACAATACATGAAACAGTACAACAATAACAAGCAGCACACGAGGGGTTAGAGGGCCCTACTCTTTCGAGCTTACAATCTAGAAGGCAGGGGGTAGTGGTACAGGAGGAAATGGCTGTGGGGGATGGAGTGGTAGGAGGAATGAAGGACAATGTCTGTTAGGTGAGGGTGGGGTAGGCTTCCCTGAAGAGGTGGGTTTTCAGGGGGCGCCTGAAGGGGAAGAGGGAAGGTGACAGTCTGATGGATTGGGGTAGTGAGTTCCAGAGGATGGGGGAGGACCTGGAGAAGTCTTGCAGTTGTGCGTGGGAGGAGGAGACCAGGGAGCAAGATAGAAGGAGGCTCTGTGAAGAGCGCAGGGTACGGGTAGGGTGGTACCTGGGAATCAGGTTGGTGAGGTAGTTAGGGGCAGTGTTGTGAATGGCTTTGTAGGTCAGAGTGAGTAGTTTGAATTTGATACATTGGGCAATAGGGAGCCAGTGGAAGGATAGGCAGAGGGGGGTGGCAGAGGTGGAGCGGTTGGTGAGGTGGATGAGTCTAGCCGCTGAGTTCAGGATGGTCTGAAGCGGGGAGAGCCTGCACTGTCTACAGTGAAGGTGTACATTGACAGAGACAGAGGTAACTAGAGTACAATTATTGTTCGAGTGGTGTACTGCCATTTCTAAAGTCAGAGGCCCACCTTAAGATCGAGTATTCCCTAAAAGCAGCATTAGCATTGTCCTGGGGTATTGATGGATATGACACAAGCAAAGGTACCTCGTGTCAGGTGAGTACCCCTGTTCAAGGTTCCTAGTGTAGACAAGAAGAACCCGGCAAGGGACAGACCTCCTGGCATCAGCCCACATCATGGCGCCTGGCTAGATCACATGGAGAGGCTAATCCCCAGCCCCCTACATGCTGGTAGGTTATTTAGCTTCTGTCTAAATTGGTTCTAGTACGAGTTTATGTGAATGTGAGTTAGGGAACTAAGATCTGAATTTACACTAAGAATATAAAGTGCTGTGTAAATTGACAGCTCTATATAAGTACTGTGTAATAAATAAATGCTTTGGCAGGCATGTATATACTGTACATTCTATTCATTCTTTTACTGCTTGCAAGGAATGAAAAAGATAGTAGGAGACAAAGGGATCAATTCACTGAGAGTTAAATAACGACTGAAAAAATGCAATAAACTAAGGCATGCAGTACAATTTTTGCAGAGGTGCAATTCACTAAGAATTTTTCAGTAAATAACTCTTGTGGTAAAATATCTGTATTGTGCTAATTACCCTGTATTTTCATGCGGTAATTTATTGCATGGTAGCTGGTTGTTAAGGAAGCCAGCCACGGTGTCCTTAACTCATCAGTTGTCAGCGGGTGTCCCACTGACAGCTGAATGTAAACAAAACATGCCAGCAATTACAAATGATGAAAAAACAGTGTGGGCCCCCCCATTCATACCAGGCCCTTTGGGTTGGTATGGATTTTAACCACTGCAAGTCCAGACACTTTCACCCCTTTCCTATCCAGGCCAATTTTCAGCTTTCAGTGTTGTCACACTTTGCATGACAATTGCACAGTCATGCAACACTGTACCCATATTAATTTCTTAGCATTTTTTGAGACAGATAAAAGTTTATTTTGGTGGTATTTAATCACCACTGGGATTGTTATTTTGTTTGCTATATAAATGAAAAAGTCCAAAATTTTTGAAAAACGTATTTTTCTTATAAAATTTTGTAAATAAATAATCTAAATAATCTTTCTTGATAAATCTTGGCCAAAATGTATTTATCTATCTTTTAGTAAAAAAAAAAATAACTCAAATTAGTTTAGAACCAAAAATTATAATTTTTTTTTTTACATTTTTATTTTATTTTTTTATATTATTATTTATGTGGGTTTTTTTACATACTGTCACCCTAGCAGTACAGAGTCACCATAGTGACACTGTAGTACTTGTGTGGGGTGATGAATTTTTTTTTTCATTTTTACACTGATTGCGTTTACACCCATAAAGGCTGTAAAAGCAATAATTCCTCCTTCTCTCTGGCTGCATTCTTGTAGCCATTGAGAAATACTGTGCTAGCTGTGATTGGTCACAGATTGTCACATGGTACAAGGCTGTTGTGAATAGCCATGCACCATGTGTGTGACTTCTGTGCTTACTACTGTTAATGTGATCACTGATTGGCCAATCAGAGGACCCGTACAGTGATCTGTGTTCCACTGTGTCCAGAGGACACAGCGGGCACCGTTCGCAGTGCCGCAAACTCCCAGGGAGCGTACACAGGCAATGGATGAGGGGGGAAGTTTAAAAACGTCCCCTCGCATCAGCAGCGCTCCCATCTGGCCATTTATTGACATGGGCCAGACGGGAAGAGGTTAAGGAAAACCCCACACCAAAATTAAAAAAAAAAAAAGTCCCTTAGGTGTGGTATGGATTTTGGGGGAACCCCACACCAAAAAAAATAGCATGTGGGTCCCCTCAAAATCCTAAGGGATTTTGGGTCTGGTACGGATCTGGGGGGGACCCCACACCATTTTTTTTTTTTTTTTTAATTTTGGTGTGTGGTTCCCCTTTATATCCATACCAGACCCCTAGGGGTTGGGGGGAGACCATCTCACTGCATCTGTAAAAATACCACATGTGATGCCGCCAGCAAAACCCTGGTGATAAATACGGCATCTTTCTTTAGTTTCTGTTCTGTTTGTGAAATGGACTTAACAGCATATCATATGTTTTTGTTTTTTTTGCGGTATTTACCGACACATTTTTAATTTTGCGGTAAATACCACAGAATCTTTTTTTTTGTGAATTGGACATTTTGTTACCACCATAATTTATGCAAATGAGTCATGTTACAGTGTTATCGCACCCGGTAACCTTTAGTGAATTGACCCCATACTGACCAGTAAAGCATAAACTAGTGAACTCTGTTGAGGATATAAAAAAGAAAACCCATAAGTTTGACAATATTCTACAATTCTACAAGCATTTGTACCCGAGTGCATTATACAATGTCACTTCCAAAGGAGAGAATATGAATGTTTTTTCTGTCCATTGGATGAGAAATGTGCAGATATGTAGGTCAGGTTCACGGTTTGCATTGGGTTTCATAGATATGTAGTTATGCCGCTGCTCTGTCTTATCTGAACTTTGTTATAATTACTACCATATTCTTTATTCTAGTTCTATATAAGCCAGAATCAAATTCTACTGAGAACTATGCCCAAGGCATACATATTCTAATACAGATGATGTTAAAGGGATTTTATCAAAAAAATTATTTAGGATTATATTTTTGAATTTCTGTTCAAAAGTTGCAATTCAAATTTGGACTAGAAGTTGTTGATCTTAAGAACTTTAGTTATTTATAATGGCATTTCAGTCCCTTTAGAAACTACCTATCTAAAGAAAATGCTTGTCATTGTCATATGAGTTGCTGAACATGCACATTACTTCGTGTGAAACTGCACAGACAAACTAATTAAGAGTTTATTGTGCAGTGTGCATTATGTAAAATAAGGGGGGTGTATGGAGATTGACCTTTGACACTGTTTTACCACAGATAATCCTGGGATTAAGTAAAAATGTGTTTCGTTCCATAGAGAAAGTCAATTAGTACTGCTGCTGTGGCCCAGGTGTTACCACTGTGGAAATGAAAAGGTGACCGAAAGAGGGTCATTGCAAATATTGAATAACCTGAGCTGATGTGTGCGAGAATCTCAATAAACGCTCTGTGTATGGAATGAACAATGTACCACACATGTGCACTTCTCTACATGTACTATCAAAAAGTTTGTGACAAATGCTTGCATTCAGATTAGAACTCTGCTGATACATGTTTCAGGAAGCAATCCAAAAACAAGCAAACGAAACCAGCGCTCAAATCTTCATGCAGACTAGAAGGAATTCAGAATGCCAAACGGGGAGGTGCAGCCTTTCAAAGATCGGGAAATCTGGATACTGATGAACAAAAGCAAACAAGGGCGCACTCTCATCGTGCATTACCGTGGTACAACATGTGTTTATTATGAAATCAAATAGATATATACTCACAAACCAAAGGAGAATAAAAGCAGAATAAGTAGTCCGCAATGGCAGTCAATACAATGCTGTGCCCTAATTGGGGATAAGTTGACGCGTTTCAGGAGACGAGCTGTCAGGCCCCACCCAATGGGATCTCTAGTGGTCCACAGCACGGGATTTCCCAGGACGCGGAGTCTAAGCCCCAGTCTTCCTTTTCACCAGAGCCCCTGATGGTGGGGATGGACTTGGTGCAAGACTGGAACCAGGTCGCGCCCCTGGGCGCACCCAGCTATGGTAGAGGGGTCCCGCTGAGGGTATGTGCCCAGGATGAGCCTGCTGTGAAGGGGCTGACAGGTCCAGGTCCGAGCGGGATGGATGGATGACCTCTAGGAGTGAGCGTGGTCAGACTAGCCGGGTCGGTAACAGTGGGGACAGGTGCGGTACCAAGCAGTAGGCAAAGAGTAGTCAGGTCACACACCGGGTTCAGTAACAGAGGGTCCAAATAGCAGTAACTACAGGCAGAGGAATGGTCAGGGATGAGCCGGGGGTCAGAGCAGGAGAGGGTCAGCATAAGTCAGGACAGGCAGAGTTTGGCAACAAGGAAGCGTACTTTACAGGAACACATGAACAGGAACAAGACCTTGCGGCAATGAGGACATTGCCTGGCCAGTTTAAATAGCGCGCCTTGCACCAACATTGGTGCCAGGCACACGCCCGTGTGCGCAAGTGCGCATGCGCGGCCGCAATTGCCGCCGCGGAAGACCAGGTCCTACTGCCTGCCCGCCGATGTACCTGGGCGATCCGCGCATGCGCAGATTCACGCGCCGTGGCAAAGATCGGGATCCCTGACATGAGCTCTGAGAAGGGGGTTTGTCTCCCGAAACGCGTCAACTTATCCCCAATTAGGGCACAGCATTGTATTGACTGCCATTGCGAACTACTTATTCTGCTTGTATTCTCCTTTGGTTTGTGAGTATATATCTATTTGATTTCATAATAAACATGTGGTGTACCACGGTAATGCACAATGAGAGTGTGCCCTTGTTTGCTTTTGTTCATGTTTCAGGAAGCCCCTGACCTGCCTATACAATGCATGATATTCACGCTAGTTTAAATCACCTATGGCCAGGGAACCTAACAAAAGTGAATAGATTGGAAACAGAGTGTGAGCCAATTTACTGGAGATGAATATTACCAAAGCTAACCAGGAGGGATCATTATTTATTTTTTATTTAATTTAGAACTGAGCCAATTTCAGGACTACAGTGTTTGTCAAAGCTCTTACCCCTTGTCGGAGTGCTTGTATTTCTCACCTACCTTCCTTAGTATAAGAACCTGGATCAGCAGCTAGTGGCACTGTTCTTCCCAGAGTGGAAGGTTGTAGTTCCAGGGTCTACCAGCGAGTGTCCTCAAGGAGCCAGCAGATCCCAGTAATCAGTTTCCACCTGATGCTGTCTGCTGGGAGGGTATTTTGGTATTTTTCTACTGCAGCCTCTCGCTTTAGTGTTTTGCTTGCTGCCAGATACTGCTAACCATTATCCTGTTCCTGCTCTTTGCCTCATACTTATACATTGAACTCTCCTGCCTTTTAACCCTTGTCCCCGATCCCAGTTTTGGTTACCCCTTCCTATATGTCCCCCGCACCTCCAGTTTACCCGGATTTTCTGCGATCACCATTTGTATGAATTGTACATACAGTAGTTTATTAGTTAAGCTTTTAGGTTGTTTAGTTAGGTATTTTGTCACTTTCTGTCTTTTTTCTATTTTTACTGTGTGTTGGCGTTTGGATGAATTTTGTTTCACTGTAAATAAATCTCACCTAAAGTATACACAGTCTGGTCCCAGTTTCCTGAGTGTAGCTATGCAGATTTGGCCATCTCTGCTGATGATTCCTTACACTTAGTATATCAGCATACACTTGCCGTAAATCACAGTCAAGTATTTGTTTTAACTCAAATCAAGTTGTTCCTCCGTGCAGAGAATTCAATACAAGTTCTAACATAGCTCTGATGAAGAAGGAGTGGTGTTGCCCTCGAAACACATTGGATGTTTTTATGACTTTTTTTTTTTTACCAACAATTAAAATTATCTTGGACTCTTTTATCTGATTTTGGTCTGGCAATCTTTCCTATATTTCTGCTTTGGACTACTGTTAGGTGCTCATCAAGGAAAGCCTTGTTGTGTAGGAGCTGCTTCGTCAGAGCTATTGAGCTTATTTGAAGTTTTGCTTCATCTGACTACTCATGCAAGTCTAAAAGTTCCCAGCACCTCTTTGAGTATGTTGTTCTGAAGCATTTACTAGCTGACGGTGCTAGTTGTTATTAATCCTTATCAATTCTTCTCAAATGCTCCATGGTTAATGACTTGGCCATTAGGTATGGACTTTAACCCCATGCCAAAATTAAAAAAAAAAAAAACATAATAAGGGCATGTGGCCTGGAATGGTTCAGGAGGGGGGCTCACTCTTGTCCTCCCCTTTTCCTGACCTGCTGGGCTGCATGCTTGGATAAGGGTCTTGTATGGATTTTAGGGGGACCCCACACCATTTTTTTAAACATTTTTGTGTTGGATTTCCCTTAAAATTCATACCAGGCTCAATAGCCTGGTATGGATTTTGAGGGGGACCCCATGCCATTTTTATTTTTATCATTATTTTATTTTATTATTTTTATTATTATTTTATTTTTTATTTTTGGCATGGGGTTACCCTCAAAATCCATACCAGACCTGAAGGGCCTGATAGGGATTAGGGGGACACCCATGCGTTTTTTTCCTTATTTTTAATTTTTAAAGCTGGCATTGTTTGTTTACATTCTGCTGTCGGCGTGAAGAATCTTGTTGTTAAAGATCCAACAGCCTGCCCCAGCTATTCCTCACAATGAATTTGGATTGGATTAAAAAATATTGATCGATTCAATATTTTCAATTTGATTGGATTTCAAATACTTCCTAAAATTTTTAATCCATTCAAAAATGATTAAACAAAATAAAGCAAATCTAAACAAAACAAATTATAAAAATGAATCATCCGAATGTAATAAATGCAACAAAACAAAATTGTTAACAAATCTATCTGAAATTAAACACATTTTTTTGCTATGCACATGTCTGTCAAGAACACAGGGGCATGACCTTGAACTAGCTGTAGGAAAGTTCAAAACTAATGTTCGAAAGTATTTTGTACCAAACATAGTGCACGCTCACAACAAGCTTTCAGCAGAGGTAGTAGGCTTGATTTATAAAAAAGTCAAAAAGGCTGTTCACTTTGCAAAATAAGTTGCACTATGCAAGGAAATATTCCCCAGAACTTAGTAAATGTGGTGCAATTTCTCTTTCCAAAAAATACCTAATCGAGTGCAAGAAAAATAAAAAACAGCATTTTTTTGCACGTGATTGGATGATGTTAGTTATTAAACTTTCACCTTTTACACTAACTTCAAGGGAAAATTTCATTTGAAAGTATACCTTCCCTTGTAAAGTGAACAGCCTATTTTCCTTCACTAAATCCATCCCAGTGAGTCATTCAACAAAGTTCCTATAATATTAAACCACATCATCCTCTTGTTTGTCTTGATTTACACTAAGTGTATTATAAAGATGAACAGACACACGAAGGTAAAAAGAAATGAAAGAAGAAACCTTGATGCATTTCTCACAAAGGGCTTAATCATAAAAGGTAGTGAGTCAATCAGCAGTAAGGGAACTTAAACTTTCATGAGATAAACAAACATCTAAAAGCAGACATAAAATACATAAATTAGTATATCAAATAAATATAAACTCCAAATGTTATGAAATTAACAAAAAAAGGGAAAAAGGGGATGCTTAGTCTTTTTCTGTTATCACTCATTTATGTTCCTATGCTCTCTCTCATACTGTGTGTATATATATATATATTGCAAGGAGGTAACAGCACAGCAAGCATAAACTTGTACAAACATTTGATATACAGTAAGTGGGTATTATCAGCAACACTTCCCTAATGATCATAGGTATAAATTTATAGTTTCATCAAAAAACATCACCTTCAGGCACCCCTGCCCTTTTTAATTACTAACCTGCGCCATGCAGTAGAAATGCAAGTATGAGTGTTCAAGTCCTAAATATCTTCCATATATAAAGCACATACGAAAGTGCTGTAACCACTTAATGACCTTTAAACATAGCAAATGCCTTAAAGTGTATATACACTTTTGCAGTCAAATTGAGAAACCCCCTATATACAGTATATTTGTTATGTGTTCCCATTTACACAGCATATCTAAAAAGTATTAAAAAAAATAGGTGTTTTTTTTCCTGGTTCAATATTTGTATTAAAACATATAACATATAACCCCTTCACAGGGGTAGAAAGCAAAAAAGGAAAAGGATAACAAACCGGTTGATGGCTAAATCAACTTATTTTACAATAAAATTATTTACAGTGCAGTCGTATGACTTGAGCCACGGGACAGCTTTAATGACCCAGGATCTAGCCCTGGGGGCTCAAAAGATCAGTATGAAAAAACTACAGAAATAATGTTTATATTGTAATTAAAGGTAAAGCAGGATAGAGAAAGACAGAAGAGAAAAAAGGCAGAAAGAAGGGGACTGGAAGAGGAAGAGCAAGGGGAGGGGGATGGCTGAAATTCCTGCAGGCCTGGCTGGGAAAAATTCAGGAAATACCCAAACCAAATGGGGATAGGGTAGGAAAAGTATAGGTCCACCAGGGACTACATACTTTAAAAAAATTTGCATGAGAATCCTGTAGGATACTGGACATCTTTTCACGCACAATCAGGGTTGTCAGGTTAGTTTTCACCATGTGAAAAGATACTGATGGTTTCTTCCATGCCTTGGTGATGACATGTTTGGCGGCTATGAATAGGTAAGTGGCTAATTTTTGCTGATTAGAGAACAAGCCCATAATCTGACAATTTAACAGGGCCAGTTTAGCTTCTTTGGGGACGGGGATATGGAATATGGAGTAGAGGTAGGTGTTTTTATTTTTTGAGCAGGCTACAGACAGCAAGCTACTCTGAACAATTTATTTGAGCATGAACTCAATCTGCTCCCTCTTTCAAAGAAGGATATGCTGAGTTCCCCCTCTTTAATAGATAATGTGAAAGAACAGTTTCTAGATCTTTAACCATTTGTCAGGAAATACAATGGGCAAATCCAGTTTACAACTGATAATGAGATCTGTCAGAACAGACCCTTCCGCATAGCAAAGGAAAACTTCCATTTTGCAGTTTTTAGGGATTCTCCCTCCTCATTGACTGAGACAGCAGTGGGAGCTATTGGCTCCTGCTACTGTCAATTACAGCCTTTGAGCCAATGAGGTGAGAGCAGGGGGCAGAGCTGAGTTGCGCTCTGTGTGTTAATGAACATGCAGAGCAGCAGCTCAAAAGTGAGCTTGCATGTGGTGTGTCTACAGGAGACCAGGTTTTCCCAGTCCTCCGCTCCGCGTTATCTTTCACCTCACTATCCCATCTTTTACACGGCCTCGGCTCCTGAAAAGCGTCGGGGTGTTCTGATAGCTTTTAAATGCAATCTCCCCTTTGTCTGTTCTAGGCATATAGCGGACCCCACGGGCAGGTATTTGCTTCTGCAAGGCACCCTCTGGGACCAGGAGGTTACCTTTGCCTCCTACTACGCGCCTAACCGTTTCCAGCATAAATTCTTTTCGCATCTTTGCACCATTGTTTCTCGACACTCTAAGGGTCTTCTTCTTGTTATGGGGGATTCGAATGTTACCTTGGATTCCACATTGGATAGGCGCTACGCACGGGGAGCGACTCCCTCTCATGACTTGGTGCTGGAGGAACGTATGCGCTCTCTTTTGCAGATGGCGGGGCTAGCGGATGTCTGGAGGGAACTTCATCCAACTGAACGTGACTTTACGTTCTATTCCAATCCTCATGACAGCTTTTGTAGAATTGATCATATATTCATGCAGGTCCAGCAGCTCCCCTCGGTCCGGCGGATAACTATTCCCTCCTCACCCTGGTCAGATCATGATCCTTTGGTACTCCTCCTTGCCCTTTCCGGGTCAGAACGGCGCCCTTTTCATTGGCGCATCAATGACTCTTTGCTGACCACTCAGGCTACCTGCCAACAAATAGAATTCTTTTTACGGACATATTTTACGGAAAACTCGGGATCGGTCTCCTCAGCAGTGCCCCTATGGGAAGCGCATAAGGCCACGGTGCGGGGTCATGTTATACAGCTGACTGCAGTTCGGAATCGGGAGTGGGAACGCCGACTCTTGGAGCTACATTCTCTCCTGGCCTCTGCGAATGCGCCTTGGAAGTCATCTCCATCCGTGGCCCATAAACGCGCTCGGGACGCTCTGGCGACAGAATTGGACCTCCTCGCCTCTTCGGAGGCCGAAAGGGCCCTGCGTTGGACCAGACATAAATTTTATTCCTGTGCTAATAAGCCTGGTCCCATGCTAGCCAGGAAACTCAATTCTGTGGGGAAACCCCATAAACCGATTCGACTTCGACTTTCCACGGGTGGCTGTACTTCTAATCCTCAGCAGATTGTTTCCCGATTCTCGGACTTCCTTTCGCGCCTCTATGCTGCCCCAGATCCCTTCCCTGTGGCCCAGGCAGAGGCATTCTTTCAAGACCTCCATCTTCCTGGATTAACCGAGGCAGCACAGGCGGCCCTCAACGCTGGTGTCACCGTACCAGAAGTGCTCCAAGCGATCAAATCTTTACGGTCCTCCGCGGCCCCAGGTCCCGACGGCTTCTCCGGTCTCTATTATAAAAAATTCTCAGTGCTATTGGCGCCCTTTTTAGCGGCCTATTTCAATGAGTTACGACAGGGCTCCTTGCCTTCTCCGGACGCACTTAGGGCACATATCTCTATGATTCCTAAAACGACCGATGATGTCCAGGAACCGCAAGCCTTCCGGCCCATTTCTCTTCTTAATGAAGACCTAAAGATATTGGGCAAGATCCTTAGTTTTCGCATCAATATATATTTGTGTAGCCTGGTCCACAGGGATCAAGTGGGGTTCGTCCCCGGGAGGCAGGCGGGTGATAACGTCCGTAAGGTGGTCCATCTTATACATTTTCTGCAACAACGGAAAATCCCAGGTTTCTTACTGTCCTTGGACATATATAAAGCTTTTGATTCTCTATCCTGGGAATATCTGCGGTTTGTGCTGTCTCGTTGGGGTTTCGGGGATTCTATTCTCTCTTGGATTCAAGCTTTATATTCCTTCCCTTCGGCCTCCGTTAAATACGCTGGGTATTTCTCGGATCCCTTTCCTGTTGAGCGAGGGACGAGGCAGGGCTGCCCGCTGTCCCCGGCACTTTTTGTCCTGGCGCTTGAGCCACTGGCTTTAGCGCTCCGGACCGATTGCAATGTATCGGGGGTTCCATACACGGGACAGGAGTTTAAGCTGAGCCTCTTTGCGGACGATGCCCTCTTGACTCTTACTAATCCTCTGACGACGCTTCCTAACTTGCAACGGGTTCTTGAGCGCTTCTCCTTGATCTCGGGTCTATGTATCAACTTGGATAAAACTGTCGCTCTCAATATTACCTTGGCTTCAGACTTGGTTTCGCGCCTACAATCTCACTTCCCTTACCGGTGGGCTTCCTCTTCTCTTGAATACTTGGGCATTCGCTTGACCCCCACCTATGACTCCCTTTTTGGTGCAAATTACTATCCTTTGCTTAGCTCTTTATCTTCCCTTATGCATTCCTGGCAATTTCCGCACCTGTCTTGGATAGGACGGGTCCATTCAGTGAAAATGACCATCTTGCCGAAATTGTTATATTATTTTCGCACCCTCCCAGTGCGGGTTCCCCCTCATTTTCTTCGGTTGCTTCAGGCGAAGTTTATGCGGTTTATCTGGGCCAATAAACACCCCAGAGTCTCTAGAAATACGCTCTTTGCTCATAGACTCCAAGGTGGTCTTGGGGTACCTAATGTAACTAAGTATTATCAGGCGAGCCAGATTGCTCCGCTGTCTATGTTGCACGCTTCCTCTGATGTTCCTCTCTGGGTCCTGCTGGAACTACCTAATTGTGCCCCTATCGCACTGTCAACACTTCTATGGCTTCCCCCTGCCCTGCGCCCTATGGTGCTGAGTCCGATGTTGCTCCATGGCCTACAAGTCTGGGACTCGGTACGTTACTCCAGTGGCCTGATGTCACCCTTCCTGCCTTTGCTTCCAATCATTAACAACCCTCTTTTCCCGCCGGGTCTAGATCACCCGAGGGCATTTTCTTAGTGGGTGGCTCATGGTTTCTCACAGGTGCAACACTTTTTGATTTTTCGGTCCTTTCCCACCTGGAGTGTCCTTCGGGAGTCTCGGGATGTTCCCCCAGCGGAATTTTTTTGGTACCTTCAGTTGCGGCACTGGCTACTCTCGCTGAGGGCCACTTCTGCTTTCCCATATCAGAAATCTGCCTTTGAATGGCTTTGCCAGCAGCGCCCAGGTGCCCCGGGCCTTATCTCCCTTCTTTACGCAGCTTTGAACAGACGCTCGTCGCACACTTCTCTTTCATATGTAATTCAGTGGGAACGCGACCTGGGAGTGGCTGTGGATCCGGAGGACTGGAATAGGGCCTGGTCACTCATAGCTAAATGTTCATTTAATACGACCACGCTGGAAGCAGCCTACAAGGTATTGTTTCGTTGGTACTGGGTTCCGGCTCGTCTGGCCCAGGCTAACCCTGCCTGTAGTGATCGATGTTTTCGGGGTTGTGGCCATCGTGGCGATGTACTGCATATCTGGTGGTCATGCCCGAGGTTGGTTCATTTTTGGTCTCGTGTGTTTGGCCTCCTTTTCACTTTGTTCCATCTCTCCATACGCCGTGATGCTCGGTATGCTTTGCTTCATTGCCCCATACCGGGCCTCTTGGCTCGTCAGCAGCGGTTGGCCTCCTATTTGTTTTTATCGGCCACTAGGACTATTGCTCAGGCCTGGAAGAGTCCGTTTGTACTCTTTCAGGGGGTGCGGGATCGTATGACTACTATGATGCTCAACGAGCAGATGTCGAGTATATGCAACGACTCTCAACATAAATTTTTGAAAATATGGGAGCCGTGGTTGCAATACGCCTTTCCCACGCTCCCCCCGGCCAGTGTGGGGAGGTAATGGAGTTTGGTATTGGCGTTCGTGGACCCCTGCTCTTTGGTGTGTGTTGTTTTTTTTTTTTTTTCTTTCCTCTCTGCTCTTCTTCTCTCTTTTTTGTTTGTTTTGGTGTGACAGTGGACAGCTGCTTTTAGTTGCGTTAGTCAGCGTTTCACTGATGTTATTGTAACCTATGTGCCATTGATAGCCCCTGCGTGGGCATACGTTTTGCCTTATTGGAATTAGAGCTTTGTCTGCTCTATTATGCTTTTTTTATCGGTGCAATTGATAGCCCCTGCGTGGGTGTGTTTTGTTGCCTCTGTTCTATACTGTTTAAAATTAATAAAAACCATTGAAATACAAAAAAAAAATAAAAAAAAAAAAAAAAAGTGAGCTTGCCTAGGTGTCTCCATAGCAAGATCTATGCACTCGGCTGGAGGGAGGGGCCAGGAGCATGGCAGGGAAAAGGAGGATTGGGACTGCTCTGTGCAAAACCACTGCACAGAGCAGGTAAGTATGACATATTTAATTTTTTTTAATGCATTTATTATCACTTTGAAAAGTTCTTAATGCCCAGGGGGAAGGAATGATTGGGCGATTATGAGATTGGCTGTCATATTGGTTGCATGATTGGGAGCTTGTCCCACTGACTAACAATAGCTAGTAAGGACTGAGAACAGTCTTTGACAGCTCAGTCTCTGTGCTGGGAGCAGGCAGTGGGCGCAATCAGCAGAGAAATATCGGCTGCCCAACAATGCAGATATGCAACATGTGGGCAAAAAAGCCCACCCTTTTGTTTCCACACATACAGTATGTAGTAATGTGGGCAGGAATAGGTTAATATAGACATATACTGTATGTAGAAATAACATCACCTCCCCCCCACAAAAAATTGTCTTACAGAACAACACTGAAAAATCAAGAATAATACTCACTTTATTTCTCATATTAAGAAATCATGCTTTTAGGTGAACAGTTTTTATATTGCTACACCTTTCCTGTCACTTGCATTGGCATGGCCATCACTGCCAACTGGAAGCAATGCACTTCAACAAACATGCAATAACAAACTTCATAAATGAATTCAACAGCTAAAACTCAGAATTCCTTTTAGAAAAACATGCAAGCCCCCAGAACCCAGCATCATGAAAACAGGGCATAATGTAAGAAACTAAACAGAGAAAACACAGAGAAAATACCACCATGTTTCAAACACACCCTTTTAGATAAGAAAATCCATTTATAGCTTCCTTTTGAGCTTCATATCCCAAATTAGGAAGGTCACCTTGATAGAGAACTTCAGGTTTGAAAAGGCATCTATCTTTTGTTAAAAGCCAAGATGGAAGTTTGGCAAGCAGGGTCATTATAGAACCTATTGTGGGGTTTTCTGAAAGCTCTGTCTGTCTGCTGAACTCATATTAGAAGCCTAGCAGTGTTTTTTACTGCTCTTTAAACCATTACAAACCGCTCTGAGTGCAGTGGTTTTCAATGTGGTGTGCCTTAATCCACAGGAGAGCAAAGTAGAAACACAAATTCCCTGCTATTACTGGGCTTTAAAATGGATTGCAAATGAGAGGCAAGGAGAGAGAGTGCAAGAAAAGAAAAGGGGAATTGCATTTAGAGACAAACATATATCAGCATTTACTGGGATATAAATAAATAATACACTTGGTAAAATGCCTGAAAAATTGAAAATTAGATGGATTTGAGAATTGTAGTTTACTTGCTTAATGTACCAGCTCAAGCTGGATGAACTTGTCTAATAACGGAAGAGAACATTGCAGATTCCATTTTATTTATTGTAGAAAATATTACATATATAGCAGAGCTTATTTTTTTCCTCCAAAGCCACAGACAACAAGAGGCTGTCAGAGGTATGAAAGAATGCTTTTCCCGGCAGTATTTTGAAATATCCAAATTAGTAATCAGATAAGCCGCAGCAATTGCATCTTGATATTCCTTGCAAAGTGCTTTGGAATTACCCCTGAGCCTTCATTGCTGACAGTTGGTGAGTTGGATGAGAATGGAATAAATATTGACCTATCTTTGAGCAGAACATTAATTTTCAGTGTACCAATCAATTTATTATAACAGGGTAAAACAATGAGGCTGATTAATCCATTTCTTTACAAAAATGTGGGAATGTTGCACGTAACAGCCAATCAAATTCTAGATTTGCCAATCAAGAAGCTCTGAAGATGCTGTATTGGTGAAACGCGTTGGGATGACCTAGAAGTTACTTCTGGTTCCTGGGTGAAGCCACAAGTGCGTGAATAAATTGTTGGTATTGGGGCACATAATTATGGACTTATATTTTGGCTAGTTGGATATTATTGGTGTCAGTGAGAGTAATAGTTCATCGTTGTTAGTGTCATGGGGAGGAATAGTGCCCCATGGTTGTTGTCAGTGGGAGGAACAGTGCCCCATCACTGGTGTCAGTGGGAGGAATAGTGCCCCATTGTTGGTATCAGTAGGAGGAATAGTGTCTTATGTAGGGAAGGAAAAGTGCCTCATGGGCTGGATAAAGGCAAGCAAGGAGCTGTTTACATTAAACTTGATCAAAAATGAGTTATTTTTAAGGGGGTGTTTTTTTTTTTTTTTTTTAGCACTCTGTGTTTTGAATGTTATTGGTGTACTGTCACTCAATGTTTTGTTGCCTCTATTATTTCTGTAACAAAATAATAATAATAATAATGAGGTTAATGAGGGGCCATTTTAAGGTAAGAAGGTGTTCAGGAAATTTGAAAAGACCTTCCGTATCCCTCAGGAGCCATATAAAGTTAATTGAACTTTTCTTTTTTTTGTTCTAGAGAACTTTATTGATACAAGATCTCAAAGTATACAGGGCAGATAGTGGGGAGCTCATTCAGCATGCAGTGCCTTCCAGTTATCCAGAGGGCCTGGGTTATGGATTTACTTGACACTGCAACCATCAGGAACAAGACTTTTCTTAGCCACCATGGTCTCAAAGTTGTCAGCATTGAACTTTGTGAGTCCCCACTTGTAAGGGACCGCCCGGCGGTACTACTAGCAGTCCACTGAATAGGCGTCCCCAGCGCACGGAGTCTAAGTCCCAGGGTGCTTGTTCACCAGGGCCCCTGATGGTGGGGATGGACTTGGAGCTCCCTGAGACCAGGTCGTGACTACCGGGTGCGTCCGTCAGTGGTAGTAGTATGCGCAAGGGGCTCCCACGGGGAAGAGTCTGATGTGAGGAGGTCAGAAGACCCCACTGCACGGGATGGATGGATGGATGAGCAGGGTCAGACGGGCCGGGTCGGTAACAGAGAGGGCGGCAAGGTACAAGGCAGCGGGCATAGAATGGTCGGGTCACACGCCAGGTCAGCAACAGCAGGTCAAATCCAATAGGGGGCATTCAGGAGAGAGGTCAGGCAAAGCAAGGGTCAGAACAGGCGAAAACAGCAAGGTCAGGTTCAATCCGGGTCAATAACTTACAGGGTACAGGTTCACAGGATTCAGAATGCAGGGAAGACCAGAAGGCACTGAATGACAGCTCAGGGTCGTTTAAATATCCCGCCCTGCGCTGCCATTGGTGCCCAGCGGGCGGCCGCGGCTTCTACTGCGCATGCGCGAACTCGAACGCCGCGGCCGGCCCGGAACCAGTGCTCGAGTCCCTGCGCCGGGCGGCATACTGCGCCTGCGCCGGGACCAACGCGGCGGGGATCGAGGGGATCCCTGACATTGCCCCCCCCCTACGGGCAACCTCCGGATGCCCATCCGATCTCTCCACCACGGGTGATCGCGAAAGAACCTCCGGACAAGTCTGGGTGCATGGACATTATGGGCTGGTTCCCAAGAATTGTCCTCAGGACCATAGCCCTTCCATTTGATAAGGAATTGGGTCTGGCCTCCCCTCCTTCGACACTTCAGGATTGTTTCAACCTCAAATTCTTCTTCTCCTTCGACCGTTACCGCTTCCGGGGGTCTAGATTCCCGGTCAGGGAAGGCATCTGGGACCACAGGCTTCAGAAGGGACACATGAAAGACCGGGTGGATCTTGAGCGTGTCAGGGAGGGCGAGTTCATAGGCTACTTCGTTAACCATCCGTTTAATGCAGAAGGGACCTATAAATTTGGGTCCCAATTTCTTCGATGGGCAAAGCATCTTTAGATTGGACGTCGCCAGCCAAACCTTCTCCCCAGGCCGCAATACCAGATCTCCTCTCCGTTTCCTGTTGAATGCTTTCCTGTAGTCTTCCTGGGCCCGACTGATGGCCACTTGAAGCTTCTCATTGTTCGCAGCGAAGAACGTTACCACATCTTGTGTTGCTGGTACTGGGCATTCCGACACCAAATCCGGGAGGAAGACTGGGTGAAAGCCATAGTTGGCGAAGAACGGGGACTGCCCTGTTGCTGAGTGGCGGGCGTTGTTATACGCAAATTCCGCTAAAGGAAGAAGTGGCAGCCAGTCATCTTGAGTAAATGAGGTATAGCATCTCAAATATTGCTCTAAGGTCTGATTGGTCCTTTCGGTTTGACCGTTAGTTTGAGGGTGGAACGCAGAAGAGAGAGATAATTTGATGTCCAGGGCTTTGCACAGTGCTCTCCAGAATCTGGACGTGAACTGGACCCCTCGGTCCGAGACAATGTCTTCGGGGACCCCATGCAACCTGACTACCTCACGAATGAAGACTCGCGCGGTCTCGGCCGCCGAGGGGGTCTTCTTCAACGGGATGAAGTGGGCCATCTTGGACAAGCGGTCCACGACTACCAGGATTGCCGTGTGGTCTCGGGATGGCGGAAGCTCGACTATAAAGTCTAGTGAGATCTTTTGCCAAGGCCGTTCAGGAATAGGTAAGGGTCGCAGCAGACCCCAAACCTTGTTTCTTGAGGGCTTGTTCTTCTGGCAGGTGACACAGGACCTGACATAGCCCTTACAATCTTTAGCCATGTCTGGCCACCAGAATGAGCGTCGGAGAAGTTCCAGGGTCTTTTCTGGGCCAAAGTGCCCCGCCATTGGGTGGTCGTGGCAATGCCCCAAGACCAGGGTTCGAGCTTCTTCCGGCACCACAATTCGATCTTCCCTCCATAGGAGTCCCCCCTTGTTCTGGAGTGGCCCTCCGCCTGGGGTAGAGAAGTTTGTGGATGCCTCCATTAGCCTGGAACGAAGGTCCGACTGAAGGACCAAGAAGTTACCCGAGGATAGGATGGTGTCAGGTACTGGGGTCTCCTTGGCGTCTTCGTACATCCGTGATAACGCATCCGGCTTAGTGTTCTTTGATCCCGGCCGGTACGTAATATGGAAGTTGAATCTTGAAAAGAATAGTGCCCATCTCGCCTGTCGCGGGCGTAGACGCTTGGCAGTTCTCAGATACTCTAAGTTCTTATGGTCAGTAAATATTAAGATGGGGTGCACCGCACCTTCCAGCAGGTACCTCCATTCCTCTAACGCCGTTTTGATCGCTAGTAGCTCACGGTCACCGATATCATAGTTCCTCTCCGCTGGGGTCAGTTTCCGTGAGAAGAACGCTACCGGGAGGAGCAGTTCCTTGGTGCCTTTTCGTTGGGAGAGGATGGAGCCTACCGCATTCTCCGATGCATCTACCTCCAAGATGTAGGGCAGAGCGGCGTCTGGGTGACCCAAAATGGGTGCCGAAGTGAACAGCTTCTTTAAGGCATCGAAAGCTTCCTGCGCTTCTGGTGTCCATCTGAATCGGGTCCCCAGCTTGGTTAGCTGAGTAATGGGGGAGACCAGACCCGAGAAGTTCTTGATGAACTTCCGGTAAAAATTTGCAAAGCCGATGAATCGCTGGACGCCTTTCCTGTCTGTGGGTTCAGGCCAATCCAGTATTGCAGCGACCTTCTGGGGATCCATCGCGACCCCCGCGGTGGAGATAATCAGGCCCAAGAAGGCAATGCTGGATTGTTCAAAACAACATTTTTCTGCCTTGGCGTACAACCCATGCTGCCGCAGCCGCCCCAATACTTTTGCTACATGTATTCTGTGTTCCCCCAGAGACGGGGAAAAAATCAGAATGTCGTCTAAATAAACGATCACAAAGACATCCAGAAAATCTCTAAAAATATCATTTACAAAATGTTGAAACGTGGCCGGAGCATTACACAACCCGAACGGCATGACCAGATATTCAAAATGACCGAAGCGGGTGCGGAAGGCCGTCTTCCACTCGTCCCCCTCCCTTATGCGAATCAAGTTGTACGCCCCCCTCAGATCCAGCTTGGTAAAAACTACTGCTGACTTTAAACTTTGGAACAGTTCAGGTACTAACGGTAGTGGGTAACGGTTTTTTATCGTGACCCTGTTCAATTCCCTGTAATCGATACATGGCCTTAAGGTTTTGTCCTTCTTTTCAACAAAGAAGATTCCCGCCCCCGCCGGTGAAGTGGAGTGGCGGATGAACCCCTTCTGGAGGCTGTCCTCGATATATTCCTTTAGGGCCCCCAATTCGGGCTCTGAAAGGGGGAAGATTCGCCCAAAAGGAATTTCTGAGCCGGGTAACAGGTCAATGGGGCAGTCATAAGGGCGGTGGGGGGGTAGAGTATCAGCTCCCCGTTTGCTGAACACATCTAGAAACCCATGGTAGGCCGCAGGGATTACTTGTTTTAATTCAGCTTCCACCTCAGAGCACAGGAGGATTTGGGGGGTCCCCGGGCCCGAAGTGCGGCAGTATATCCGACAGTATGGGGAAGGGAACGTGATTACTCCGGTTTCCCAGTCAATCTGGGGGTTATGGGCCCGTAACCATGGGAGCCCCAGAATGACTGGGAAGAGGGGTGAAGCTATAGCATCCAGGCGGAGGAGTTCCTGGTGCTGGCCGGCAATGACAGTGGTGATGGAGGGGGTTTCCTGGTTCACTACCCCCGATTTTATTCGGGAACCGTCGGCCAAATAAATATTGAACCCCTTTTGTTTCAATTGAAGGGGAATACCCTGCTGGTGAGCAAAATTAATATCCACGAAGCAGCTGCATGCCCCAGAGTCAATTATGGCCGATACTTCCACGGTCCTTTCTGGAAGCTGAAAGGAAAGGGGCACCACTAAGTATTGGGATGGACCAACATTGCCAAGGGATAAGGAAGAAGAGGTGCACTTACTCAGTTTCTGCGGGCAGGAACGCGCCATATGACCAGCTTCTCCACAATAGAGGCACAGGTTCTGGGATCGTCTGCGCAGATGTTCCTCTGGGGATAGTTTAGGCCGTGCCAGGCCGAGCTGCATGGGTTCGGGGTTGTCTCCAGGTGGCCGGTTTTGGATGACTGGCCTAGGTGTTTGACTGGGACCCTGAAATGATCCCCAGGGATTTCCATGACCCTGGCCGGACCTCTCAAACCTGCGTTCCCGTAGTCTACGGTCAATTTTAATGGTCAGTGCTATTAGGTCCTCTAAAGTCTCAGGTACCTCCACCCGGGCGAGCTCGTCTTTCAGGCCGTCTGATAGGCCAACACGGAACTGATGCAGGAGTGCGAACTCGTTCCAGCGAGTATCCCCCATCCACCGCCTAAATTCAGATGCGTACTCCTCCGCCGCTCGGCGGCCTTGCCGGAGTGTGTACAGAGTAGCTTCAGCAGAAGCTGCCCGCTGCGGGTCATCATAAAGGATGGCCATAGCATCAAAAAAACTGTCAACCGAACCAAGGTGAGGGTCATTTTTTCCCCGTAATCGATGGGCCCAGTCTTGGGGTTCACCCTGCAGGAGGGATATGACGAACCCCACCTTCACGGATTCAGTCACGAAGGTTCGGGGTTGTAGCTCAAAATAGAGGAGGCAGGACTCGCGGAATGCTCTGAACCGTGCGCGGTCCCCGTGGAAACGTTCTGGTAAGGGTACTCGGGGGTCGGCCGCCGGGAGTGGTGCGAGTGCCCCAGACACCAGCACAGGGGCTGCTGGAGGTGTGGGGACCGCGGCCTGTGGGGCAGGAACGGATATAGTGCAGGCCTGGAATTGAGTTTCAATCTGCTGACATCTATCCTGCAGGGCCGATACGGCCTGTGTCAAATTGGATAGGTGCCTGCAGATCTCCTCCAGCGGCGAGGGACCTCCTCTAGACTCAGTCATGGCCTTCTGGTACTGTAAGGGACCGCCCGGCGGTACTACTAGCAGTCCACTGAATAGGCGTCCCCAGCGCACGGAGTCTAAGTCCCAGGGTGCTTGTTCACCAGGGCCCCTGATGGTGGGGATGGACTTGGAGCTCCCTGAGACCAGGTCGTGACTACCGGGTGCGTCCGTCAGTGGTAGTAGTATGCGCAAGGGGCTCCCACGGGGAAGAGTCTGATGTGAGGAGGTCAGAAGACCCCACTGCACGGGATGGATGGATGGATGAGCAGGGTCAGACGGGCCGGGTCGGTAACAGAGAGGGCGGCAAGGTACAAGGCAGCGGGCATAGAATGGTCGGGTCACACGCCAGGTCAGCAACAGCAGGTCAAATCCAATAGGGGGCATTCAGGAGAGAGGTCAGGCAAAGCAAGGGTCAGAACAGGCGAAAACAGCAAGGTCAGGTTCAATCCGGGTCAATAACTTACAGGGTACAGGTTCACAGGATTCAGAATGCAGGGAAGACCAGAAGGCACTGAATGACAGCTCAGGGTCGTTTAAATATCCCGCCCTGCGCTGCCATTGGTGCCCAGCGGGCGGCCGCGGCTTCTACTGCGCATGCGCGAACTCGAACGCCGCGGCCGGCCCGGAACCAGTGCTCGAGTCCCTGCGCCGGGCGGCATACTGCGCCTGCGCCGGGACCAACGCGGCGGGGATCGAGGGGATCCCTGACACCACTTCTTGGAAATATGGATCTTGTGGTAGGGAGGGAACGTGAACTTGGCTGTGCCCAAAGCTTTAATCACATGCTACTTCTTTTGGGTCTTGCTGCACATGGACATAATGCCCTGTCCAATGTGAAGCCAGGCCACTGTGCCATGAGGTTTTCCAAAAGCACCACGCATTCCATTCTGGAGCCTATCACCCATGGCACAGGATAATATTTTGTTGATGCAGATGACATGCAATGGGTGGAGATGCACTCTAATGTGGTAACCATCCTTGCCTCAGCTCTTCACCATGTAATTGTTAGCACAGATAAAAGTAGCTTCAAGAGCTTCAGATGACAGCTGCTCATACTTATCAGAGACCACATGATGGGAACTCATCCACCTTGGCCTTCCTTCAATTCCAATCCTGATTTTTGGATTTGGGACACCCCTACAAAAGCATGACTTTGGGTAGGGCTTGTGTTTGCAGTATCTGTAACAGGTCTGTGCCCCATAATGGCACTCTGTACCTCACCGACAGCAAAGAGATGAATCACACCTTTGAACACAAAACACCTTAATTGTATCCTCCCCATTGACTCCAATACCAAAATAGCAAAATGTCACAATTTTTGAAAACTCTTAATTTTTTTAATCCTTGAACCTTACTTACCTCTGCAGCTGCATGCACTCTGGAGCAATTCATCCTAAAAATTCACAACAGAAGTTCTGAAGTAATTTACATGATTCTGTTAGCCAGCTCACCCTGAATCCTCTTCCAAAGAACTTGCGTTAGAGATTAGAAGGCTGGAAGGCTGCTGAGTCACTGCTTAAATAGGGCAGCTGAACTGCTGAGAGAATTTCTTCAATGTTTTAAGGATAAATTGCTCCACTGTACCTACAGCTACAGTGGCAGGCAAGAGCTTGTTTATTTTTTTAAAGCTGTGTTACTGCTTGTGAAAAATATGTAAATACTCAAATATGTCAATTCATTTTGTTGAAAAAAAAACAGTCACTTCTGTTTAATGACAATTAACAAATTTTGTTGCAGATTCCTTCTTTTATATACTCAAAAGAAATAGCTGTTTGTTTCACCATGTCCTTTGCAGACTCAGTCTGAATGGGAGGGCATGGCTCATTATAATAAACTGGTGCACTCTCAGTGTTCAGAAAAACTGCAGTATCTGCATCTCTTCAGAAGTATTTACCCCTTGGGTAGTATCTCACCCAAACTGAAATTTCAGTTACAGGGGGTGACTAAAATGTGAATAGCTGTAATTAGCACTAAACGTCTGTAAACCACTATTAACTATATTATTTAGCAACCAATATTAGATTATTATTTAATGAAAAGGATAGCTGAGCCAGGAGGTTCTCGAGAAAGGGGGTTCTTACATCCCTGGAATGTTTTTTCCTCCTCTCTCTTTTCACCAGGGTCTGACTCAGCTATCCTTTTCAGTACTCTGTTCTGGGTACTGAATTCCTGTATGTATTTCTGAGCATCAAGTGTAGCTCACTGTATCTAGATACATGCATGCATTTTTGTTGCTGTGATTCAAAAGTGGAGCGAATATCTTTGCTGTATTATACTTGATGTGATACAACATACTTGGATATTTGTACATTTTGTATAATTGTATGTACAGTATATGCTTAATGCAAATTTATTGCTAAAGCATTTTTGTTATGTGATGTGCTTACTCGTCTACAATAAACTACACCTACCTGTCTGATCACAGTGATCCCTGGAATGAATGTGGTCAGCCTAATTCCTGTGTGCTGTGACATCATCCTGTGCCAGACAATGAAGAGGCCACAGGAAAAGATGCTGACACCAGAGGGACCATTGGGATGTGAATCCGGTGCAGGAAAAAAAGGGTCCTGCACCTTTTTGGTGCGGATGCAGTGTGCTTTGAGCCATTCAAAATGTATGGCTCAAATCACACCCCGCAGACATTGCATGTAATTTGCACAGGAATGCGGTGCAGTTTGGATGGAGGGAGGCAAAAACTTGTGGTTGAGTCATGTTTTTTACTGCCCCCTAACCTCTGCCCTGTATGAATCACATGTGATGTGCCATACCGCATTAGTGTGAACCAGGGCTCAGGGCAGAGGTTAGGGGACAGTAAAAAACATTACTCAACCACAAGTTTTTGCCTCCCTGTATCCTAAAATGTAAACAAGGTCTTAGACAGCCTTGGATGCATTGCACACAATGAAGTTTGGGAGTGCCCTAATTAAATGTTTGGAGTTGGAGAGTAAAGAATCAAAGACCCTATCCCCCTTCAAGCCCAACAGTACAAATCATCCTAGTGCAATAGCTAATAAAAAGAGCATAAAATAGCATTACACAGGTCAACAAAGCAAGAAGCTCATGGTACCTAAGTGAACTTCCACTCAAAGCCCACAATCTGCCTATTTCTTTGGTTTCAGGTTCAGGCCAATGGAACTCTTCAATTCTCATTATATAGAGTGAACAAGCAAGTTGGTCACTCTCCAACGAAATCAGCCTTCATAAGGTTTTATTATTTCAGGACAAGATCCCAGAAGAGTTTAAGCATAGAGTGCAAGAAATTGCTGTTGACTCTGCTAGTGCCAGGTGGGCAGATGGGTACAATAATAGATTGTTTGCTTGGTCTGGAATTTTAATAGTGGCTAGTAAAAATTATTATATAACGTGCAGCCTGTCTGTGTTATAATTCTGGCTGTTGTCTCTGACATATTACACTTGTAGTTCTACCCTCTTGAGGGCCGCTATGTTTCTGGATCCGTCTAAGCTTTGCACAGCCAGACAACATGCGTTTTCCCACACTTGCCTCTACAGTGTGAACAGTCTATGAGCTTGTTTTTTTTTATTTTACTAGGTGATGTAACTTGGATTAGGCAATAGGGATTTATGGGATGCCCAGCTTAACTGAATCAATGCATGGGGACAACTTCCTTCCTATTTACAAAACCAGATCCTGGACTGTTCTTTTCCTTAAAAGCTGCCAGTCTTTGTGGATCAGTAGCAACTGCCCCTCATGGGCTAGAGACTCGCAGCCCCCCTGAAAGTTATCTCAGCTTGTTGCAAACTACATGCAGATATGTCTCCTCTCCCCTGTAGAACTGCTCCCAGCTCCACAGCCTGCAGACACTATCATCCCTCCTGGCTGTTCTGAAGATCTCCCAGGACAAGGATAAAGAATTTAGCACAGCGCTGTCCTTTGAAAGCTTGCTACATGTGGCAGTCTCTCCTTTTGTGAATTCCTGGATGTGCTTATGTACTCACTCTGTCCTCCTTGCTCCCACTGCTCCCAGGCCTTGATCCTGTTCATGCCGTACTGCTGAATAGACCCTCCTGAGCCAGCCCGAGTCCAGCCTGGAGGCCACCCCCTTAGACCTTGGGGACTCCTCCTAGGCCACCGACCGTCTCCTCAACACTCCATCTTCCACCCTACTTTCATACCAGCCTGCCTTTCCCATATTTAAGGGTTGGTCTCATCACTTTACCAGGGCCTCCAAACCTGGGATTGGTTAAACTCCCAGAATCATGCAAATTAGGTATCCACCCCCACTGGCTTCTGGAAGGCTCCATGGTCCTCCTAAACTAGGTGGAGGCGATAGAGTCCCAACCTGTTAAGCTATCCAACCTGACCTGCAGTAATCCGGCCTGAATTACTGACTCACACAAGTACCATGAGTCATACACAATAGCTTTCCCTACACTACTATAGTATCACACAATTAAATTCCTCCCTCTTCCAGTGCAGCCAATGAAAAAGACTTACATGATTTGCAGCATGTCTGTACAATTTATTTTGCGCTTTCTCTGACATAATAGACTGTAACTTCTATTTTTCAAGAAAAACTGCCTTATCTCTTTCCTTCATCAATTGGGACCTAGTAAAGCTGCTTACATGATGTGCAGCAAATCTATGCTATATTTTCTGATTGTTGTCTCTGATATAACCCACTGTAATTTTTATTTCACTATAGGACCTGCTATACCTCTCCATCTTACATTTCAGTCTAGTAAAACAGCTCAAATGATGTGCAACATGCCTGTGCAACATTTTTGGCTATTGTGTCTAATGGACTATAATTTTGAATTTTTGATAAATCTTGTTTTGTCTATTCCTCTTAAACTGCAATCTATTAAAAATGGTGCACAATGTGCAACATGTCTGTGCAATATATCTGGCTGTTGCCTCTGACATATTAAACTAGAGTATTTGTTTATTGATAAAAAGTGCCTCATTTCTCTCTTTCAAAGTGCAGGCTAGTTACATAATTACATAGTCAGTCGGGCTGAAAAAAGACAAAAGTCCATCCAGTTCAACCATTAAACGAAAAAAAAAAAAAAGTTATAATCCTATACCTACAGTTGATCCAGAGGAAGGCAAAAAAAAATAGCAAAGCATGATACAATTTGCTCCTGCAGGGAAAAAAATTCCTTCCTGATCCCCCGTGAGGCAATTAGATATTCTCTGGATCACCTTTACCTATAAATGTTAGTAACCAGTTATATTTTGTGTATCTAGGAAAGAATCCAGGCCTTTTTTAAAGAAATCCACTGAGCTGATCAGAACCAACTCTTGAGGGAGTCTATTCCACATTCTCACAGCTCTTACTGTGCAAAGTGAAGAAACCTTTCCGTATTTGAAGATTAAATTTCTTTTCCTCCAGACATAAAGAGTGCACCCTTGTCCTCTGTGATGACCTCAGGGTGAATAACTCTACACCAAGTTCACTGTATGAACCACTGATGTATTTATACATGTTGATCATATCCCCCCCTTATGTATTATACATGGAGATCATATCCCCCTTATGTATTATACATGGTGATCATATCCCCCCTTAGTCTCCTCCCATGATTGTGATTCCTACTGAACTCAGACTGAGAGACCATTTAAAGGCTCAGGAACCCTTTACAGGTGTTCTGGTTTAATTAGCTGATTAGAATGGGACACTTTGAGCGGAGAATATTGCACCTTTTCACAATATTCTAATTTTCTGAGATTGTAGATTTGGGGTTTTCATGAGCTGTAAGCCATAATCATCACAATTATGACAAATCACAGCTTGAACTATCTTGCTTTGCATGTAATGAGTCTATCTCATATATTAGTTTCACCTTTTAAGTTGCATTACTGAAATAAATGAACTTTTACATGATATTCTAATTTTTTGAGTTTCACCTGTACAGTACCTGGAGCACCTGTAAAATGTATAAATAGTAAAAATGATTACATGATGTGCAACATGTCTGTGCTATATTTATGGTTGTGGTCTCTGACATAGCATGCTGTCATTTTTATTTCACTATAAAACCTGCTACTTATTTCCCTTTTCCATTGTAACCAATTTAAAAGGCTTACATGATATTCACCGTGTCTGTGCAATATTTCTGGCTCTTGTCTCTGACATAGAACACTCTAATTTTTATTTCTTAAAAAAAACTGCCGTATATATCTCCCTCTTCCACTGCTCATATGCAGCATGTCTGTGCTATGTCTCCAACATAACATACTGTAAAAGTATATGTACAAGTACCACCAGACTACTATGATAAGCATAATCTTCCAGTGTATCAGACTGTTATATCACTGGGCTTGCTGCTAAACACTGATGTGTGTTCCCGCACGAACTGAACCAAATAATAGAAAAAAGTGTAGCGCTACCTCAGTTTTTCCAATATGTGTGCATAGTAGTGCAAACCTCCTCAAAGAAGTCTGTATCAAACAATCCACTTAATGGTATCCTGAGTTATGAGCACAATGCCAATCCCACAGCAGTTGCACCACGTGATATCCGTCACCAACAGTATCAGATACTCACCTCCATATTTGATCTAAAAAACAGGTCACTGCACACCTTACCCTGGGGTTAACTCCACTGGTCTGGAATATTATTCAGGTGTATTTTGGATCCAACAGCTCCTTTTGCTTTACTGTGTAAGGTTCTTAGGCATTCATATCTCAAACAGAATCAAAGATAGGCCATCATTATGATTTACCATCATTTAAACTCAATACAGTCACATAAAATAGCACAGTTTAAACCATGCACGTTGATATATGGCTTGAAGGTATACAGTGTACTGCCCCCTCAAGAAACAGCAGGAAAGCAGCATCGCCTTCTAATCTTGCATATCAGCATCTCTTTCTGGCTCAGCATGATGACATCATTTACTCTGCCGCCAACATGTTACATCACTAATCATGTGACTTCTCAAATCCTGTCTCATCAAACTCTCTTCAATTGCAACCAATTAAAAATTCTTACATAATGTTTAGCATGTCTGTGAAATATTCCTGGTTTTTGTCTTTATAAAACTGACTAATTCTTCCTCTTCAGCTGGAGTGTCGTAAAACTGCTGATGAGCAGCATGGCTGTGCTATATTTCAGGCTGTTGTTTATGATATACTACAACGTACATTGAACTCTTTTTTTTTTTTTTTTTTTTTTTAATAAAAAGTGCCTTAGCTCTCCCTTTTTAAATGCTGTCTAGTAAAAATGATTACAAGATGTGCAGTTTGTCTGTGCTATATGTCTGGCTGTTGACATATTATACTTAAAAACTGTCTTGTTGCTCCCTCTTACATTGCTGTCCAATCAAGTTGCTTTCATATTTTCCAGCCACTGTGTTCTATGTTTAACTATTGCCACTGAATTATGGCACTGTAATTTTTAATTCATCATAACAACTTTGTCATTTCTGGAATGCAAGACTGTGGTTTTCAGGAGTTTTTGCTGACACCATATTCAAATTTAGAGACAATACTGTGTGGTACTGCACTATAGTAAGACCACCAGCTGTGCTATAAAACATGTTTTGCCACTTCTAAGAAATTGGTATGAAGTTCATGGCTTCTGATTGATTGAATTATTGATTGATTGATTTTAATGCGTAAACCCTCTGATAGCTTTTACATCTGTTGTATCTGCTACTTGAATCGCTCAGCTCTAGCCTATTACCACTAGAACAAAAATAAAACAAAACAACAGGACAAAAATAACTCTCAGCAAAAACTGCCTCAACTTTTTTTTCATGTTAAAATTAATCAGATAGGGTGCTGCTTCTTTATGTGTTACAAGAAACAACGTTAAAGTAAAAATATAATTTGTATACGAATTACATGATGCTGGAATACAGTGTTGGTGATCATACTGAAGAATTGTACTGTTCCATAACACCACATACAGGTTAAAGATGTCTACCAATGATTTTATTTGAAGAATTGGTGTTCTTCCCAAGTCACCCTCAAATTTTCATAAAAAGGAGAGCCCTCTCCTCACTGAATATTCTTTTTTAAAATTGTTACCTGTCTCCCATGGCAGTGCTTAGATTCCCAAGCCCTTTCTTTGACAATCCCTGGTCTATTAGTCCTGAGAATTACTTAAATTGATTTTCAAGATCGCCCCTCCCTTCTTGACTTTAGAAGGGTTCAGAATAATGTTTGCAATTTGTGGATCACAAGTTTAACTAACAGCTCATTAATCAATCCAAGCATATTCGCTTATCTCTAGTTAATGTTAGTGACAGACTGCATAATATGTTACTTTTTGATGTTGCCCTTTTTTCCAAGTTAATTTTCTGCTGAGATTAAATGTGAATTCTTTACCAACCTACTTTTTAAAAATGCTAGTTGCATGGCTGTTTCTGACTTCAATACTTTCTGAATCACTGACCTGGGGCAACATGTGTCAACTGAAGCCAAAACTTAACTTATATGTCTTCAGTTACAATAAATGTTATAGTGACCCTGCTGTATGTTGCTTCAGTAAGCCTGAATGTTGTTCCCTAAATGTCAGAGATACTAGCAACAGAGATGACCAGATCTGTGCAGCTACACTTAAGAAACTGAGGTCAGACTATATATAACTTAAGCAAGTTTAGTAACAGTGAAGCAAAATACATACAGTTGTGGCCAAAATTATTCAACCCCCAATGCTGTAAAGGGGTTTAGGGACTATAGTGTACATTTGGAATTGTATTCAGAATCAAATCCTACAAGGACGTTGTAACTACCCAAATGCAACTAAAATGACATCAATTGTTTATGTAATACAGTAGTAAATGGTTCTTATGTGGTTTCTTCATTGCCACAATTATTCAACCCCTTAAAGACTACCACTCTGAAGAACAGAGGTTCATACAGGTGCTTTCCATCAGGTATTGAAAACACCTGTGGATGTCACCGAGCAGCAATCAAGCATAATAAGCACCAATTAGGCAGCTTTAAAATGACTGTGATACTCAGCTCCTTCTAGACATTTACTGGTGTGGTTACAAACATGGTGAAGGCAAGAGAATGGTCCAGGAAGACAAGAGAAGAGGTGATTTCTCTTCACAGGAAGGGCAATGGCTATAAGAAGATTGCAAAGATGTTAAACATACCAAGAGACACCTTAGGAAGCATCATTCGCAAATTCAAGGCAAAGGGCACTGTTGAAACGCTACCTGGTCGTGGCAGAAAGAAGATGCTGACTTCGACTGCTGTGCGCTACCTGAAGCGTAGAGTGGAGAGAAGTCCCCGTGTGACTGCTGAGGAACTGAGAAAAGATTTGTCAGATGTGGGTACAGAAGTTTCAGCCCAGACAATAAGACGCACACTGCGTAATGAAGGCCTCCGTGCCAGAACTCCCAGGCGTACCCCCTTGCTGTCTCCAAAGAATAAGAAGAGTCGACTGCAGTATGCCAAAAGCCATGTGGACAAACCACAAAAGTTGTGGGATAGTGTTCTGTGGACTGATGAAACAAAATTAGAACTGTTTGGGCCCATGGATCAACGCTATGTTTGGAGGAGGAAGAACAAGGCCTATGATGAAAAGAACACCTTGCCTACTGTGAAGCATGGTGGAGGGTCAATCATGCTTTGGGGCTGTTTTGCTTCTGCAGGTACAGGGAAGCTTCAGCGTGTGCAAGGTACCATGAATTCTCTTCAGTACCAGGAGATATTGGATGGAAACGTGATGCAGTCCGTCACACACCTGAGGCTTGGGAGACGTTGGACCTTTCAACAGGACAATGATCCCAAGCATACCTCCAAGTCCACTAGAGCATGGTTGCAGAGGAAAGGCTGGAACATTTTGGAGTGGCCATCGCAGTCACCAGACTTAAATCCGATTGAGAACCTCTGGTGGGACTTAAAGAAAGCAGTTGCAGTGCGCAAGCCTAAGAATGTGACTGAACTGGAGGCCTTTGCCCATGAAGAATGGGCGAAGATACCCGTAGATCGCTGCAAGACACTTGTGTCAAGCTATGCTTCACGTTTAAAAGCTGTTATAACTGTAAAAGGATGCTGTACTAAGTACTAAGATTGAATGTCACTTGGGGGTTGAATAAAACTGATAATGCTGTGAGCACAGAAAAGACATTTGTGGTTATTTCATTATAACTGTTATGTTATATTTGTCTGACCTACAAGTGCCTCTTTAATGTAAATGTAAGCAAGATGACTGAATGATCAAAAGCAATGTCAAACTGGCCAAAACACTCAATTTCAGTGGGGGTTGAATAATTTTGGCCACAACTGTACAAACACCAGCAAACAGAATACACAACAAACAGGAAGCTGTAAGTGAACCATAAACCAAGTGACAAAATATATACTGTAGCTACCAACCTAACTGGGTAACAGCCTACCTAGCAAACTAACTATATATAGCATATACAAAATGGAGGTCACAGATCTGAAGGTATAAGGAACAGTCAGGAAAGGGGATCCAAGACTGGAATCAGGAACAAGGGGAGAAGATACTAGGCAGCAAGGTACAGGATATAGGTACAAGCCAATAGCAGGCTCAGGCAGGAAACAGGCTCAGGACTAATAACAAGGGGAGAAGATACAAAGCAGCAAGTATCTGGCTAGCACATCAAAACACTGAAGCCAATGGTAATAGTAGAGGAGGGACTAAATACCCTCCCAGTAGCCAGCATCAGGTGAAGACGTATTACTGGGATATGCTGGCTGCTGGGAGACACCCACTGGTGGACACTTGAACTACAATCTTCTGATCTAGGAACCACAGTGCCACCAACAGGCCATCTACCTCCTGAAACTGAATTCTAGGATGGATAATTCCAAGGGAGAGCAGCAATGTGATATCACCCTTCTCTAATGTAGGGTTAGATGCACATGATAATAGGAAATAAATATTTAATGTTGATTTCAAAATGGCCTAGGAGCACAACATTTAAATCTAACCATTCTCTTCTAGTTTTATGGAATTTTCACTGCCCTCTGTTACTTTAAAATGATTTATGTTTTTCTAAAGCAGTGGTTGTGTGGGATGTTTTTTTTTGTTATATGGAAGCACTACTTGGCCTGATGGGTGACTTTGTGTCCTGGTGGGTAAACTCCCTTTAAGCCTTGAAAGACCCTGGGTCTTTGATTGATAGACAGCCATGGGTTTTCTATGCCTGCTATATATTTACATTGTGTTATCAAGAGAAAAGCACATCTAGTATAGTAAGAAATTGACTGTCCATTTTGTCATGCTGTCAAATTAACCTTGTCACATGCTGCCGCTCACAAGAGCTACAGAAATTACATATTCTTTGGATTGTCAGAATCCAGTGGACAGAAAACAAAGAAATTTGATTTTGATTAAAGTAAATTGAAGAAAATCTTTTGAGAGGCCCAGAGCACTTGTACAAACCTCTTATATTGCTGAGGTTCTTTCTTTTTTCATCACTGAGTTTCTTTAGCCATTCCTTGCACGCCACAGGAAGCTTGAGATTTTTACAATGCTAACTACTCCCTTGCTTTAATCATCTCAAGCCTTCAATATAATTTCACATGCGCTCCCAGCCCAGTGATAAAATTACTGCTGTTCACTTGCTCTATCCAAATGTATATTCTGCCTGTGTGTGCGGGTCGGGGGAGGTTTTAGTTAGATGATACAATAAAATATACCTATTATGAGGTGGCCTTACATTATCTCATGATGTAATCAATCTCCGGTTAAGCAGTGTGTGGGGTCTGAAGCAGCACAAAATTGCAGGTGTGTAATTCAGTTGAAATGTAAAATGTATTGTTTTTCTTTCTGCCGTATGTATTTTTTTCTCTCTTATTTTTGGAGTGGCAATAGAGCCATGGGCTGCACATTATTGCAGGACAAGCTGGAACCATACAACTGTTGTATAAGTACAAGACTCCAGCAGGTACAGCAAACTGAAAACCAATTTTTCTTTCAAAAAGTTTTCTAAATGATAAATTTCAGTTATTGAATTTAAAGGGTTAGTCCACTAGTGTGTATATACAATAAGTGAACTGCGCTAAAAACCTCCCGTAAAGTGCAAATGTGCAAAGAATCATCAAATGTTTCAAATTCATTAAACTAATACTGAAAATGTTCAATTATTGTGATAAAAATGTGATGAAAAAATATTATTACAGTAAATAAAGTCCAGTGATATTATAATAAGGTCCAATGTGAATCCCATTTACTATATCAGGGGTCTCCAAACTTTCTAAAGAAAGGGCCAACTTACTGTTCTTCAGAATTTAGGGGGGCTGGAGTGGCCAGTGGGAGTAGAAAATGTCCCAGCGAAAGTGGGAGTAAAAAAAAATGACATAGTGCTTGTAGTCAGTGGAAGGAGGAATAGTGTACAATCATTGGTATTAGTTGGAGGAATAGAGCCCCATCATTGGTATTAGTGGGAGAAATGGTGCTGCTTAGTTGGTATTGGTTGGAAGATTAATGCCCCATCATTGGTGTCAGTGGGAGGAATAGTGCCCCATCATTGGTGTCAGTGGGAGGAATAGTGCCCCATCATTGGTGACAGTGGGATGAATAGTGTCCCATCATTGGTGTCAGTGGGAGGAATAGTGCCCCATTATCAGCAATAGTGGGAGGAATAGTGCCCCATCATTGGTGACAGTGGGATGAATAGTGCCCCATCATTGGTATCAGAGGGTGGAATAGTGCCCCATCATTGGTGACAATGGGAAGAATAGTGCCCCATCATTGGTATCAGTGGGAGGAATAGTGCCCCATCGTTGGTGACAATGGGAAGAATAGTGCCCCATCATTGGTATCAGTGGGTGGAATAGTGCCCCATCATTGGTATCAGAGGGAGGAATAGTGCCCCGTCATTGGTGACAATGGGAAGAATAGTGCCCCATCATTGGTATCAGTGGGGGGAATAGTGCCCCATCATTGGTATCAGAGGGAGGAATAGTGCCCCATCATTGGTATTAGTTGTAGACATAGTGCCTAACTGTTTATATCAGTGGGAGGAATTGTGCCCCATCATTGGTGTCAGTGGAAGGAAAAATGCCCCATTGTTGGTGTCAGTAAGAGGAATGGTTCCCCACTTTTGGTGCCAGTGTAAGAAATGGTCCCCCCTTGTTGGTGTCAGGGGGAGGAAAAGTACCCCGAGGGCCGGATAGAGGCATGCAATGGGCCACATGTGGCCCACGTGCTGCAGTTTGGAGACCACTGTACTATATTACTGTCTCTGTGATTCCACTCCAAACATGCTCTTCACACCACAACTGTTCAGTGAGGTGAATCCCCAGTGATCTACACCATTCATTCACTAACCAGAGTTCCATGACCCATTTATCTCTAAAGGGTTCTAAGATCCCCAGTATCCACAATGATTCTCTATGTGGCTGATGTGAAGAATCTTGCTATGAGGAAACTTGCCGCATATGAAGAGTTTTCCAGAACCAAAAACAACCATCACTGCACAAACACATTTATTAAATAAAAGAAATCCATCTAAAAGCTTCAAATAAATTCACATTTAACAGTGTCCTTGAACCTGCACTCAGTATATCCAACATATACAACACCGCCGCTCTACTCGCCCGAGCTGGCATGTGTTCCATCAACAGGAAGTATGTTACCGGGTAACCAGATGTGACATCAAGAACCACTGCTTACTTCGATGCATTTCACCTATGCCAAGATATCTTCAGGAAATTCAATTTTTTTCTGTTCTATTATGTTGTTTTAGATTTGATTCTATTCTATTCCTGTATATTCTATTTTATTCTCTTATATTCTATTCTATTTTGTTTTACGCTATTCTACTCTGTTCTATTCTATTCTTTTATATTCTACTCTGTTCTTTACATTCTATTTTATTCTATAGCATAAGTAGGAATCATCTTATTTCACTTTTATGCCTTACTGTATTTATTGTAATATGTTTCCATTTCGAATTCAAATTAATTTATGAATTCAAATTCAAATTAATTTTTAATTAAAATTTGGATCATTAATTTGTAATAATTTATGTTGAAATCATTGCCATTTGTTACTATTGTGATACATTCAAATCTCTGAATAACAAAAATTTAGTCCAAATTTCGATTCATAACAAAACAAATACATATGTGTAATGATTGATATTAGATGTAAATGAGTGAATCAGCCAATGGCATTATTTCATAGAACCTCTGCACAAAACTCTCAGTACCCCTAAACTTTGCAAGAGAGACTTATTTTTGTGTTGATTTTTTTTCTGCTTATTTTAATTTACGGAGGATGAGGAAGGAGCAGTTGTGTAACAATAGCCATAGTAGCCCATGTGGTTGCAATGGGACCTAGGGTAAGAGGGAGGTGTCCATTAGGCAGCCTTTTAGGAGAGCTAAACTGTATAGTTTGTAATACAGAAGAGATGAAGTCAGACCCAAGTATTGTAGCTAGTCACAGACTATCCCCCCCCCTTCCCTTTTGCCTAATGTAGTCAAAAATCCCAGGTTCTCTCTTCTAGAAGCATAAATTAATTTTAAAAGCTACAATTTTTTTCCCTGCTCTGTACAATGTTATTGCACAGAAAGCTTCTCCCTCCTTGAGTGCCTCCTGTCGCAAGCTTGATGCTAGGGAGGCACCCATGTGTGCGCACTCCTGAGCTGGGATGTGTGCATTCAAAGACACACACAGCACTGGTAAACCATTTTACCCCCGGCTTCCTACTTACAGGATTGACAGCAGTAGGAGTTTCTTCTGTGAAGGAATGAATTGAGAGGAACAGTGCTGGATTTAAAAAAAAAAACATTTAGACTTTGGTACAACTTCAAAAGATTTATTTAAAAAGTTTAAATACATTTGTTTAAGGGTTATAGAGCAGTTGTGTGGCAGAGTATTAATTTTTCCATAATATAAAATATCATCATGGTATTTGCCACTGAAATTTAAAATTTTTATCTAAAGCACTGTTCCCTGGTAATGTACTTAATACAGTTGTGCTCAAAGGTTTGCCTCCCCTTGGAGAATTGGTAATATACAGTATGTACCATTTTTAAAGAAAACATAAGTAAGCAGGCAAAACACATTTATTTTATTTCTTATGAGATTCATATTCTGTAACTGTAGGTCATTACAGAATGGCACAACCATAAAGCAAAACATGGCAATGTATACAAATGTAATGGCCCTTGTTCAAAATTCTGCATGCCCTTAGTTCTCAATATTGTGTATTGCCCCTTTTAGCATCAATGACAGTGTGCAGTCTTTTTTAATAGTTGTCTATGAGGCCTCGAATTCTTGCAGGTGGTATAGCTGCCCATTCGTCTTGGCAAAATGCCTCCAGTTCATGCAAAATCTTTGGTCGTCTTTCACGAACTGCATATTTGAGATCTCCTCAGGGTGGCTTAATGATATTAAGGTCTGGAGACTGTGATGGCCAAAACTCCACCTTCACCTTTTTCTTCTGTAACCTCTGAAGGGTCAACTTGGCCTTGTGCTTAGGGTCATTGTCATGCCAGAAAGTCCATGTGCAGCTTTCATGCAGAAGAATGCAAATTGTCTGCCATTATTGTCTGACAACATGCTTGCCATTCATTTTTACAAGTTTCTCATTGCCTTTAGAGCTCACACCCCCCCGAAACATCAGTGAACCACCACTATGCTTCACAGTGGGGATGGTATTCTTGTCCCTAGAGGCTTTTTTGACCCTTCCCCAAACATTGTGCTTTTGGTTGTGACCATAAAGGTCTATTTGGTCTCATCACTCCAGATAAAAGTGTTGCAGAAGCTGTGAGGCATGTCAAGGTGTTGTTGAGCATATTGTAACTGGGCTTTTTTGTGGCATTGGCGCAGTGAAGACTTCTTTCTGGCAACTCGACCACACATCTAATTTTTGTTCAAGTATTGTTGTATTGTGCTCCTTAAAACAACCACGTTGTCTTTTTCCAGAGGAGCCTGTATTTCTCCTGAGGTTGCCTGCGGGTTTTTTTTGGTATTCTGATGAATTATTCTGGCAGTTGTGGCTGTAATCTTTCTTGGTCTACCTGACCTTGGCTTAGTATTAAGAGATCCCTGAATGTTCTACTTCTTAATAAGTGATTAAACAGTACTAAATGGCATATTCAAGGCTTTGGAAATCTTTTTATATCTATTTCCATCTTTATAAAGTTCCATTACCTTGTTATGCAGGACTCTTGACAGTTCTTTTCTGCTCCCCATGTCTCAGTATCTAGCCTGCTCAGTATATCCTTGTGAGAGATAACAAATGACTATTTATATACAGACACTAATTGCAATTTAAGTTACAGATGTGGTAAATTAACCTTTAATTGGCATTTTAACCTGTGTGTGCCATCTTGTGTGTCTGTACCAAGGCCAAACATTTCAGGGGATGGAAACTTTTGATCAGAACCATTTGTGCAATATCTGTTATCATTATGATTTAAAAAGGAGCAAAACCACTATGTGATAATAAATGGATTTATATGATCACTATCCTTAAATAAAAGTTAATTTTTTGGCATGATCAGTCATATTTTCAATATCAATGCCAAAATTTCACGATTCTGCCAGGGCATGCAAACATTTGAGCACAACTGTGTGTTGACAGTTTTTCTGCTACCTGTTCTTGCTTTATTAATAATTTATGATAGAATCAATGTCAAAGCAGAAACTGCCAGTTGCTATGGGAAGAGTTGGCTAGGGAGCCTCATGATTCATAGTTTTGTTTTTTTTTCAATCAAAGAAAGTTTTATTGAGTAACTGACAGCGATTCCAGAAATTCCTCTTACATATACAGCAAACACCAGCAGGTACAGGAAGCAAACCAAGTAGACATCCATGATATTGTATTAGTGTACAGATGTCAAGCTATAACATGAACACAACAGACTATATGCAATGCAAATAATACAACAGCAGCTGAGAGTGGGTGGGCTGAGCCATGGAAAATAGACATTACATTGGGATACACCATCAACTGATAAGAATTCTGTCTAGAACCAAATTCATCGGACTCAGGCCCGGAGTACCCAGCCAGGGGCCCCATAGATCATCAAATTACGGAAGCAGCCACTATGCTGGTATATGTATTTCTCAAGGCGGAGAGTTTCACCCATGCACTGTACCCACTCTTTATGAGAGGGAGATTCAGAATACTTCCAATGCCGAAGTACAACTCTCCGAGCCTGGAAGAGAGCTCTAGCAACTGCCTCCCTAGTAAGAGTTTGTAATGGAAAGTCATCTAAAATACCCAATAAACAGGGTTTGGGGTTAGGTGGTATAGAAACATGAAACATGGTGTTTATGGTGTGTATCACAACTGCCCAATAAATGTGTAATTTGAGGCACTGCCACAATAAGTGCATTAAATCCTCATGGTCTCTAGAGCATCTACCACAGGTAGGGTAGTCCAAAATACCCTTTTGGAACAGCTGGGTCACAGTAAATGATCCAGTGCCCTTAATGCTATATGCAATTGCATAAGTCATTGCGTGACATTAAGGGAGCATTGGGGCACTGTATGTAGTGTCTCATCCCATTGAGAACCAACATCTGCTTGCCATCTGTCCCTAACTGTCAAAGGAAAAGACTGTAAAAACCTTTCCTGCAACATTGCATAGCACCCAGAGATAAAGCATTTGGTAGATGTTGTGTTAGCCACCATATTGAAAATTGGGGTTGGGGAAGAACTCCACACCACTGAGAGGCACTGTGTCAGAAATGCATATTTCAGTTGGAAGTAATAAAATAACATTGTTTTTGGCAGGAAAAACTTAATTCTTCAAAAGTACAAAGAGAACCATCCTTGAAGAATATCCTTCAAGTGTGTAACTCCATATTTTTACCATCGAGAAGCTTGTAGCTTAGCTAGTTCAGAGTAATTGATATTGTGCCATATGAACATGATTCACGCGTTTCGTGCAGTGCACATTATCAAAGGGTCCTGGGCTTACCTAGATAAGGACCCTTTGATAATGTGCACCGCACGAAACGCATCAGAGGAGCTACAGTATCTGGACGTCTGACCACCGCAGGTGGCCATCCTGATTATTATCTGGTCAGTGTTTATTTTCATTTTACCTTTACAATTCATGTTGTACCTTCAATAAACTCAGTGTATACAGTATCACGCTATGTGGTGTCCCTTATTGGGCTCTCTTCAATGAGAGTCCCCACTTGCAGAATCTGCTCTAAAAGGGGACCCCGGATGGTGACATGCCTGAGACACGTATATGAAATTTGAAGTACTTAACCCAAGTTGCGATTGGAAGGTGTATGACCCTGTCCCTATCTTGGCAAGTGATGACCGCTATCCGATACTACAGGATATATCTTCAATGAGAGTCCCCACTTGCAGAATCTGCTCTAAAAGGGGACCCCGGATGGTGACATGCCTGAGACACGTATATGAAATTTGAAGTACTTAACCCAAGTTGCGATTGGAAGGTGTATGACCCTGTCCCTATCTTGGCAAGTGATGACCGCTATCCGATACTACAGGATATATCTTACATGCGTTTTTTTTACGCACTTCTGGTGAGTGCGCAATTTTTACCCCAGATTCGCCGTGTGATACACTGAATTTTATCCCACGCACCTACTAGGATCTATTGGATCCCCACGTTTTGACCTTATTTTGGGACTTTTAATTTCACCTCATCTCACCGCAGTGTGATTTGATATTTGCACTTTATTTATAATATGTTATGTATGCCATTTATGCTATTATAGCGCTGCACCTTATATATATTTTTTTATATACATATTTATATGTACTTTATTGGAAGGTTCTCTCTTGGTTACCTTTTTTGGTGTTCTAGCCGCTGTCCTCTTGAGATCTCCAGATAGCGCTCGCATATTATCTTTTTATTATATTTAGCAACTATCTGTCTTCCTCTTCGTGTGTGTGTGTAACAGGTCCTATTCTTTGTCTTACGCCATACACCACCACGCACCCCTTTGCAGTAACTTCAGACCAGGCATTTAATAGTGAACAAGCTTTACTGAGCATAGTTGGCAGTACAGTCCAACAGTGCAACGAACAACCAACACAGTCCTTTCCCTAACTGACTAGATCCAGGTTGCCCTATACATACCTTCTCAAAGGTAAGAGTCCATTATGTGGTAGAGTCCTGGCTCAAACAGAAATACCCATGAGGGTGCTCCGTACATTGTTGTGGGTTGCATCTTCATTCTCGGCCTCTCATCTTCTTACTATGCAGGCCACGGCACAGAGAGCCCCCTGAGCAGAGCCTTCCCCCTTTTTATTGGAAGCACAGAGCCCATAATGCCTGGGAAAATTCCTGGCTTAACCCCTACCCACCTGGGCAGCCTGGGAAACTTGTCTAACTTAACACTCACACCTGTAAGCACCTGTTTACAGATGACCAGAGGTTTCATTGTTCTTTGTTGAAACACTTACCTCTTTATGCATAAGCAGCTTTAGCTGCTTCCGGACCCCTCGCACAGTGCAGGAACAAGGTCATCTAGAGCTCAAGGTGAACATGCCAAATGGCACTCCCTCCCACAAGATGTATGAGCATTGTGTGTCAGCAAACCCCCCCCCCCAAAAAAAAAATTGCGTACGAATCTGCATGCTTACCCCCTAAACATAAATTCCCCCTTCTCCCAGTGCATATCCGCCCCCCTGCTGAAATCCTCCTCCAAGCACAAATCTTTGTCCTCCCCACCCCCAGCTCAAATCCTCTCTCTCCCCATATGCCCCATCACAAATACCCCCTCCACCCCCCAAAAAAAAAATAAATCACCCCTCCTAGCCTCTGCCCCTCAAATATCCCCTCCAAGCAAAAATCCTCTTTCCTCCACACCAAATCCCTTCCTCCCAGCACAGATTCCCCTCCTTTAGTCCCCCTTCATAGCATGATTTCCCCTCCCCCCAAAAAAATCCTTGTAGCACAAATACCCTTCCCCTAAAAAAAGTCCCCTTCTAACACAAATCCCCTCCCCACTACAACAACACCTTTTCTAGCGCAAGCCCCCCAAATACCTCCTCCTAGCACAAATCCTCTTCTCCCATCCCCCCTCCCAACACAAATCTCCCCAAATTACCAGTCCCCAAGTTTCCCTTCCTAGAACAATTCTTACCCCTTACCACCTCCCAAAGTCCCCCTTCCAACACAAATCCTCTCCCACAAATCTCCTTGTGGTGCCCCCCCACCTCACATGATACCAACGTGCCCAGGGCAGCCGCCACTCTTGTGCACCCCTTGTCCCGGCCCTGCCGCCGCAGTGCATGCGGCTGGGCACAATCATGTACCTGTATGTCTGAAGTTTTTTACGGGATGGGGGCAGAAACAGCTGGAGTTTGTCAGCAGATCCCCCCAGCCAATGATTCATGGCCATGACATGCTGACTGGCCTTGTTACATCACAGCCCAGTTGAGAAACAACATAGGGCTCTGAACAGAGGGAACGATCGCTTTGTTTCTTTTCCCTGCAGCATCACTCATGTCATCCAGGTAGATGGAGAGCAAAGTGTTCATCGGCTCTCAGTGTCCCCTCTTCACATAACACCTCTGCACTCAGGGCACATGGCCTTTTTCCCACCCCTTGTCCTGGCCCTCTCTATCAGTACACCTTTCAAAGAGATAGGTCCTAAGTCTCTGTAGATATCTTGATATAAGTAAATGTGTTAAGTAAGTGGGGCTGCCTGATATAACTACAGGATCAGCCCCAGTTATCCCTCCCTATTAGAATGTAGCCTCTAATTAGCAGGGTTCCTCTGATTCCTTCTGTATTGAATTGTACTGTAATTGTACTGTCTGTCCTCATGTTGTAAAGCGCTGCGTAAACTGTTGGCACTATATAAATCCTGTATAATAATAATAATAATATAATAGGAGCTAAATTCTTGGGAAAAGCAGTTAACCACTCATATGAGCAGGAAATTACATTGTTGATGGTGTTCTGTATAGAATACTCTTAGTTACTGTAAAATAGCCTCAAGAGAGTGAAATTAGAATATTTTATCAGTTTTAGGTAATCATGGCTGGCTGAATGCTTATGTAGCAGATACATAATGAGACTATGAAGGTGTTGGGTTCCCGTAAGTGATATCTGAGCTTCATGAGTCAGACCTATAGGGATTAAATTAGTAAAACTGGGGAGTGTGAAATCTGGTGCAGCTGTGCATGATAGCCAATCAGTTTCTAACTTCAGCTTATTCAGTAAAGTTTTGACAATAAAACCTGGAAGCTGATTGGTTTCTGTGCACAGCTGCACCAAATTTTGCACTGCCCACTTTTACTAGATCAACCCCATAGTCTTCTTCATATCAGAGTTCAGTAGTCCTCTGCATATTTCTGGCTTGCTGATTTGATGCCAGTTTGACATCGCTTCTAACACTGTGCTCTCTTTCAATGTTCTTATCTTTCCCTAAAGACTATTTGCAGCTCCTTAATACAAGCTTTACAGCATACTTGGATTTTGTAGATTCTGGTCAATCCAGGTATTTCCAATTTTGCATTAAAATTTTAGAAAACCCCACTATGTGTTTGTAATGTGTTCCCGTTTCACATAGTATTCAAAAAAGTACATTATTTTCCTTACCTTTTAGGTTTTCCAGGAAAAGGCCTCATGGCTGACTTCAAGGATTTTGGACAATGTCAGAGTGAGTCTGTCCTAAGAACAGGTTGAGTCTCTTGTCATAAAAATGCAAAAAGCCCTGGTCCTAAACCTTTAAAGCAGTAATAAACCCAAAAGCAAACATGTATTATATTTCAGCTTACCAATTCTTAGATGTGACTGCTGCATTTGCTTTCTTTTTAGGCTTTCTTTCTTCTATCTTTCACCTGGTAATCTGCCCAGTACGTCTGTTGTTTTATAAAAAGGACAAGCTCTTCTGCAGATGTCACATGTAAAACCCTTATCCCAAATGAAAAAAAACTGTTTCCTATAACTGATTATAAAGTGTGAGCTGGAGTTTGGCTTCATTTTGTTAACGTTTTTAAATCTGCTAGTACATGTAAAATTCCCCTCCCCCCAGATTGACAATGCTGCTGTCCAAAGGAGCCCTCTGTGCTCCTTCATCCAGAGTGGAGGCACTCTAATACAGGAGGTGGGTTACTGACCAGATCACCAGGTGAAAACAGAGAGCAAAAAAAAAAAAAAAAAGAAAAGAAAACTGACGCAGCCACCACATCTAATGATTGATAAACTGCAATATATTTAATTTTAGAGATTGGGTTTAATATCCAATGTCAACCCTTTGTTAGGACAGACAGTGTTCAAATCTGGTTTACAACTGATAATGAGATCTTCCAGCACAGTACAGACAGTTATGACAAACACAGCTGCCTAGCCCCCTCAAAAACAAAGATAACTGATAGAATTTTACAGTGTTGGATTTTCCAGAACAGATGATCTAAAAAGTACATTTAGTTATGTTTTTTTCCATAATGCTATGTGAATGAGAACAAAGTAGGCATTAGCCCAATTTCAGTGCAAAAAATGGAAATGCACTTTTTTTCCATAAAGCTTTTATTGAAAATGGAAAGGTAGCATGACATAATCAGTAAAACACAACCAAAGCCAAATACAATGAATACTGGCAAGGCATGGAATTGAAAATAAGGGCAACATATTGAAAAAATACACTTTAACAAATATATTATCATGAATTCACATTGTAGAAAGCTTTAGTAGCTCACATTACCCATGAAAAGCTTTTTCCAGGTTGCAAAGTATTAAGAGACCCAAATTTCCCCCCGAGGATAACGATTTACATTGTCTGATAATGACCACAGCCCTGTTTTATTGTTCCAAAGTAATTCATTAATTTAATTCTTCAGGGAAGATTTGTACCAGATTGTGGCTATGGGGCAGTACAGACAGTTTTTAACGGAGACACTTTGTAATGTAAGATACAGTGATTTAATGGAAAATTGAAATGAACAAAATGACCTTTTATGATCATTTGCTGAATAGAAACTATTTGTGTTGCCCACTCTCACCAATCAGAAAGCAGAAGCTACTGTATATATACATACATTTATAAATTAGTTTGTTTAAAGAATAGAAAGTTGCAGTATTGCTATCCAAAATGACAGGAGTGCTGTTTTCATTATAGCTGGGGGCAGGGGCGTATTTACCACAAACAAGGCATTTGCCTAGGGCGGCATTTTTCAGGGGGGCAGCACAGTCCCCCAAAAGAAGGGATGGAAGAAAGGACACATGCAACACGGGGACCAAGTGGGGTCTGAGAGAGGCTGCAGGCTGCTAGATGGTGTATGCAGAGCCTGACTCTTGTTCCCGGGATGTCTGAAAGGTGAGTGTCTTCTCTCTCGCCAGGGTGTGGGGGTTGCCAGTGTGTATGGAGTGGTGGTAGTGGAAGGCTCTCTTGGGTGGGTGGGGGTGTTGTTGGTCAATGTCAGGCTCTTATCGTGGGAGAGGGGGGTGTTTGTCAGTGTCAGGGTATCTCCGTGGGGGGAGGGGGGAGCCGATTTTTTGTTGCCTAGGGCAGCACGAAACCTAGATACACCACTAGCTGGGGGGGTCCAGCAGCTAGTGAACTGTGATGTTATTAATCTGTAGCAATAATAACACTACAAAAAGTAATAACATTTGTATGATATGTGCATTTTGCAATTTTCAGAGTTCCATTCAGCAAATATCTGCAAAATGAGAATTAACTGACCATAGACTCATATTTGCTTTTGAAGGAAGAGTTAAAAATACATGTAGTTAGATGACTATGATTCGGGAATGAAAATATTTTACTGCTATACTTCTTTTGGCACATGAAAAAAAAAAAAAGAAATGTGTTCATGTATTTTATCAATCTATGCTTGAGCAATTTTGTTCCTGCTTTGAAGTGGAAGTGATATTTTATGAAACTTAGAGCTTAAAATGTTTCCCCAGGAGAATATATATATATATATATATATATATATATATATATATGTGTGTGTACTATACTGCCAAAAGTATTGAGATGCCTGCCTTTACATGCACATGAACTTTAATGGCATCCCATTCTTAGTCCGTAGGGTTCAATATTGAGTTGGCCCCACCCTTTGCAGCTATAACAGCTTCAACTCTTCTGGGAAGGCTGTCCTCAAGGTTTAGGAGGGTGTCTATGGGAAGGTTTGACCATTTTTCCAGAAGCACATTTGTGAGGTCAGGCACTGATGTCAGATGAGAAGGCCTGGCTCACAGTCTCCACTCTAATTCATCCCAAAAGTGTTCTATTGGTATGAGGTCAGGACTCTGTGCAGGCCAGTCATGTTCTTCCACCCCAAACTCGCTCATCCATGTCTTTATGAATCTTGATTTGTGCACTGGTGCGCAGTCACGTTGGGACAGGAAAGGGCCATCCCCAAACTGTTCCCAGAAAGTTGGGAGTACGAAATTGTCCTAAATGTCTTGGTGTCAGGAATCAAGGAATGACCAGAAAGGTGTGGACTGACACAGGGAAACGCAGGTAATATAATACAGTTTATTATTAGCCACCCAGATATATATCTATATAAACGCACAGTGAACAAACTAACCTTCCACTAATCTTTAGGTGGTGCAGGAACACAGGCGTAGTCAGGGCTGGAGAGGTGGAATGGTCAGGCCGGCCGTAGGGTTCTGTAACGACTGCCTGGTGGTACCTCTAGCGGTCCTCAGGGCAGGATTCCCCAGGGCGCGGAGTCTAAGCCCCAGTCTGCCTTTTCACCAGAGCCCCTGATGGTGGGGATGGACTTGGCGCAGGACTGAGACCAGGTCGCGGCCCCTGAGTACACCTGCTAGTGGTAGGGGGATCCGCCAGAGGTATGTGCTGGATCCGTGCAGGATGGATGGAAGGCAGAGTAGTTAGCGTGGTCAGACAAGCCGGGTCAGTAACGGTGGAGGCAGATCAGTACAGAGCAGCAGGCAAAGAGTAAACGGGTCACAAGCCAAGGTACAGCAACAGGAGGTCAAACAGCATAGGAGTAGGCAGAAGAATAGTCAGGGATGAGCCAGTAGTCAGAACAGGAGACGGTCAACAGAGATCAGGATCAAGCCGGGTCAGCAACGAAGCAGGAACACAGGATACAGGTACAGAGGCTCATGGGAAAACATACACCAAGGCCCAGAGCACAGGCCTGGTCATGCCTTATATACACCTTTCTGTAATCAGCCCCAGGTTTGGCTGATTGTGAGCTTCTGGCTGCTAAGAGCACCCGCTGGTCAGCTCTGGTACTGCAGCCCACACGGCTGGTGAGTCCCACCACCAGTGCTGAGTCCATTGCTGAGAGCACCCGCTGGTCAGCTCTGGTACTGCAGCCCACACGGCAGGCGAGTCCCACCACCAGTGCTGAGTCCATTCCTGACACTTGGTATGGTGATGCCTTAAGAGTTCCCTTCACTGGAACTAAGGGGCCAAGCCCAATCCCTGAAAAACATCCCCACACCATAGTCCCCCCTCTACCACACTTGGCACGATGCAGTCAGGAAAATACAGTTCTCCTAGCAACCGTCAAACCCAGACACATCCATCGGCTTGCCAGACAGGGAAACGTGATTCGTCACTCCAGAGAACACGTCTCTACTGTTCTAGAGTCCAGTGGCGGCATGCTTTACACCACTGCATCTGACACTTTGCATTGCACCTGGTGATGTATGGCTTGGATGCAGCTGCTCGACCATGGAAACCCATTCCATGAAGATCTCTACGCACTGTTGTTGTGCTAATCTGAAGACCACACGAAGTTTGGAGGTCTTTAGCTATTGACTCTGCAGACAGTTGGAGACTTCTGCACACTGTGCGCTTCAGCATGCGCTGACCCCACTCTTTCATTTTATATGGCCTACCACTTTGTGGCTGAGTTGCTGTTGTTCCCAGTTGCTTCCACTTTGTTATAATACCGCTAACAGCTGACCGTGGAATATTTAGTAGCCAAGAAATGTCACAGATGGACTTATTGCACAAGTGACAACCTATCACAGTACCACGCTTGAATTCACTGAGCTCCTGAGAGCAACCCATTCTTTCACAAATGTTTGTAGAAGCAGTCTGCATGCCTAGGTGCTTGATTTTATACACCTGTGGCCATGGAGGTGATTGGAACACCTGAATCCAATGAATTGAAGGGGTGTCCCAATACTTTCAGTAATATAATATAATATAATATATATATATATATCTAGAGGGCTTTTGTATCAGTGGGAACATGGAGTAAAGCAGTTCTGGCACCTAAAACACTGACTCTATGGAATGGCAAGGGTTGCTGGGGTGTGCTGCAGGGTCTATTGATGCTGATTGCTGGCAGACTTATTGTCGCAAGAGGTCTATTGTTGCTGGGAAAGTCTGTTTCTGGTGGGGGATCTATTGTTGCTGGGGATGGATCTTATGTTGCTGGGTGATCAGTTGTTGCTGGTTGGGATTTACTGTTGAGTGATTGGTCTATTGATGCTGGCTGCAGGGAGATCTGTTGTTGATGTCAGGGGTCTATTGTTGCTGGAGGGGGGTATTTTCTTGCAGGTGGTCCATTGCTGCTTTGGGGTCTATTGTTGCTGGCTGCATGGGATCTATTTTACTGCTTTTCTTGTTTATCGTTAACAAATTCAATACAAATTACTTAGCACCACAAAATGATACTTGGCTCCGTATTCTCTAAAAGGTTGGTACTGGGAGGTGGCTAGGGGATAAAACCAAGGAATATATATAATCAGTATAACTTAAAACATTTATATTGTGTGATTGGTACTTTATCTAAAGTCCATTCATTTAAAAACTTATTTCACATACTGTGCCAAAAGCGGGCGTAACTTTTTTGCATTGGTTGCTCAGATTTCACATGTTGGTAGAAACTCTTCCTCTATATTAACTCTGCTTTTTATTCTTCTTAATTGCAAGAAAATAACGGATACCAAGCACAAGCAATGTGTCATCATTGAGTTCTTGGTGAAGGAGGGGTGCATGCTGTCCAAAATCCAGAAATGGCTACAACATTTTTTATGGAAATGACACCATTGACAAGAGACACTAATGACAGGACAGGGGTGGACTGACCATTGGGAAACTCGGGCACTTCCCGAGGGCCCGGGGTCAGTAGGGGGCCCCATGATATGCCCTTGGTACCCTTTTCATAGGCTTTTTTGAGTTTGGGCAAGGACACAGGGGCCCCATGATCCCCTATTGCCCGGGGGCCCCATGAGTTGTCAGTCCGCCCCTGGACAGGACCTTGCTATTTTCGATGGTGTCATCTCTCCACCCACTTCTTCACACCTAAAACACTACAGAGCCTCCAGGTCCCAGGAGCCAGGTCAGGACTTGTCAATCGCAGAGAAAACTGAAAAGCCTCCTTTTTCCCTGTGATACTTGCATCCTGGAATAATTCACCCTACCCCACTTCTGATAGGTCTGGTTGCATGTCAGATTAGGAACTACTGAGTTCCAGTGCCACACCACAGTTTCTATTGTACTATTGCAGGCAAAACAGAAAGCTGTGCGAGCCACCTAATCGTGTCCTACCAACCGATGAAGTAATTGATTGCCAAGAACATGACGATATGCACCGCAGCTTTCTGTTTCATGGGCAATAGTTGAGATAGCTTCAGAGGAGAGGAGAGAGTCGTGCTCTCTCTCTCTCTCTCTCTCTCTCTCTCTCTCTCTCTGCATGGGAGTTAAAGTGGAGTTCCACCTGGAAAAAAAAGTCAGCAGCTACAAAAACTGTACAAAAAGTTCCGCAGTGTCCTCACCACCACTGGTTTTACCCGCCGTCTTCTCTCCCTGGCGCCGGCATCTTCAGTGTTGGCACCCAGCTGTGACAGCTTGCGGCTTCACAGTTGGGTGCCCACTGCGCATGCACGAGAAGTGCTGCGCTTTGTTGTGAATGATTCTGTAGTCTTATGGACCCTGACACGTGTCCCAGAAGACTACGGGGAGGGAGGGTAGGAGGACAACTTCTGCTTCCGATTGCCTAGGCAACCGCAGTGGAAGTGGGAGCGGGTACCTGTCAAATTCGGGTACCCGCTCCCCAAAGGTGCTAATCCTTAATGGGGAGCGGGGGACCGTGGCTTAAAGCAGAACTATCTCCACCCCACACTGCTCCTGTACAGGCAGTAGAAATTGTGGGTGGCGGCAGGTAATGGATCTGACAGCAATCTGTGTTAACTCCAGGGGGAGAGGAGCTAGGGGGAGGGGGAGCATAGCCCACACCTCCTCCCAGCTCTCTCCTCCTGTCTGATACTGTCACTATTCCTGTACCACTACAGGTTAACCACTTTCTGCCTGGTCACAGTAGATTTACTGTGACCAGGCAGCAGCTGCAGGCTGAGCAATGTAAATAAATGTTGCAAGCTTGCTTCTGGGTTTTTGGTTGGACAGAGCGTGATTTTGTCAGCAGATGTCAGTCAGTGATTTATGGCTGAGACCTGCTGATCGGCTGTGTCCAATCACAGCACAGAGTCCTGTGTTTACAAACACACAGGACCCTGTACACTCCTTAGAGGCAGAGAGAAAAAACAGCCAGATCTCTTAGCAAAAGCAGCCCATTTTACACTTCTCAGGCACATAGATAACCCTTTGATTTCCCCTGGACGTTAAACCCTTCCCAACAAGTGTCACTGATACAGTGCACAGTATTATATCTGATCACTGTATTAGTGTCAGTATCAGTCAGTGAGTATACCTCCCAGGTCTGTTAGCACGAGATTTCCCATCACACTATCACAGTCCCACTATAATCTGCTGATCACTGTCATTGTCAGTATAATGTTTATAGCGTAAATTCAAGTATATACTGTATACCAAAGTTTGTAGACTCTATATCTATCACACAAACCAATTAAGATACACTTATTGGGATTTTTTTTACCAAACACATGTATATAATTTTTTTCAAATGTCAGTAATTGTTTTGTTTATATCATAAAAAATAAAAAACCCAGTGATGATAAAAAAAACACCAAAAGAAAGTTCTATTTCTGTGAAAAAAGTATATACATGAGTACAGTGTTGCATGACCAAGCAATTGCCAGGTAAAGTTGCGCAGTGCTGAATAGCAAAAAAAATTGCTCTGGTCATGAAGGAGGTAAAACCTACCGGAGGTCAAGTGATTATAAAAGGGTAAATATAATATACTTTCCAATCCATTTACTAATGCTGGCAGCATAAATATTAAAAATAGAGAATGTTGATTGAAAGAATAAAGTTCCACTTTAACTACTTGCCGACCGCAGATAGCCGAATGACGGCTGCACTGCGGCCGGCCAGTTCTGGGTGGATGTCATATGCCACCTATCAGTGCTGTCTATCAGTACCCATTATCAGTGTCACCTATCAGTGCCACATATCAGTGCCGCATATCCGTGACACCTCGTTAGTGCTGCCTATCAGTGCCGCCTATCCGTGCCACCTCAGTGCTGCCTATCAGTGCCCTTCAGTGCTGCCTCATCAACGCACATTAGTGAAGGAGAAAAATTACCTGTTTGAAAAATTTTATAGTAGAAACAAAGAAACTTTTTTTTTTTTTCAAAATTTTTTGCACTTTTTTTGCTTATAGCACAAAAGTAAAGTGCCCAGAAGCGATTAAATACCACCAAAAGAAAGCTCTATTTGTGAGAAAAAAATGATAAAAAGTTCATATGGGTACAATCTTGCATGACCGCGCAATTGTCAATCAAAGTGCGACAGCGCTGAAAGCTGAAAATTGGCCTGATACAGAGGGGGCATGAGTGCCCAGTAGGCAAGTGGTTAAGCAGTTAATTGTATGGTTACAAAGGTCTTTTGATAGAATTTTATATGTTTTTGCAATTTGAATATACTTTTTAGCTATACTAGCAAAAATTGCGTCTGTTCCAGAATGGGCAAGGTTGGGTGGTTTGAGTGTTGTTGGGGAAGGGGCGGGAGGTAATAGGTGTATTTATAAGAGTGTCAGCAGGGGTGGGGGGAGAATTAGGGCCGTGCAGAGGAAGGCCTCTCTTACAGCTCTGGCTCGAGGGTCACTGGTATTGGAACAGAAACCACGAGAGCACAGCGAGGTATGAGTTTCATGATCAGTCCCGTGGTCTGCGTGGCTGATAGCCAAGGTCTTGCTGGAAGGATACCTGGAACAGGACAGCTGGTGGTAGGCAGATGTCTCAGCAGAGTACGCTGGCAGCAAGCAGACATCATGGCAGAGCAGGCTGGGACCAGATAGGCTGGCAACAGGTAGATGTCACAGAAGAGCAGGCTGGTAGCACACGGGCTGGCAGTAGGCAGATGTACCAGATGAAGATGTGTTGGACTGCAGAGCAGTAATAGGCTTTACTAGAGACAGACAAATCAGACATAAACAGCAGTCGAGAGAAAAGTTGGGTCACAAGCTAGTGTCAGTAATGGTAGAGGCAGATCAGACAAAGGCAGAGGCACAATCAGGAGAACAAGCCGAGTTCAGGGGAGGTGGAAACCAAGCGAAGTCAGAAGCAAGCCGGGTCAAGATCAGAGGTCAAACACAGGAGTCAGGACATACACGATACGAAGATTCAGACCAAACAGCAATTAACCAGTGCAGTAGATCAGTATAAATAGGCAGTTTGGCGCCAGCCTTGGTAACAAGTGCGTGCGTGTGCATGCACGGTCACATGCGTGCATCGCACCTATGCACATATTTGTGCACATCTGCCCAGCCAGTTGCCAATCTGTGCATGAGCATATGTATGTGCTGCGAAACTTGCAAAACTTCCCTGAAATTAGGGAGTGTAGACATCTCAGTGAAATGGGGATCAAGCAGGTGTGACATTGAGATTGAGGGGATAGCTGTTGTGAGCAGGGTTGTAGTGGGGGTGCAGGCATGGTGATGGAGGCAAGGAGGCAGTTTGTAGTGTAGGTATGTACATTCAGACAATGGGTTTGAGTTGGGTGTGGGGGTGGTATGTACAGGAGCATTTGTGAAATCTGGGGAGGGAATATGTAGACATGGGGTGAAGGTGTGTACAGACACAGTTGTAAGAGAGGAACACCATTCCGCAGTAGCAACGTGTCCCCAACCCACAGCCATGCTGCACCACCGTACAGTCACCAGTTGAGCCCCGGGGCAATAGGGGATCATGGGGCCCCTGTATCCTTGCCCAAACTCAAAAAAGCCTATGAAAAAGGTACCAGGGGCATCTCATGGGGCACAGGACACTATGCTGAAGGAGTCCTGCTCCTGACTCTGGGCACTTCCTGCTCCCCTGAAGTCTGGATGAAGATTCTACATTTTTCTATGTTAATTTAATGCATGTATAACATATAAATGTAATATATACACTTTCCGGCCACTTTATTAGGTACACCTTGCTAGTGCCAAGAAAATCTCTCCCACACCATTACACCACCACCATCAGCCTGAAATGTTGATCCAAGGCAGGATGGATCCATGTTGTTTACGTCAAATTTTGACCCTACCATCTGAATGTCAAAGCAAGCAGTCTGCCCATTCTCCTCTGACCTCTGACATCAACAAGGCATTTTCATCCACACAGCTGCTGCTCACTGGATATTTTCTCTTTTTCGGACCATTCTTTGTAAACCCTAGAGATGGTTGTGCCTGAAAATCCCAATAGATCAGCAGTTTTTGAAATACTCAGACCAGCCCGTCTGGAACTAACAACCATTCCAAGTCAAAGTCACTTAAATCCCCTTTCTTCCCTATTCCGATGTTCGGTTTGAACATCAGTCATCTTCACCATGTCTAGATGTCTAAATGCATTGCGTTGCCTTCATGTGATTGGCTGATTAGCAATTTGTGTTACCAAGTAATTGAACAGGTGTATCTAATAAAGTGGCTGGTGAGTGTATTTCATATACAGTAACTTAAATTATATGTGTAATGTACATGTGAGGAATATTTATGTAATATAAAGTATTTGTACCATAAATTCTTTTATGACATTGATTCTGTGGATATATTTCTGATGTGTTGGTACAGTACCGATTCTGTGTTTGTGGACATATTCCAGCTGTGTCAGTGCGGTACGGACTCTGTCTCTGTAGACATGTACAATACTAGTTATGTCAAGGTGGACATGGTTCTAGTTGTGTTAGTATGGAACTGATTGTGTCTGATACTTTTAATTGTAGTGACAGTATAGATCATGTTCCCTTGGACACATTTCTCATTGTATCAGTTATTTTTTTTGTGTTTTTTCTTGTAAGAAGATGTAAGAAGAATTCTAAAGGGTGCTAACATCTTCATGAATACAAGGAATGAGGCATACCATGTATGCAGTGTACACAGTAAGTAGGCTCAAGTTTTAAGCCTCTCCTACTTTTAGCAGAAATTTGCCACACTCACAGTTCACCATGGTCCACTCTCTTCTAGGTGCTCAAGCCTGAGCCCACACCCTAGGAAAAACAATATCTACAGCTTTGCCTCAGGTCATGTCTGTACCAGGAGATCAGACCTCCACATAGTGAAGTGTTGACCATTCATTGTAGCCATATCTAAATAACCTCCTTATCAATTAAATATTTTAAACCAGAGGCCCTTTAAGCAAAGGGTCAGCTCATTGTCCATCAGTTTGTTGGGGAAGCCTGAATGTGGCCAGTAGAAAAAAAAAAAACAGTGTTTGAGGTCAATGGGAACAAAAATGGTCCTGTGTCAGTGGTCAGTGGGAATACAGATTTTCCTAGCATCATTGGGATTAAAGCTTCCAACACTCACTGCCACGCTGCATATAGCGACTACCCCTAGACATGTTTCACCCCATACACCGGGGCTTGGTCACAGAGCAACCTCAGGGGCTGTGGCTGGAGCAGCACTGGCTGAGGCCACATTCATCCACATATTCATGTACTGGGTACGCCTTCCTTTCTTTAGCAGCTAATTAGCCATTGGATTGCCTTCACAAGCAGCAGGAGGGGACACCCCCCCCCCCCCCCACCATCTTCTGAGGCTCTGTCAGGCTCTCTTGTCCCACTAGGAGACCCAAGTGTTCATCCAGCAGTTCTGCCAGCAGACCATAGAGCTGATCAGAGACTGGAATGTCTCCAATCATCTCTGTGGTCTGAGAAACTGGAAGCAATGGGCATGTCATCACTTCCGATTTTGCGGTTGTAAACAAACCCTCAGGGGTTTGAAAACAGCTTTCGATCATACCAATCTTGGTATGATCCCAAGCTTTGAGGGCAGAGGAGAGACCAGGGGTCTAATAGACCCCAGATCTCTCAGTAAAAAGTACCTGTCACTGCCTGTTGCTATCACAGGGGATATTTATTTTCCGTGAGATAAGAATACATGCATAAAAGCAATTTTTTTTTTAAAGCGATAGTGTAAAAATAAAAAATAAATAACTTTTAAAAATTTAAAGAGCCCCGTCCTCCCTTGCAAAGGTGAACACACGTATCGGTCCCGCATGAATATGTAAACAGCAATTGCACCACACATGTGAGGTATCACTGCTAACGTCAGATTGTGGGCACTATTTCTAGTACTAGACATCCCGTGTAAATCTAAAGTGGTAATCTGTAAAGGCTTTTAAAGCTTCACCTATGCATAATAAAATTTACATCATTTGTCACCGTTGTACGGTTGTGATCAATTTTAAAGTGTCACAAGTTTTGGTACCTATGTACTCGGCGTAACATCATCTTTTGTATTTTACCAAACAAGTGGGTAATATATTTTGTCTTTGTGCATTAAAATTAAAAAAAATATATTTTTTCGCAAAAAATTGTGTTTGAAAAACCGTGCGTAAAAATTGTGCAACATGAAAATTTGCAGAGACCACCATTTTGTTATGTAGGACCTCTGCTAAAAAAAATGTATAATGTTTTGGGGTTCTAAGTAATTTTCTAGCAAAAAAATACTGATTTCACAAAAAGTTTGAGAAAAGTGGATACTCTGCATGTGGGTCATTTTCATTGTAGGGGCTGGTTGACAGCAAGCCTCAGGGCATAGTTTGAAGACCACTGCTTTCAACTTTTGACTGTATTTTAACTGGGATAAATTGACAGGCAAGTCATATCTTTAATGTTGATTCTTTAGAGAAAAGAAGAAACTTTTAGCTAGAATGTATGAGTGGCAGGAACATTTCATGTCTGGTCATATATATTTTTATTCCCTTTGACCTAAGCAGAGAATGTGTTTTGTGAGCATTTGGTACTTCAGAGGCTTTCAGTCATCAAGACACATGAACTACGAAAGACAGGTGGGCCATTGAGGCCTTTCTAGGAACATCTTACAAGAAAGATAAATTCTGCACTTTTCATTCACCATACAACAGGTATGTGCCTAGATACTGCTGGATCACAAAGACAATTGCCGGTGAGAGAGAGAGACGATGCTGAAATCCACCATGTGCCTGGGGGCCTCACAACCATAAAGCTCTGCGCTATGGAAATGTTAAATGATAAAATGTCTCGTACAGAATTTATTTATTTATGGAATAATGTAGCAGAACAAAAAAAACACAGAGATTTAAATCGTATTTTCACACACAAAAATAACTCAGTTATGCACTGCAAGAGCAACATTCTATATTATTGCATTGTACCCTGAACTAACCATAAATATATTCTGAGAGAAAACCGTAAAGGTTTTCATGTCAAACTAGTACAAAAAAAAAAAAACATTAACCATTTTATTGTTGCATGTATTTCTTTATTTGCTATTAGAAACATATTCTGTAATATATATACAGTGTATATATATATGTATATATATTCTGTTTCTTAGCTCACTGGAAGGCTACCTACTAAAGTGACATGAAAGGCAATTTTTTTTAAAATTGTGATACTTACCTGCTCAGTGGTTTTGCATAGAGTAGCCCCGACCCTCCTCTTCTCGTGCCCCTGCTGGCTCTCCTGGCCCCTCCCACCTTGTCGAGAGCCCCCCAGAGCAAGCAGCTTGCCCTTGGCCCAGCCATCACTCTGTCCTCATTGGCTTACTGTCTGTGATTGACAGAGGCAGAAGCCAATGGCTCCTGCTGTCTCAGCCAATGAGGAGGGAGAGTCATCGTAGAGTCAAAGCTCTTGTGCACATCACTGGATTGAGATGGGGCTCAGGTAAGTATGGGGGGGGGCTGCTGCACACAGAAGGTTTTTTACCTTCATGCCTTTACAACCACTTAAAGTCTTCAAGATAGAACTTGTTTACATTTAAGGTGAAAACTGAAAGATATCTTACTTAAATCTAGTTGGAGGAAATTGTTAGGCTGATAATTCGCCACTCTTCAACCAATTATTTGCATCTTTTCCACCCGGTTAGCTATTATTTCTGTTGATTCAATTTCACTGCCACTCACATCTGATGACATATTGGGTCTTTTCACATGGGGGGGGGGGGGTGGGCTCTGCCTGCAATCCACATGCTCAGCAAGGGATCTGTTTGTTGATTCCTGATGACAGGCAGATGACAAGTCCATGCTCGCTCCACTTATGTTTGCTTATGCAGAGTGGACAATGACACAGCCCACTCTCCTCTATGGGTGGTTTGATGTAAACAGACCATCTGTCCGTTTACATCTGACTTCCAGCAGATTTGCTGGATGGAAGGGAAAGGGATCCCCACCCAATTGTTTTTTAGCGGATTGGATCAGATTGATTGTAGGCAGGTGTAAACAAACACATGTTCGTTTACACCCGCCGCTCCATAGATGACAATGGAGGTTCTGATCGGGTCCACCTGAAAAACAAACAGGAGGACCCCATTAGAACATTTGTGTGAAAGGGGCCTTAATGGCTTGCCTTTGCGTTTGAATCCAATGGGAGTCCAATTATTTAGTAGTGTGTGTGTGTGTTTACTTGGGATTCACCTAAATCAAAGAATTCAATACCTGGTCTTCGTAGATGAATTTCTTCCTATTGTCAAAGACTAACTACTATAAAAAAACAATGTTTATCAAATTCACATAAAAAGATCTGTGCAAATCCAGAAAATGAATGTATTTCGTTGGTGTTCCCTTTCTCCCAGAGAAGAGCTGCCCCCTTAAAGTGCAGCTCCACCCAAAAGGGGAAGTTCCACTTTAACTGGCTTTCTTATCCCTCTCTTTTGATAAGTTATACTTATCCATGTTCCTTGCCGACAATAGCCATTATTAGACTGGGGTAGGCTGGCAAGTTGAACTGGATAGTCCTATTTTTTTACTTTGTGACGCCTTCCATGTTCACTGTTTAAAAAGTCAGTTATAGACCTGGGTAGGTGACCAGTTTTTTCTTAGTTTTTTCTTTGAAGTTCCACTTTAAGCCTTTGTCCCTCTCCCCATTAAGGATTGGCACCTTTGAGGAGCGGGTACCCGAATTTGACAGGTACCCGCTCCCACTTCTGCTGTAATCGCCCAGGCGATCAGAAGCAGAAGTTGTCCTCCCTCCCTGTAGTCTTCTGGGACATGTGACAGGTCCCAGAAGACTGGGGAGGCCATTCAGGAAGCGCAGCGCTTCTCGCACATGCGCAGTGGGCACCCGGCTGTGAAGCCACAAGCTGTCACAGCCGGGTGCCCACACTGAAGATGCCGGTGCTGGGGAGAGAAGACTGCTGGTGAAATCAGCCATGGTGAGGACACCGCTGGACAGAGGGACAGGTAAGTGACTGTATTTAAAAAGTCAGCAGCTACAGTTTTTGTAGCTGCTGACTTTTATTTTTTCAGCTGGAACCCCGCTTTAAGGCCCGCTGAGAATTTTGGGTTTCCTGTTCCTTTTTTATGAGCCCTGGCTGAAGCACAACTTATGCTGACCTGAGCCAACTATTCCCCTTGTTTAACCTCCCTAGCGGTATGATTATTTCAGATTTTTGGTGCTGAAAGCAGTACCATTATTTTGCATGGAAATATGTCGTTTTTTTATTGTAGGCTGTAATATTAAGGAATAACTTACTGAAATCTGTCCGAACAAGAGTCTATTAAACATCCCGAGTATGAAATTTGAAATATAGCGCCAAGTTCGCACATCGCTGAGCAAAGTCGCAAAATTGTTTTCAGTGTCTGATGACGAATTTCTCGACGAATCATTATCACTCAATTCTGCAAGTGGTTCTGATTTACTATCGCTGTTCTCTAGCCGGTCTAAAACCGCTTTTGACCTAAAGGGACACTTTTTGGACGCCATGGACGTTTCTAAGTTTCCAGGCAGAAAGAACAGTCAAAATGCAGACAGGGGACAGGACAAAGCACTCGGGACAAAATGTATGTGAAATGGGTTGAAACAGCAATGTTTTACTATGTAAAATCGTTTTGAAAAAAAAGACTTTTTTTTTAAATTTTCAAATTGCCCGCCGCCGCCCGTACGTCCCGACGTCACAGGGACAGGAACACAGGAGCCGGATGCCGGCATCAGCCGGAGGAGATGGCCAGGGACGCTGCAGGGGACACATCGCGGGAGTGAAGGACAAGGTAAGTGCTGCAGGGACTCCCTATGCAGCGCCGCATGGTAAGCCCGAGTGTAGCTCGGGGTTACCGCTTTTGGTACTGACACTTTACCCCGAGCTACACTCGGGAATACCGCTAGGGAGGTTAAGATACACACAATAACCACCCAGCATTTGTTGAATAACAAATCAGGCTGTATTAATGTCAGGTCAGCAGAAATATATAAATAAAGGGTGATTGATTGATGTGAGAAGTATGAACTACCAGGAGAAATAATATCGGACGAATGGTCGTACGTTTTTTTTTGCATGCTAGACTTCGAAAGTGAAGAGGTTACTAAAGATACGAAAATTCTTCTAAGACAAAAAAAAGATTCAGAAGTGATGTAATGTATTTGTATTGTATTTTTTGGACAAAAACTGTACCGATCAAACGAAAATTGTACGATCTGGTATTGAAAGAGAAAAATTTTCATACTTGTCCCTTCAAAAAATTTCAGACAAAAGCTGTGTACTAGGAATCAGATTATCATATGATTGCTTTGATAGCGGGATTTTTCATATGATTTTCTGATCATGTGTAATAGGCTTTAAAGAGTTAAATTAACCAATTAAGCTCCAGATGATTTTACCCCTTTCCTGGCCAGGCCATTTTTTGCTATTCAGCGCTACATTACTTTAACTGGCAATTGCAGAGTCATGAAACACTGTAAGCAAATGGAATGTAAATAATTATTTTCATACAAATAGAGCTTTCTTTTGGTGGTATTTGATCGCCACAGGGTTTTTTTTTTAATTTTTAATTTATTTATTTATTATTTTAATTTATCTATACTGTATAAACAAAAAAAAAAAAAAAACGTTTGAAAAAAAAATGAATAGGGGCAGGCCAGCCCCTCTGGAATTTCCCCCTGCTTTGAGGCCCCTTAAAGAAATAACAAAACCAATGCTCAAGGCCTAATTTCTGTCAACAAATGAAAGCTTGTGTGGAAAATGCTGACCGGCTGTGCAGGACTATAGGCTGACCCAAATTCATCAGCAATCAGGGGCTGACTGACCATTTGGAAACTCGGGCACTGGCCGAGAGCCCAGGGTCAGTAGGGGGCCCCATGAGATGCCCCTGGTACCTTTTTCATAGGCTTTTTTGAGTTTGGGCAAGGACACAGGGGCCCCATGATCCCCTATTGCCCGGGGGCCCCATGAGTTGTCAGTCCGCCCCTGTCAGCGATCCCTATAGGGCTAATGTTACATACTGTACCAACTGCCTCCAGTCTAGTACAGCACCATCATATGACTGATGTGGAGGTAATCAGGGACACTGACTGGTGACAGTATGTTAAAAAAAATAAAAATTAGTTAAAAAAATTATTTTTAAATGTTTATTTATTTTTATATTTTTTTAATATTTACTATTTTTTTTTCTTTTCTATTTTTTTACATACCCTCATCAGAGTAGTTCAGTGTCATCACTGTACTACTCTGGGGGGGGAACCCGGAATTTTTATTTTTTTTTACACTTTGATTGCTGTTACATTGAAGACCATTGTACCAGCAATTCTTTGAACTCTGATTGTCTACAGCTAATTACATGGTACAGGGTGCTGTGATTGGGCTAGGTACCATGTGATAGCTGTGGGCCAATCACCACTCATTAGTATAGGAAGCAGAGCTTCATTCATAACAGCTTTGTTGACATTGTGATCACATGATCCCCATGGCACCATGAGCAGCAATCCGCTATGTCCGGCAGACACAGTGGTTGCGAGGAGGGGGGAGGCGCATTGCTAAGCCCATGCAGGTTTAATCATGTACATGTACGTGATTGTGCCTGTAGGTGCCGACCTCCTGCAGTAAATGTGCTGTGGGCAGTCGGCAAATGGTTAAGGTTAAATTTCAGGGCTTTCTTTTTATTTTTTCACTTTTCAGTGTTCTAGGCATCAATACCTAATGCATCATACATGCATATTTATACGGTTTCTGTTTATGATGGCCAAATAGTTCCTTTAATAGGGTAGACTTTTCTGTTATATTTCCTTGATCACAGAGGCAAGGCATTTTAATGCTATTTGCACTCGAAGCACTCTAAAGCTGGCCATACATGAATCAAAATGTGGCAGGTTCAGCAGGGACCGGCAGAGTTTTAATCCATCTATTAGCCAGCTGGCTGTACACGAGTCGATCTATTGATCGACCTATGTACAACCAGCCTGTTGGGTTTTCCCGAACAATCAGTGCCACCAACTATAGCCAGCAACACTAATCATTGTACTCTGCCAGCAGTGAAGGTTTCCTACCGGCAGAATCTAATAGCTCAGCAGGAGTGATTCCCCCATCCACCTTGAATGTGTTGATAGGGGAATCTGTTCAATTTTTTTTTTGTTCAATCAGTGTATGTATGAATCATGTATGGCTTCCCTAAAAGTAGAATAATGGTGGACCCCTATCCTTGGTGGGAAATGTAATGTATGTACTGTAATTACCTTTGATACCTATTCTTTACATAAATAGAAAAATAAATCATGTTCGAATAGATCAATTTGTTAAATAAAATTGCAGCAATCATACATGGAATCCTCAGTAGAAACAGTGCTCTTTTCTTATATATATTGTTTCATTAAAATATAGACGTATGAGAATATATTACCCTGATTAACTACAGGGTCACCTCATTAGTATGAGACGTCTCAGCATCTTTTTAAAATACTGACCATTAATTGTGATCCAGCCAGCCAGACATATATTCAATAGAATACATGCAAGGGGAACAGAGAGCTATGTGAAATGAGATTTAAATACCAGTTAATTGTACTGTCTTTTTTTTTCTAAGAAACAGATAAGATTTATAACAGCATGCACAGATGAAGTACAATGTGTTTAAAGAATAAAAAAGCTGGTGTTTGGCCATTTATATCTGTACATTACTAGCAAGTCTTCAAGCTAATATACATTTAATCTTGAAGGATCAATAAACCTTATACAAAATCAGTATTTCTGATAGCTAGTATTAGTTTGCCAGATTTAGCAGGACTTGTCAACCAGTCTAATTAAATGTGACTAACTATTGCTAGCTAAACCATGACCTGTATGCATGAAAACCTTCCCAGACATATATTTGTATATTTATAGCTTACATTTAAAATATCAAAGACTGTTTTGTCTCCCTTCAGACTCTTTCAAAACCTAGATCAGATACCTTCAAATATTGCCATATTTCTATGGAAGCATCCAATATGTAGTTCTAGTTGTGCATTTAGGAACTGTAGGAGCCGCAGGAATACTGTCCAGGTCTTCCCCAAAAACTTTGCCCTGAAGCCAGACACATAGGGGTTTATTTACTAAAGCTGGCGAGTCCAAAATCAGACTCCCTTCTGCATAGAAACCAATCAGCTTCCAGGTTTCATTGCCAAAGCTTCATTGAACAAGCTGAGGTTAGAAGCTGATTGGTTTCTATGCAGAAGGGAGTCTGATTTTGGACTCTCCAGCTTTAGTAAATAAACCCCATAGGCTCACTCACACGTTTCTTCAATGACCAGGCTAGAGCTGATGGTTTTGTTGTTTTTATTTTTGGAGAACTTGGATAGGGATGGGGAATTGGGTGGATTACTCCAGAAAGAAGAACTATATACAGCTGAGGACTTTAATTATTTTCTCGAATAAGCTGAGATGAAGTCCATGCTTAAAGTGGTTGTAAAGGCTCAAGATATGTTACCTTCAGGTATTTTATGTATGAAGGTAAAAAACCTTCTGTGTGCAGCGCTCCCCTCCCAGCCCATCTAATTCTTACCTGAGCTCCCTCTGATACAGTGACGTTCTCAACAGCCTATACTGTCTGGGAACTCTTCCTCCTCATTGGCTGAGATAGCAGCGGGAGCCCATTGGCTCCCACTGCTGTCCATCACAGCCAGTAAGCTAATGAGGAGAGAGCAGGGGCGGACTGACGAAAACATTTTTTTTCAAAATTTTCAGTTGTTTTTTGGTTAGTTTAGCAAAAAATAAAAACCCTGAGGGGATTAAATACTACCAAAAAAAGCTCTATCTGTATCAAAAAAATGATAAAAATTTCATATGGGGACAGTGTTGCATGACCGCGCAATTGTCATTCAAAGTGTGACAGCGCTGAAAGCTGAAAATTGGCCTGGGCAGGAAGGGGGTATAAGTGCGCAGTAGGCAAGGGGTTAATAGTAGTCTTCTATTCTATATTCCCTATATAAAACAGTGATATCTGTACACTGAGTGGCACCCAGTGTACAGATATAAGTGTTATATATAAGGAATAGCACGCAATGTACGGATATCAGTGTTATATATAGGGAATAGCACACAACATACAGATATCAGTGTTATATATAGGGAATAGCACACAATGTACAGATATCAGTGTTATATATAGGGAATAGCACACAATGTACAGATATCAGTGTTATATATAAGTGTTATATATAAGGAATAGCACACAATGTACAGATATCAGTGTTATATATAAGGAATAGCACTCAGTGTACAGATATCAGTGTTATATATAAGTGTTATATATAGGGAATAGCACACAATGTACAGATATCAGTGTTATATATAGGGAATAGCACACAATGTACAGATATCAGTGTTATATATAAGTGTTATATATAAGGAATAGCACTCAGTGTACAGATATCAGTGTTATATATAAGTGTTGTATATAGGGAATAGCACACAATGTACAGATATCAGTGTTATATATAAGGAATAGCACTCAGTGTACAGATATCAGTGATATAAACAGTGGCTTGAAAAAGTCTTCCTCATGACAGAAATGTTCCCTATGTTGTCATGTTACAATGTATTCCCCCTCTGAAGTGTTCCCCATGTTTTCATGTTACAAAGTATTCCCCTCCTGAAATGTCCCCCATGTTGTCATGTTACAATGTATTCCCCCCCTGAAATGTCCCCCATGTTGTCATGTTACAATGTATCCCCCCCCCTAAAATGTCCCCCATGTTGTCATGTTACAATGTATTCCCCCCCTGAAATGTCCCCCATGTTGTCATGTTACAGTGTATTCCCCCCCGAAATGTCCCCCATGTTGTCATGTTACAATGTATTTATTGGGATTGGATGTGATAGACCAACACAAAGTGGCACATAATTGTGAAGTGGCAGAAAAATGAGAAATGGTTCCAACATGTGTGACCAATAAATCTGTGAAAAGTGTGGCGGCATAGGTATTCCTGGAGTCAGTACTTTGTAGGACCCCCTTTGGCTGCAATTTCATCTGCAAGTCTTTTTGGGGACGTCTCTCCCAGCTTTGCACATCTACAGAGGGATATTTCTGCCCATTCTTTTTTGCAGAATCACTCAAGCTCTGTTTTGGATGGAGAGCGTCTGGGAACAGCAATTTTCAGGTCTGGCCACAGATTCTCCATTGGATTTCGGTCTGGACTGTGACTAAGCCATTCTAACACATGAAGATGGTTTTTTTAGAAAGTTTGGACACCCCAAATTTAGATCAAAGGGCCAGTTTACTGTCCTTCAAGTTTTTGGGGGCCGGACTGTGGTCTTTGGGATCAGAAATTGTCCTGGCATCAGTGGGAGTAAACCATGCATCTTTAGTATTCAGGGGAGGAATAGCATCCCACCTTTGGTGTCAATGGGAGGAATAGCGCCCCATCATTGGTATCAGTGGGAGGAATAATGCCCCATCATTGGTATCAATGGGATGAATAGCGGCCCATCATTGGTATCAGTAGAAGGAATAATGCCCCATCATTGGTATCAGTTGGATGAATAGTGCCTTATCATTCATGTCAGTGAAAGGAATAATGTCCTATCATTGGTGTCAGTGGGAAGAATAGTGCCACATCATTGGTGTCAGTGGGAGGAATAGTGCCCTATCATTGGTGTCAGTGGGAGGAATAGTGCCCTATCATTGGTGTCAGTGGGAGGAATAGTGCCCTATCATTGGTGTCAGTGGAAGGAATAGGAAAAATTCATTAAAACCTTTATTTTGAAATGTACCATTGTTGCACTCTCTTTAATGTAAGTTTTATTTTCTTTATGTTGTGTAATAAACATTTATTTTGAACATACTGTAGAGAAATTCTGTGACAAACGCATGTATTGCGGGCAGTGTAATATGTAGGTGGGGCTTTGTGTGGCCTCATGATCTCCTATTGCCCGGGGGCCCCATGAGTTGTCAGTCCACCCCTGGGAGAGAGCATATCTTATGGATGCATAGAGCAGTGGCTCGGGGATGAACACGCAGGGTGTCTTTCCTTGGGGGCACTGCTTGAGGGGGAGGAGCACCAATTGGGACCCGAATAGAAGAGGATCGGGCCTGCTCTGTACAAAATCACTGCACATAGCAGATAAGTATAACAAGTTTGTTATTTTAAAAACAAAAAAACAAATAAACATGGCTTTAATGTCATTTTAAAGCAAACAGTAAACTTCAGTTTTACGGCAGCAATAGTAGTAGCAAGCTTGAGTCCCTTGGAGTAGCATACTAAATAGACAAAGCTCTTTGGAACACCAACCAGTGGCCCCTTTAGCTTAGACTCACAGCTGACTCCCTAGCAGCAGAGGGGGTTAAGTAGCACTCAATCTCTAAGATCCTTTAGGGGTGTCTGTACTCACAAGGCCCAAGAGCAGATGGACACCTTCCTCCGTGATACCAAACCAAATCTTCAGTAGATGGCCCCTCAGTCAACTTTAGTAGAACCTGGGTCTCAGCATTCAGGCCCTCAGGTCAGCCACCTGAGGCTGCATGACAGTAATTGCCTGGAAAGGCAACATGCCCTCTTCCAGGCTGGAACAATCTTATACAGGAAAAACCCAGACCTCAGTGTGCTCACTGAATATATACAGCTGCCCAGTATACCATCAGAGCCTCTCCCTCTGGGATACACCAAGGCTGTATCAATATTCATGCTGCCATCTGCATAGCTCCACACCTATTATCCAGAAACTTCTCAAGCTTTCCGGGTGCAGAGGGAGCTATCAGGCTGGCAGAAGCTAAGCAAACTGAGCAGACCTAACTAGCAGAACACAGTACACTGATTACAGTGTACAAGGTATGCTTTTACCTAACAATTACATCCACACTGTCCACAGTGTGACAACTACATTTACCTATCAAAATACAAACTAAATCTAACTATATAAACCTAGCACCAATATAGGAGGGTGCTGCAAGAAGATGTAGGCAATTCATTATCTTTATTCCAATATTTTCCATTCAAGGCTAATAGTCATTGCATTTAATTGTGGTTCCAAGGTATTTTTTACATCTTGGATAAGTGCAACAGACATAATGCAGGAGGCCATAAGCATGAATATCATTATCGTTTGTATATAAGGTACTTGGTGAGGGACAGCCCCTTATGAGCCCATCGGAGTTTCTATGAATTGTGAATAGAGACATTTTTCCTAATGGATGCATACAGCAATTTGAATACATTACAAGCACCTTTGTGATAGATGATGGCATGTTAACAATTGCCTAAGGTATATCATTAATGCAGTAAAGAAGATTTGAGGTGACTTTGTTTCATTCCCCCAGAGTATCCAACTATGCCCACAATTTAGTGTGTGGAAACAAGTGGCTTTGGTCTCACTTTCTGCATTGCCAAATTAATATTACCATCTTAACCATTATTATCACTTTTGTTGAGGAGAGAAAATAGTGAGTGTTTATTCCCATCCTGGCCATCATTTATTTGAAGTATTGCCATCTGGTAAATGTTTTTATCAAGGTGAGGACAAACAGATTTTAAAAAATGTTTTTTTCTTGAGGGCTATTAAGGCCATAAATGTGAACATGAAATCAAATTAATTACTAAGTGGTAATGGGTTACAGTCTATTATAACAGGGTGCTTTTTAACCTTTTAGTGATGGGATTGCTTATTATTCATTTGATATATCATATGATTTATGTTCTGTGAGTGTGTGTGATGCATCATTTTTATGTTTTATTGTATATTGTGGGGAGTAGTATTGAAATGTAATTGTAAATTAATTTTTTACTATGACAATAAATCTTAGCTTATATCATCCTATCTTTTTTTCTTTTCTTTTCTTCCCCACTTACCATCCATGGAAGCACCCATTGTGAGTAGACATGTGCACGCTGGAAATTTTTCTTTCATTTCGGATGCATTCATTCATTGAAGAAATTTGTTGCGTCATATTCATTATGTTGACCCGTTTAATTCTCAGTATCTTCGGCATTCGTTTCGTTTATTCTTTGTTTTTTTCTGGAAGATTGCTATATATTCGATATATTATTGACTCAAATGGATTTGATGAGGAAGAATTCACTATTTTCTGGTGCTAGTCCAATCCGCCAAGAGTAGTGGCATGAGCTGATTTGACAATGTCGACTGGCGTCATGTGCACCTGAATTAATGAATGGAATGAAATTCGGATCCATTTGTTATCCAAATCCAAATTATCAAACACTTTTGGTCTATCCATTAAATACATGTGCCTCTACTATGGGGGCTCTCAAAATTTGTAGAGTTAGGACTACAGAATATCGGGGTGCCGTGACGTGGCTCTGTAGCTTACGTATGTATTTGCAAATGTGTGCTAACTAAACCCCTGTTTTTAACGCATACTGTTAGACAGGTTAATATGGTTTGTTTGAAGGCTGGCTGGCAAGTTGAGCTGGGAACTTTTCTCTTTTGTTGTTTGACATGAGTCGCCCGTGCATGTGTTCCTTGCTGTGAAGGCCAGTTGTAGACTGGGGCAGTGGCCATTTTTTGTTCTATCTGTATACAGTCTGGGCACTTCAATTATCCAACAGCAGAAAGCTTAGCACAAAGTATAAAGTAAAGAGTCTGGCAGGCTGGCCTCAGACACTGAAGGCTAATTCCATGTTTATTATTTGCTTCACTAATAGATGTGCCTGCTGGGGGCGCTGTATACGCCACATGTAGCATCATCTACATACAGTATACAGCGCTATGTTTCGGCAATGGTATGAGAACTCACTCCTGAAACTAAATCAACACAGGAAGAGTGCTGCTCACAGGAAGCCTTGTATTTTATCAACAAATACAAAGCTTCCTCTGATTGACTGAGGCAGATGAATAGTGTCACAATCTCCACCTCAGCCAATCAGAGAAAGCCTTGTAATCAATGATAAAATATAAGGCTTCCTATGATTGGCTGAACAGGGATTAACCGGACTCTATTTTGTTTTGGCAGCATATGGGAAGTCCCTGTCCTGCTGCCAGAACACAGAGCTATATACTGTATGTACAACATAGCTGATGATGCAATCAGTTTTTACAGCACTGACAGTGAGCACATCTGTTCATAATGAAAACACACTCATCGACCCTTTTTTTTAGGTATACCTGTTCAATTGCTTGTTAACACAAATCGCTAATCAGCCAATCACATGGAGGCAACTCAATGCGTTTAGGCATCTAGACGTGGTAAAGACGGCTTGCTGAAGTTCAAACCAAGCATTCAAATGGGAAAGAAAGAGGATTTAAGTGACTTTGAACTGGTTGTTGGTGCCAGGCGGGCTGATATGAGTATTTCCAAAACTGCTGATCTACTGGGATTTTCATGCAGAACCATCTCCAGGACTTACAGAGAATGGTCCGAAAAAGAGAAAATATCCATTGAGAGGCAGTTGTGTGGACGATAATGCCTTGTTGATGTCAGAGAAGAATGGAAAGACTGGTTCGAGATGATAGAAAAGCAACAGTAATTTAAGTAACCACTCGTTACAACCAAGGTATGTAGAATACCATCTCTGAATGCACAATACGTTGAACCTTGAAGCAGATGGGCTACACCGGGGGCCACTCCTGTCAGCTAAGAACAGGAAACGAAGGCTACAATTCACACAGGCTCACAAAAATTGGACCAGAGAAGATTGGAAAAACGTTGCCTGGTCTGATGACTCTTGATTTCAGCTTCGACATTCAGATGGGAGGGTCAGAATTTGGCATAAATAACATGAAAGCATGGATCCATCCTGCCTTATATCAACAGTTCATGGATGTGCAGCCAACAAATCTGCAGCAACTGTGTGATGCTATCATGTCAATATGGACAACACCTTGTTGAATCTATGCCATGAAAAACTAAAGCAGTTCTGAAGGCAAAATGGGGTCCAGCCTGGTACTAGCAAGGTGTACCTAATAAAGTGGCCGGTGAATGTAGTTCATTTAGACAAGCTTGGCCCAAATGAACTCTTTAAAGTCATCATAAACATGGAGTTAGGCTTTAACCTCTCCACTGTGCTATAGGGACAGTGGGACCTGCTCTTCCATCTCCATCCAGACTACAAAATTGGCAATCAGGGGATGGACTGCTGAGTCCCAGAGCACTGCTGACTACCTCTCGCTTGGTTAGGACAGCCTAGGGTAGATTGATTGACATCAAGAGGTCCTCTGCATCATCGGTGTGGTGAGAAGCCTTCGGCCACCCTTATTTATCTCATGCTTATTTGCTGTCACAGGGATTTGCTGCCACCAGTAAAGTTTTGCCTAAAGCGGATTGCATCCAGTACACTGTATGTGACATACTCCTGACCGCTGCAATATTTATGCCATATTGTATTGATGCTGGTTACTCAGTAGTAACTGTTAATGAAGTTCTTCAAGTTAGACTGTGTGTAGAACAGCATGTGTAATGGTAGAGTTTAATTTTTTACATATCATGTGGTCTGTATGTGTCTGTTAGATTCCTAATTATTGTCCTCTGGGTAGCCAAGGCTGAACTCTCACAGGAAAAAAAAAAATATCTACGTCCTATATCCTAAAATTGGCAACTAAACCCCTATTTTGGGGCGCAGTTGCGGCCGGCTCCCAAGATGGCCGCGATGTAAGGTTGCTCCATAGCTACACATCACAGCGGCCACAACCCGACATACAGGACCTAGTCATCACAGTCTCAGGGGATCAGTCCTCCGCACCCTCCGACACAATGCCCAAAAGGCGGAAAGCTCCAGCTCAGCCGTAAAGGGTGACAGATTTCTACTCAGCACGGGATCCCAGATTTCAAAATGGTGCCGGATCCTCACAGAGCGGACATCCCGCTCCTATACATGATGACAGTGGCTATACTCCAGACCCCAGGCTGCTCATACCACTGTATGAAGGCAACCCGGTGAGTCACCTCCCCCTCTCTCTCCCACAACAAGGAGCCCAGCAAAATCTAGACCCAGGATAGAAGGACCTACTCTCACTGATCCACGGGCCTCAGCTACTCTGTACACTCCTACACTACAACTACAGTAAGCCATAGAAAAATTCCCAGCATCAGATCAACCTGTGTCTGAATTATCTTTGAAAAACATGCTACTCTCCCTAAGGCAGACTCTACATAATGATATTACTAATGTGACAACTTCTATCTCTAATGCCATTTCTGATCACTCAAAGCGCTTACAACATATTGAAATAAAAATGTCAGACATGACCGTGGCTCACAATACAGTAGTAGACACACATATGGATCAGGAATCAGAGATCCATCAACTACGAAGTAAAATTGCAGACCTAAAGGACCACTCCAGAAGAAACAACATTAAAATTTGTGGTATCCCGGAAGCAATCACACCCGATGCACTACCCTCATACCTACAACAATTGATGATACACCTGATACCAACAATTAATACAAAGGAAGCCTCAATAGATAGAGTACACAGAATCCCAAAACTAGCATTTCTACCCACCTCGGTCCCCAGAGATGTCTTAGCAAGGGTCCACTTCTACTGTATTAAAGAAAAATTAATGGAAGCAGCAAGAAACCCCTCTGCGTTCCCGACATCCCATGCAGGATTAAAGCTTTATGCAGGCCTATCTAAGGAAACACTCCTCTACAGGAAAAAAATTGATCTCAGTAACTAAAGCTCTTAGAAATCATAACATAGGCTACCAAGGGGCTTCATTACCATGCTTCTTATAAAACACCAGGGCAAAACCCACGTTATAAGAAACCTAGATGAAGGAATCAACCTGCTCAAAGAATGGAATATAATCCCAGTAGATGACAGCCACAGTACCAAACAGCAACCCCACCGAATGGAGGTGGACCTGACCTACATCCTAACAAGAATTGAATTCCCAACCCACTACAACTTTTGATGTTGCTACAGATAACTAAAAACTCTCCTAACATACTAAACGCTCACTGCGAACTTTCAAAATTTCCGGGTACTAACCGGATGGCACTTACACCAAGTTACTGCCCCAGGATGACAGTAGCCTTTCAGGCTACCCAAGATCCTTGCATTTTTAGCATGTTTTTTTAATATGTATGTTTTTGGTTCTTCCCCACGAGTTCTGCCAGTCGTCAGCACTCCATACTGAAATCCTAACTCATCAAAATCCTTATACTCTCTTTCTACAATCAAACAATCTTAAAAACCAAATGACCTATCACCACCTGGCCGAAATCCAATCCACTCCAAACCTTCTACAAAATATAAATATGCACCACCTCTTCCTCAAAACTAACCACACCCATAATGCTTAATATCATCTCATTAAACGTTAGAGGTCTTAACTCGCCTTTCAAGAGATCACTACTAAATCGAGAGATACAATCACAACAAGCGGATATTGTCTTTATCCAAGAAACTCACTTCAATGCTGCTAAAACACCTCTCCTTAACCTGAAAAATTTCTCTACAAGATACATGACATCCCACCATAAAAAGTCTAACAGAGTCCTAACCGCAATCAAAGACTCAATATCCTTCCAACTCATTTCTGAATACACCAACCCTCAAGGACGCTTCCTAATATTAGTCTGTCTTATCAACACAACATTCACACTCGTCAACACATATGGACCCAACTCCAATCAACTCAGATTCTTCAAGCAACTAATGAATAAAATCTACCCAATGAAAAAAGGCCACCTAATCGTAGGTGGAGATTTTAACCAAGTGGGGAACCCACACATAGTCTCCTCATCTGGCAAAAAACCCTCAAACCAAGGCTTGAATCAGCTCCTACACTATAATGACTTATACAATATCTGGAGATGTTAACATGGCTCCAAACGGGACTATTCATACTACTCAGCCTCCAAATTGTCTTACTCCAGAATTTACTTTTTTTATCAGATAAATAGACACTACAACACATTTTATTGTCCTCAATTGGTACAATATCTTGGTCAGACCATGCACCCATCTCCATAACACTAACCACACCAGATAAACTTAATAAATATAAACTTGCGCCACAGAAAAATATATATAAACTTGAAAAATTTAAATACTGCTGTTTAAGAAAAACTAATCAAATAAAATTATAAAACACTCCACAGCGCAAATAAATTTTGAATTAAACTAGATATTATAAATAAAAGTCCAAAAAATAAATTCCCAAAAAAATAATATATAAATTGTGCTCAATCCCAAAAAACATGCTCCAAAAGTCTTCAAACAAATGTGCTCACACCATCCGTGATTAATGCTCCACTCACTAGATGGAATGGACTCTTTGCTGATATGGCAAAAGAGTCAAACAAGCTTAGAATGACTGGGCATGTCCTCCCAGATAACTCTGTACTCAGTATCCTCCAGAAACGACTCCCACGATTGGATGACAATGAAAAACAAAAATAAGACAAAAAAACCCACATAATGCAATACTGTAAAAAATTCTTTAATTTTAAAAAAGGCTGCCTTATATGCACTCACATGTTAAAAAAAATACTCAGGCTTTCATAATAGGCACAAAGGCTCATTTTATATGACATATTTCCATTTGTAGAAGTGGACAAGATAGGTAAAGATCCCTTCTAGACAAGCAGGAAGTCACTCCGGAATGCCGCAAACCAGCGTGCGTTCCACTCACTGGACGTGACGTCACCACACACCCATTGGAACCGGAAATACGTCCATACAGCAATGGAGGGGCAAGCCTCCCGCACTTACATAGCTACATTATTTGACCAAATGTACTACTGTTGGCATCTATCAAAAGATAAAACTTGGACCAACACGGAAACTAAAAAATTCCACCCCACAACACCACAGACACACCTCTTACTAAGCTCACTAACAAAAAAAAAAAACATTTCAATCACCCATGAATCAAAGCATCTATGGAAGCATGGTCATACATTTCAAACCAATCATTCACAAACTCGACAAAGATCTTTACTCCCCTTAAGATCTTATACACCATGATTCCACATATAAATCTCACTAAATGGGAAACTGCTGGGGTAATATCCTTATTGGACCTATTCACAATCAAGACCTTGCACCATTTCACTACCTCCAAAAAAAATACTCACTTCCAATACAGGAAAGCTTTACTTATTACAGAATCGCTCACTGTCTCAAAAACACAATCATCCCACATTTCACAACACTACCCACCCAAGTGCACCTATTTCGGAGTAAAAGCACCTACTCAGGCAAGGGAATATCCCTATTCTATTATATCATTACTGATTCAAAATACAAATTAAGAACAACATCACTAACTGGGAAACCCTACTATCCAGGGGCGGACTGACAACTCATGGGGCCTCTGGGCAATAGGGCATCATGGGGCCCCTTTGTCCTTGCCCAAACTCAAAAAAGCCTATGAAAAAGGTACCAGGGGCATCTCATGGGACCCCCTACTGACCCCGGGCCCTCGGGCAGTGCCCGAGTTTCCAAATAGTCAGTCCGACCCTGCTACTATCCAAAACATACACTGACCAAACATGGAACAGAGCCTTTAAATGAACTTACAAACCATCCCACTGTGCATCCCACTGGGAATCATACCTCAAACTCCTACATCACTGGTACTTAACTCCTGACAGACTAAACAAAATCTATCCCACTTGTTCTTCGCAATGCTGGAGACAAAGTGGAGAAAGAGGATCCCTCTACCACATAATATGGGAATGCAAATCAATCAGATCCTTCTGGAACAATATATTTAATCTATTATTGGAAATAACAGGGAACAAAGTAGGATCTAATCCGTCACTAGCCTTATTTCATATCGGGATAGATAACTTCCCCCAGACACGCGCACCACTATTGTGCACATTCTTTACGCAGCTAAAAACAATATTACCAGACTCTGGAAATCCTTAGACTCCCCATCCCTAACTAAAGTAATTCATGATCTAAACACACAATGTCATATGTAGAGGAGATTCTCTCTCCTATTCCCTACCAACACTAAATACCACAAGGCTTGGTATTTATGGTCAAAAAACCCTAATTGTACAATTAAATTTTGATAGCTCACAACATATGGAGTATCTTATGATATAAATTGACTGGCACTGCTAATGTTAATGTTTACGTGTTACTATATTTTTCTGTCTATCCCCCTACACACCGTCCCACTCCCCACTTCCCCTCTTCCTCCCCTCACCCTCTGGTTCCTTCAACACCAGAAAGTAAGGCGCACGCTCCAGGCCCTGTCCCTCCTTTAAGGGACCTTCATAATACTCTTATCCCATGTGTTGCCTTATCCATTGACCAAACCCATTAACATACAGGTGAAACTCAAAAAATTAGAATATCGTGCAAAAGTTCATTTATTTCAGTAATGCAACTTAAAAGGTGAAACTAATATATGAGATTCATTTCATGCAAAGCAGGCTCTCCAGGCTGTGGTCATCCTTGCTGCTTGTGCACCTCTTTCTTCCACACTTTTCCCTTCCACATAACCTTCTATTAATGTGCTTTGATACAGCACTTTGGGAACATCCAACTTCTTTTACAATTACATTTTGAGGCTTTCCCTCCTTATGAAGGGTGTCAATGATGGTTTTCTGCACAACTGTCAGGTCAGCAGTCTTTCCCATGATTGTGATTCCTACTGAACCAGACTGAGAGACCATTTAAAGGCTCAGGAACCTTTTGCAGGTGTTATGGCTTAATTATCTGATTAGAGTGGAACACTTTGAGCCGAGAATATTGCACCTTTTCACAATATTCTAATTTTCTGAGATTGTGGATTTGGAGTTTTCATGAGCTGTAAGCCATAATCATCACAATTATAACAAATCACGGCTTGAACTATCTTGCTTTGCATGTAATGAGTCTATCTCATATATTAGTTTCACCTTTTAAGTTGAATTACTGAAATAAATGAACTTTTGCACGATATTGTAATTTTTCGAGTTTCACCTGTATAACAATGTACCAGTAACAGATTTTACCTTTTTGATGTTCATTGTATTATATATTGAAAATCTTCAATAAAAATGAGTTGAATATAAAGCCTTATGTTTAGGAGTTGCAATATACAGGAGACACATAGTAAAGCCTTGCTTGCATTTTAATAAAGCTTTACTGTGCATCATACTGATTATATCCTGTCTGGTTATAAGTTCTCATTGTTCCCCAAACCGTACGCTATAGAAGCCATTATTTCACACACCACACTGATTAAAGTGACACTAAATTAAATCCTTAATATCCCAAAAACAATTCACACGCGTATTACTTAATGGCCCTGTAATGGCCTTTTTCATGAAATATTTTACAGAGTGCTCATTTGTTTGAAATGAACATTGTACATTTGTTTTAGAAATCTGCACCACTCTCTGCATACTACACCTCCCATTTAAATACATAGTGCATAGTCCATCTTGGGAGCAAACAACTACATACATTGGACCCATGGAGAACGAACATAGCCACCCTCTAACAGTAAGCTGGATCACAGCAGCAAAAAAAAGGAATTTGGACATTTAGAGGAAGCTGAGAGCAATAGAATTTTCTGAGTTAAGAATACACACTTGAATAGAATATATATTTTTTTTATAAACCAGAGTTTGGTATCATTTTAACTGTTGATGACCAACCACCTTCAAACAGCTTTATACAGTATAGAATAAATCACTCTAGAAAAGTAAACTGTATCTCTATTAAAAACTTGAGGTTCTGGACAGAAAGTTGGCCCAAGTAGATGGACAAAATGTTCCTTATTCAGAGATTCAAATGTATCCAAATTTCCAAATCAGTAGTAACGAATTTCAAGGAATCCAAAATAAATTATAATTAAATGTAATTATTCAAATTTTGAAAATTAATTTGAAAATGAATTCGACACATTGCAATAAATATAGTAGGGTATAAAAGTGATATACGATGATGATTCCTACTTAGGTAGCTGAATAGAAAAGAATAGAATGGAATAAAACAAAAATAATAAAAATGAATAGAATAGAATAGAATAGAACAAATATAGGTGAATTCTGACATTTGAATTTTGAAATTAAAATGTTCAATTCAAATTTTAAATCATTGTGAAAATAACAAATCTGAATATAGGAAATAAATTCTGAAAACAAATCATTCTTTCATAAGGAATGTGATAAAACAAAATGATTAACCTAATGAAAGAATCAAAAACAACATTTTGCATCATGCACATCTCTAGGCCCAAGGGCATAAAAAATTGTTGGTATTCCCAATACCAAATATATATTTACATCAAAAAGTGTAATAAACATCCTTATTGATCAACTGAAATGGGAAATCAGTTACAAGATAAACCACCTAGAGAGATAACAGCAGTACAGTACAGTAATTATGCTATGTTACTTAACAGAGTACAGCTTACATATATAAGTAACACATTGACCTTTCATGCACAAATAAATAGAAACTATAACTAAAATAAACTTATGATGACAAACTCTGCATGTTCACATGAAATCATCTTAAATGTGTTAGTTAAAACTAAACTTTTTCAATCAACATTAACTATTTTAACCTTTTATTCTGCTAGCATTAAATAGATAGGAAGATACATTATTTTTACTTGTGTTAAAGCTTACATTTCTTTAGTTGCTTCCTGGTTTCTGGCCCAGGCCAAAATGATGTCTTACATCCTAGGAGTCTTCATGGGCATTTTTTCTTTCACCTGGAGGAGGGAAGGAAGGGCTTTCTCAGTCTGCTGTCTGCATTCTTGAGCAGGAAGCAAATTCTACATGAATTATCTGCCCTTACTCAAGATGGGTTTCAAAGCAATTTCTCAACAGAATAAAACACAGAGACATAGAAGGATGGGAAAGTTTGTCTTGTATATTAAAAATGAATTGAATAGTGTTTCTTGTTTGTGGTGCTCAGATACAGTTTAGCTCCACTTTAAACAAATCAATTTTTGCTTTTTCTGTGTTTCCATTTTCTTGTTGAGTGAGGCACTGGTGATGTAACCAGGGTCCCACAGATGTATTCTGGAAGGTTCCTGTCACAAATTCAAGGTGGCAGAACAAAAAACAAAAAAGTATGCAGAGAATTAAAAGTCTGCAAATATCTATATGTATCTCATTGTAGATTACCATTTTTAAAAATTTCTAACGGTTTTTTTGTTGTACTTTTGCTATAATTTTTAATGTTTACTTATCCTAAAAGAAAACCATTCTCCAATGGCCATTTGTAATAAGCTGGAACCGGTATTCTTGAATTGCTGCAACCGCACAGCCATACCGGTAGTTGTATTCTCATCTTGGTTGAGCAGATGTGTGTTATGCAGTAAGGCTGACCTATCTCCTCTAAATCTATAAAGCAAACCATGGGGACCAATAATCAAACAACAGTGTAACAATGTACATCCAACTTCTCCAATAAATTATATATAAAACCAACGTACACAGTGATTCTTTTTCAGCTCAAAAATGTGTCTACTAAGCAATTCTAGTGTTAAGTGTATAGAAATATTTACCTCTATATCACCTAAACAATCTTTCCCCTCTGGATGATCTAGGTGTAATGCAAGGATTTTAACAAACTTGCTTACAGATCCCTACCTTTTGTTGCTCTAATAAAATTTCTGTTTGTCCCACTATGTTTTTTTGGAATACTGGTCCTGAATGGGAGTGACTAATTAACCATAATCAGCTTGGAATGCTCCAATGAGAATAGCTGCAGTAGCTATATTCCTTTAGAAGTGATTAACCCTTAGGGAGCATCTCACCAAAAATGACATTTTTGTTGCAGAGGATGCCTAACACCTATCTTAGTGCAGACCTCTGCAAGCAGGAAATGACATGAAAAGAGAAGTATGGGATTCTAAAAAAAAGTTATACTCACCTGGGTGGATGCAGCACCAATCCAATGCTGCATTTGTCCCCCTGCCACTTCTAAGTCTGAGAACTGAGTGCTCAAAAACCATTGATTGCTCAGTTTTCAGTCTTCAGTGAGCAGAGCGCTGGTGACTGTCAGATCGGCTCTCTGCTCTACCCTTCCAGCACTCACTGGAGTGCCGGGCTGTAGAGGGTACAGGAGCTACTGGCTCAGTCTTTCAAAGAGCGAGATGCATGCTGAGATCCTGAGCCACTTACCGATCAGGTTTCTGGGTGGATCTTGACCATATAGTCAGGATCTTTCCAGAGCTTGGATCAGCTGAGAGCTTTAGCTTGCTATTGGCTGAAAATTGGTCACAGGGGTGCAGAACCTACTTCCCTCCTGTGATCCATAGGAGAAGTATAGCCAAATATGTTTTAATCATACATCATAATTGAGGCTTAATGTACACTAACTGTGTAGGCACTGGCCAGAGAAGGATTTCTTTGCGCAATTGGCCAAGCTGAACATACTGTATATTATAATGTATGTGAACTTTAAATTCCTGTTTTTTTGCAAAGTTTGCTAGAAAGGGTGTATACCAGTGTGTAGAGGGTTCATTCAGAATTGTTATTACCAGCTGTGTACAGAATGCCTCCAGGAGCCCTATTGCATTTACTTTTTAGAAAATTTCTACAGCTGCAAATTGAAAAGGAAAAGTCATTTTTTGATAAATTACAATTTGTTTTGTATAGTAATTTTATATGCTATATACAGTGCATTCAAAAAGTATTCAGACCCTCTTCACTTTTGTCAATTTTGTTATGTTGTTGCTTGATACTACAGTTGTTTACATTTCCTTTTTTTTCTCGTTAATCTACACTCTGTACCCCATAATTACAAAGTGAAAACAAAATTTTAGAAATGTCTGTGAATTTATTAAAAATAAAAAAGTGAAATATGACATTGGCATAAGTATTCTGACCCTTTACAACAACACTTGAAATGTAGCTCAGGTGCCTCTCATTTCTTTTGATCGTTACTAAGATGTTTCTACACCTTGATTGGAGTCCACCTGTGGTAAATTAAATTGATTGGAAATGATTTGGAAAGGCACACACCTCTCTATAAAAGGCCTCACAGCTGACAATGCACACTGTATCAGAGCAAAAGCCATGAAGTCAATTTAACTGCCTGCAGAGCTCAGAGACAGGATTATTGCAAGGCACAGATCTGGAGAAAGTTACAAAAAATTGCTGCACTGAAGGTTCTCAAGGTCACAGTGGCCTCCACAATTCATCAAAAATGAAAGAAGTTTGGCACAACCAAGACTTCTACAAGAGCTGGTCACCCAACCAAATCAAGGTGAAGAATGGCCTTAGTAAGAGAGGTAACCAAGAACTGAATGGTTTCTCTAACTGAATTCCAGAGATCCTGTGTGCATATTGGGCAAAGTTCCAGAGGGACAGCCATCACGGCAGCCCTCCTTTGATATGGGCTTTATGGCAGAGTGCATATCCTCAGTGCAAAACACATGAAAGCCCATTTGGGGTTTGTCAAAGCTTTTTGCAAGAAGGCTGCGGGCATGGAAGTGGGGGAGAAGAACTTCCGCTCATATTGCCTTAAAGTAGCAATGGCACTAGGATCTCTCTCAGACCTTTACTCACTGTGTCCCTGTGTACTTGGTTGTTTCCTTCCAATACCAGCCATACACTGTACCATAAACCTCCAGGCTAGATCCTTAGTTGACTCCCCTTCAATTAATTGTAAATCCTTTCCAAAAGCCCCCTCCCCAGCTCTCCCTGAGATGGGAACTCGATGAATTCCTGTTTCAGAAAATAAGCCCCCAGCTCTCACTCAGCTTTGGTCTCAGTGGACTCCTGTAGACTTAAGCAAACTTACCCTGAAGGGCAAGCAGCCCCTCCAGTCTGGGATCTACTCCTGCTGGACAAAAGCCCCGCTGTTCTAAGTCCCAGACTATTTATACATTTGTCAGGCACCTATTGGGCACCCTATCCCCAGGGATTGGCTGAGACTATGAATGTTCAGACCCAGGATCTCCCTCCTCCAGCTCACTATATTCTATAACTTACTAGAAGACAGGACAAAGCAGTTGAGCCTGCAGCCAGCAAGACCTAGAACAGCCAAAAGCAATCACACACAGCTCCGCTGATTACATAGGAGCTAACAAACCTAAATTTATGTAAAACTCTCTAGCAACCTAACTAGCAGGGTATTAAATTAGATTATCTGGCAGCTCAGAGAGATTTCCAGTTATCAGCCTATGGTGGTTTTATAATCTGATACTAAGCGAACATTTCTGCTTTGATGGGGAGAAAATAGAAGTGAATATCAGCACAAACAGTCATCCCTTACATAGAAATCAACAATATTAAATCCGCTTTAAGGGAAGCTAGTTTATACTAGCCTTCACTCCAGCCATGCTGTGTCCATGAGCACCCTCATGGGCAGCTGACATATTTGAGCAGTTTTAGTCCACGTTCCTATCTTCAGCCATTTTTTTTTTTTGGCCGGGCTGGAAAGACATCACTCCCATTCACGGATGGAAATTTATTCATTTCAGCAGATGCCGAAATTGTACACTGAACTGTGTGTTTGCAGCTCAATGTACATTACAAACAAGGAGATAAAATACTTTCATGTATAAGATACATAGCATACCTCTTTCACATTAAGACTCCCTGTTCACAAATATTTAATTATTATACAAACTTCCACTTTAAGGGTGAAAATTCTAAATCTTAAAAAGACCAATTACTGATTAGTTCTTGTGAAGGAAATCACACTGATGTAATCCAATAACTTGAAAAAGAATATAGATTCCCTTTAATTCATGGCTCTGTGTCAGTTACCTTATATACAAGATAGTGGTAGAAATTTCTTCCAAGTAGTACATCCATGTACTAATTATATCATTAATCTCATTGTTAGTGAAGGATCTTACTCTCACAATCTGTACACTCCCTAAATTAGTAGACGTTGCTATTATTGCCAACACAAAGAGCACATAAATCTAAGAATAAAAATGTATAGTATTATGGCTTTCTGGCCCTTAGATTTAGTGGCTGCTTTTGTTTTCTTTTGTTTCAAACTTTTTTTCCTTTATTTTAACCTTCTCGTTCCAGAGTGACAACCATAATGAGGATTGTCAGCCTTAGACTGGAAGTGTGTTAGGACCACATAAAACCTCACTCGCTAGTCTATTATAGAGGGAGATGCTTTGCAGTCGACAAAGATAGCCGGGAACAATGTTAGCCGATAACAGTCCAGAGGCATGGAGTACAGGAAGTTATCAGCTCATAAGATTTCAGCTACTTTTTTGTACCAGACAAACAGATATAATAAAACACTTTAGATCAGGGGCAGACTGACCATTTGGAAACTCGGGCACTGCCCGAGGGCCCGGGGCCAGTAGGGGGCACCATGAGATGCCCCTAGTACCTTTTTTATAGGCTTTTTTGAGTTTGGGCAAGGACACAGGGGCCCCATGATCCCCTATTGCCTGGGGGCCCCATGAGCTGTCAGTCAGCTTTAGATGATATATCAGACCAAAAGGGAGCAAATATGAGAAATGTATTTTTAGCGATTATATACAACGAATATTAGCAGCATTGATATACTGTATCTGTAGGAACCTGAGTACAAATTGTGGACTGCACCAATCTCCCCTAACACATACATAAGGCAGCCTCTGTTTATTGCCCCTGCCTCAGCACCCTATCCCCAATTTATTATCTCATACTCCTAATACATATAAAAAAAAAACCAGCAGACCTGACCACAGCAGGTCTGAAGATCTGAGGGTCACTCTTCTGCTGGGGAACTGTCATGCACCTGATAGAAGTCTGAATTGACTAGGTCGGCCTCTCTCCAGCCCAGGCCCACTGAAGGTGGAACAGATGGTGCTGAGGGCCAGCAGGGACATGAGTGCCTGCAGATGTTGATTGCAGAACTTGCGGCTGGAGGTGTAAACTCGGTAAATCAGGCAGGGCATCTGGTCAGGGACAGAGGAGATGCAGGAATGATCAGCTGAGGTTAAAGAAGCACTCCATGGGAACTGCAAGATCTGGATGTGTGGCTTGCCAGAATTTCTAACAAGTGTGACAACCTGAGCTGATATGATGGACAGCCAGGGCAAGTACTCGGCAGGACTGTAGAGCCAAACTGGAGCCAGTAGCGCAATCAGAATGATAGCCAGGGTCAGCAATGAGCAGGCGATGAGGTTCGGAAACATCAGACAGGAACAAGGTCAGGAGTAAGACAGGATCTGAAACCGGAGAGCAGAAGCATAAACAGGACCCAAGAGTAGGTCAATGTCAAGCCGGGTCAGTAACAGAAAACACACAAGATACAGCAGGACACAAGGAAATAGCTGAAGACCAGTCACCACTGACAGAGAGTAAGAGCCTCCTTTAAATGATCCTAAATAGTCCGTCTTTTGCCAAAGACTGCGGGCTCATACCCGCGTGCGTGCACCTATGTGCGCAAATTTTTTTGTTTCTTTCATTCTATGCTCATTTATATTAGCAATGCGCCTGTGTTTATTTATATGTGCAATGTTGTGCACATGCGCATTTCTATGCGCCAGTCTCCATACAGGAATTCCCTTACAGGAACTTTTAAGATGCAGAGGAAGAGGAACAAATGGGAATATACTGTAAATCCATGCATAAATTCAACACATAACATATTAGCCTATATAGGAACAAAAAAGTCCTGTGCCTCTAACTAAGCCACCGTTTTTGTGTAGGTCCCAACTCAGCTCCCGTGAACAGGTAACAGTTACCAGAACAAAATGCAATTAACAAATGTGCTTATTTCCCACCCCTGTTATATTGCTTGGACTCCTTTTTAACCACTTGACCTCCAGAAGTGTTTACCCCCTTCGTGACCAGGCCATTTTTTTTTGCTATTCGACACTGCACTGCTTTAACTGGCAATTGCACAGTTATGCAATGCTGTACCCAAAATAAACTTATATAATTTTTTTCACACAATATAGAGCTTTCTTTTAGTGATATTTGATCACCACTGTTTTTTTTTCTTATTATATACCCACAATTTTGTGAAAAAAAAAACAATATTTTCTACTTTTTGTTATAAAACATATCCAGTTAAAAAAAAATCTAATTTCTTTATAAATTTAGACCAAAATGTATTCTGCTACATGTTTTTGGTAAAAAAAAAAATCCCAATTAGTGTATATTGCTATGATGCTATACTGGTAATCGCGGTGATCAGTGACTTATAGTGTGACTGTGATAATGTGGAGGGAGGTCTGGCACTAACAGACACTGGCTAGGAGGGACACTAACTGACAGTGACACTGACGTCCCTAGTGAAACTAATACAGTGATCAGTGATTATACTGTACACTGCACACTGTACTAATGACACTGACAGTGAACAGGGTTAACATCAAGGGGAAATCAAGGGGTAAATTGTGTGCCTGGCAATGTTTGTTATATGTTCTGCATTTCCTTTACTGTATGGCTGTTTATTCTCCTTGCTTTACAGGGAGAATAAACAGCCAGATCTTTGTTTCCTGTACACACAGAACTCTGTGTGTGATTGGACAAAATCATTGGCTGAAATCAGATACCAAACTAATGATGTGGCACTATTCCTCCCACTGACATCAATGATGGGTCACTATTCCTCCTACTGACACCAATGATGGGGCACTATTTCTCCAACTGAAAGTAATATTGGGGCACTATTCCTCCCACTGACACCAACAATGAGTTACTTTTCCTCCTCCTAATACCAAAGATGGGCATGGTTTACTCCCAGTGACACAAGCATAATTTCTACCCCAAGTAAAACAATTTACTTTAACTATGGCCAACATCAATCTACACAATGTTGCCAAATGTAATGGGACAACCCTACAAATCATTGGGTTCAGGCGTTCCAATCACCTCCATGGCCACAGGTGTATATAATCAAGCACCTAGGCATGCAGACTGCTTTTACAAACATTTGTGAAAGAATGGGTCGCTCTCAGGAGCTCAGTGAATTCAAGCGTGGTACCTTGATAGGTTGTCACCTGTGCAGTAAGTCCATCCGTGACATTTCCTTGTTACTAAATATTCCTCGAAAGTGGAAGCAATTGGGAACAACAGCAACTCAGTCACGAAGTAGTAGGTCACGGAAAATGACAGAGCGGGGTCAGCACATGCTGAAGCGCACAGTGCACAAAAGTCACCAACTGTCTGCAGAGTCAATAGCTAAAGACCTCCAAACCTCATGTGGCCTTCAGATTATCACAACAACAGTGTGTAGAGAGCTTCATGGAATGGGTGTCCATGGCCAAGCAGCTGCATCCAAGACTTACATCACTAAGTGCAATGCAAAGCATCGGATGCAGTGGTGTAAAGCATACTGTCATTGGACTCTAGAGCAGTGGAGTCATGTTCTCTGGAGTGATGAATCACACTTTTGTGTCTAGCAATCCAATGGACGTTTTTGGGTTTGGCGGTTGCTAGGAGAACGGTACATGACTGACTGCAATGTACCAAGTGTAAAGTTTGGTGGAGGGGGGGATTATGGTGTGGGGTTGTTTTTCAGGGGCTGGGCTTGGTCCCTTAGTTCCAGTGAAGGGAAATCTTAAGACATCAGCATACCAAGACATTTTGGATAATTTCATGTTCCCAACTTTGTGGAAAAGCAAGTTCCATAAATACATGGATAAGCGAGTTTGAGGTGGAGGAACTTCACTGGTCTGCACAGAGTCCTGACCTTAACCTGACAGAACACCTTTGGGATGAATTAGAGTGGAGACTGGGAGCCAGGCCTTCTCATCTGACATCAGTGCCTGACCTCACAAATGCGCTTCTGGAAGAATGGTCAAACATTCCAATAAACACACTCCTAAACCTTGTGGAAGAGTTGAAGCTGTTATAGCTGCAAAGGGTGGGCTAACTCAATATTGAACCCTATGGACTAAGACTGGGATGCCATTAATGTTCATGTGGGTGTAAAGGCAGACATCCCAATAATTTTGTCAATATAGTTTATCTATATATAGGTAGAGTAATGAAGGGTCATTTATCATCTGTGTCCCATGATGGAAATTCCCCTTCACTTTCTATGCTATAGCCAAAACAGGAAGCGAGAAAAAATCCTTCCAAAGTGAGGGAATTCATAGTTGTCACCAGAATTAGTGTCCCTATTGGAAGATTTGATTTCACTACTATTACTGTTTTGGGGACAACCCAAAATTTGAGATCTTCTTTCACTTTCACTTTTTGTGTTAATGGTAAGCAGGACAAATAGAGAGGGTGAATCTCCCGAATAGGGGCATAGACAGCAATAGAAACTGACAGGTGTGCTAATCACTCTCCACTCTATCCAAACTGAAAAAAAATCCCTTTAGTTATACTTTAATATCCTCTGTATTTATGTGCATATGATTGTTCTTTTATTTTTGATGAAACCATGTCTGCAGAATGAAACTAAAATGTTTTCAAAAGCTTGCTCCTTAAAATGCACTTAGTTATACACAGAAAAGATATTGGGGGCTATTTATGAAACCTGGAGAGTGAAAATTCTGGTGAAGCTTTGCATAGAATCCAGTCAGCTTCCAGGTTTTATTGCCAAAGCTTAATTAAACAAAGTGAAATCAGAAGCCAATTAGCTACAATGCACAGCTGCTCCAGATTCTGAGTGCACAAGCTTTACTAAATCTGTTGACTACATTTGTAGTTTCTTACTACTATATGTGGCTAATATTTTATGGTGCAACAAATATTTAGGTCAAATTTTCAAGCCTGTAATCTGTAGGGATTCAGGCCACGTGACCATCTTAGGCTCTACTATTAGTTGTAGTTATGAATCTAAATTCGGACAGAATGTTCATTATTCAGAGATTTGGATGTATAAGAATTTCTGAATCATAACAGTAACAAATGTCAATGAATCCAAAATAAATTAAAATAAACTAATTAAAATTTGAAAATTAATTTTATATATGAATTCAAAATTTGAAATTGAAACAAACTTCAATAAATATGGTAAGGTATAAAAGTGAAATATGATAATGATTCCCACTTAGTCTGCTTTATAGAATAGAAAAAATAGAAGAGAAAAGAATAGAATAAAACAGAATAGAATGGAATACAAAATACAGGAATAGTATAGAATAGAAAAGAATAGAATAAAATAAAAAATAGCAAAATAGAATACAATACAATACAATACAATAAATATAGCTGTCAAAACAATTTGAAAATAATGAATATATGAAACAAATAGAAAAACCTGAATATACAAAACATTCTGAAAATGAACAATTCTAACATAATGAATAGGATGAATCAAAATGATTAACTTAAGGGATGAATCCAAAACTAAATGAAACCATTTTTTCTGTTGTGCACATCTCTGATTAGTTGTGTTAGCCCTGTTTTTAGTGTAGGTTACAAAAATAATAAATTTGACTCAATAACTGTCAAGGTATGACACCTCCTCCCTTCTATGTTTATGCCACTTTCTTGGACACCAGTGATAAAACACTGGAGTCATCAAAGTTGGATGCACTCCAGCTTTTATTGAACTCGAATGAACACTAGCTCATTTGGGGCATTGAGGAAAAAAAAATAAAATCCATAAGGTCACAACTAAACTTAGCACAATACCAGTGTTTTGATCTGCAAACCTACAGTTCAAGCAAAAACAGAACTTTGGCCTGATAGCTTGAAAAGTTCTATGAAATGATCCATGGGGAGCTAGATCATCTGTGGTGGAGAAGGATGAATAGAGAGTAAAATCAATTCCTTTTGTGTGGAGAACAAAACAGAACATTGGTAGTATAGTTCCAAGGTAAAATCTTCACTTTCCAGAATACCGTAGTTTGAATGCACATTCATAATATAATGTACAGTAAGCAATTGCAAAAGTTTTATAGCAGAAGTATTTCATTTTAAAACAGTATTTAAGGAAAATTCATAAATTGCACCTAACCTATTCATATTAGGTAGCCAAGTTAAATTTAAAAAATACTCCTGATAAGTCACAAAGAAGGCAGCTAGAATTTCCAAAAGGTAAGCAATGGCAGCCTCCATATTTCTGTCAAGTATTGGGCCCCTTCAGCACATGAGGGGGGGGGGGATTTTAAATGAGACCAGTCTTGAAACATTGCTGCCTGATACAGACTATTACCAGATGTATCAATTGCACACCTTACAGCAACCTTTCTCAACCAGGGTTTCCATGGAACACTAGGGTTGCTCCAGAGGTTGGTAGTTGAGCAATTTCTTCCGCAGATAATTAATCGACAACACCAATGATCTTTTTAACTATCTGTAAGAGTGGGATTCTTCCTACTGACCACCAATCATGCTAACAAGCGATGAGCACTAGATACAGTAATTATTGTCAGGGGCTTCCTGTGACCAGAAAGTTATTGTAAGGGTTACTCCATGTTAAA